>NC_057862.1:508285698-508606467 GCF_019393635.1 Dromiciops gliroides
AAAATAGAAATAGAAAATCCACAAAAACAAAACATTAACATCATCTTATCCCCCTTTTGTCTGATCAACCAGACTAAAGTTAGAAAAAAAAAAACCAGGTACTTAGGAGCTACTTAGGTACTTTGAAAATTTAAAGGGACAGGCACATAAAATCAATGAAAATAAGAGAAACATACAAACATAAAATTTCTTACCCAATATGAAGATCAGAAGATTGAGGAGTTCAGTTCTCCTAGCTGGCTCGCCAAAATTGTGACGGGTAAAAATAAATGTGCGTGTTCACCCTACCTTCCCCTGTGTGGGGAAAGCTAGGTAACACAACAGTTTAACAGTTTAGGTATTAAACATTTATTAAAATATATTAGATGTTAACAAAGACAGAACAAGTGTCTCTGAAAGAATAGGAAAACCTATCTACCCTTCAGGAGTGATCAGAGTTCCACCTTTCATGAGGTTCCAAACACCAACGGACAAAACCAACTGCCTCACACACTGCTTCAAGCTGATTGGTTGAGGGTTGTCTCATGCTCACTCAGAAGAGGGCTCCTGATAATAATATTCTCACATTGTCTTATTGCCATAGCATTTCTAGAACAATATTTAATAATAGTGGTGATACTAGGTATCCATGCTTCTCCCCGATCTTATTGGGAAGGCTTTTAGCTCATCCTCATTACAGACAATGTTTGCTGATACTTTTAGATAGATACTACTTATCTTTTTAAGGAAGCTCTACTTATTCCTGTCCTTTCTAATGTTTTTTTTTTTTAATAGGAATGAATGTAGCATTTTGTCAAAAGCTTTTCCTGAATTTCTTGAGATAATCATGTGATTATTGTTGGTTTTGTTATTGATATGATCAATTATGCTAATATTTTTCTTAATATTGAACTAGCTCTGCATTCCTGTTGAAAATTCCACCCAGTCATACGGCATCATCTTTGTGATTGATTGCTGTAATCTCCTTGCTAGTATTTTATTTCAAAATTTTGCATTCATTAGAGAAAGTGGTCTATAGTTTTCTTTGTGTTTTTGCTTTTCCTGGTTTCAGTATCAGCGCCATATTTGTGTTGTAAAAAGAATTTGGTAGGACTTCTCATTTGCCTATTTTTACAAAAAGCTTATATAGTATTAGATTTAATTGTTCTTTAAATGTTTGATAGATTTCACTCATGAATCCATCTGGTCCTGGGGACATTCTGTTTATTTCAGAAGGCACAATTCTCACAGAAGAATTCCAAAGTATTGCGAATTTTGGGGAGTATCTGCTCTCCTAAAGTGATAAACTTAAAGGGGATGTGCAGATTGTAATGGTTGTTTAATAAACCTCACCAACTAGAACCCATATAATTACTCATATGCAAATACAGAGTTCCTTTTTTATAATCAAATGGCTTGTTTTATGTGAGTGTCATTATTTACTGATATTATAGAGTTGTAAATGGTCTTAAACAGAAAAATAGAGGTTAAGACAAGTTATAAGACATTTCTATTTGCATGGCCTAGATAATAAATTCAGAAAGAATTAGTAATGGACAAGTGAGAGTGGCGAGTTTTGTCAGAAAGGGCTGCATGGACTAGGTAGGCCTTAATTTAGACCTGTCTTTAAGGGATTTATACTCTAGTTAATTAGACATGACATACATACATGCATACAATGACTAGAAGATATAGACAGGAAGATTTCCTTGAATCACGGGGAATGGGGAGGATTGACGGTGTGCATTAGAATTTTCTTTCTCAATGAACCTGGACACAGCTTGATGGAGGAGGTTGGTTACAAGGTTGAAGGCCATTTTCTTTAACCTCTCCTGCCCATGGCATTGCAGGGCACAATGGCCCACAATTACTCCTGGCAGCTGAACACACACATTAAGCAGGCAGGTTGACAGGAATTGAACTTTTTAAGAATGCCTTTGGGGAGGAAGGATAATTTCATTCTCTATTGCTGTCTTCTGTAAATCCCTCAGAGAGGAAGAAATAAACCTATTATAATAGTGCCTTCCTGTACCCTTCAGCTAAATCCTGCTGCGAGGCAGTGGTGGTGCGTGCTCAGTATACTCAAAGGCCAGGAGTAAGTTTGAGACTAAACACACATGGCTTCCCTGGGAGCAGGGTTAGGAGGAAGTTGTCAAGATTAGATATGAGCACAATCACTGAACAAAAATTACCTACCAATAGAAAATACAAACTAAATTCCACAATAGATTACATCTTCTGAAACCTCTGAAACCTCAACTTCCCTACCTCCCCCCATTCTCCCACTCGTCCCCATCACAACCAACTTTTTGAAGTTAAATCGTATGTGTTTTGTATATTACTGAATAGAACTGAGTGTTATTATTTAATGGAAACTATTGAGAAGTTTATCAGATTCACCTGAAAAACATGTTTGACAAACATTTATTATGCAAGTAATTTGCTTGATATCATTGAACTTGGTATTAGGAAAGGTGTAATATTAAGGTAAGATACAGCCCCATGCCTTCATGGAACTGTTTCTAGTGGGAGTGTTTGTGTGTTGGGGGTAGGGGGAGATGTACCAGACACAAGCACAAGTGATTATAATATATGATATTACAACATGAGTGCATTCGGTAGTACCAAAATGAAGTACTATGTGAGGCAAGAAGGGAAATGCTGGTATTGAGTAAGGTGGAGAGGAATGTATCATGGAATAGGTGGAACAAATGGTATCTCTTGGTAGTGTGGGAGAAAGATACTATTTTATATAATTGGAATGAGAAGAATTTCCATTCTGAGCTATGTGGAGGGCCACAAGAGTGAAGCTGGACCCTGAGAGGACCAAAAACAATTTCTGTGCTAATGTAATATAATGCAATATCCATTTAGCAGTGACCTGTATAGGTCAGAAAGCAAGAACAGTGTCTTGTTCTCTTTCTGTATCCCTAATAGTCAGGGTAAGGTGGGCCCGTGACTGATGTTTTTTTTTTTTTTAATAGAAGAGTAACAAATAAAGGAAATTAATCTAGTATTGGTAGGTAGGATGGATTAGAAAGGAGAGCAATTGGGGTGAAGAAGGCATTTAGGAAGTCATTATTCCTAGGTGTGAAATAAAAAGTTCCTGAGTTGGGTGATAGTAACAATTCAAAGGAAGAGGAGAAGTGAGAGATGTTAAAACAAACAAATTAACAAATGCACAAACCCCCAAAACTCATTAGCATCTGGTGACTGGGAGATTATAGAGAGAAAACAGCTAGTCAGTCACCAACCAGTTAAGTATTTTATTATATGCTAGGCATTATGTTAAATGCTGCTGATATAAAGAAAATAAAAAGTACCTACCTTTAGGAAGCATTATGTTCTAATACAAAAACCCAACCAACTCCCAAATAAACAAAAAAACCTAAGTAAATACAAGGTATAGAAAAATATATGTATATATATATGAATATGTGTATATATGCACATATAAATATGTACATGCAAACATGTAAATGAATATTGTATATAGCTTGTTTTTAACTCACATGTACACACATAAATATATACATACATACCTGTGTATATCTATATATGTATTAATAAACATATATAGTAAAAATGGCAGTGATATCAGAGGGAAAGCATTAGTTGGGGGAGAGGAGAGATTAGCTTCTTTCTGAGGGTGGGATTTGAACTGTCTTGAAGGAGACTAAGGAATTTGTGAGATAAAAGTGAGGAGGGGGGCAGCTAGGTGGCGCAGTGGATAGAGCACCGGCCCTGGAATCAGGAGTACCTGAGTTCAAATCCGGCCTCAGACACTTGACACTTACTAGCTGTGTGACCCTGGGCAAGTCACTTAACCCCCATTGCCTCACTTAAAAAAAAAAAAAAGTGAGGAGGGATAGCATTCCATGCATGGGAGACAACCAATGAAGAGACACAGAGTCTAGAGTTGAAGCAAACAGTGTGAAGAACTGCAAGGAGTCCAGTGTTGATGGACTCTGGAGTATACCGAAAGGGGTAAAGTATAAAAAGACTTAAAAGGTAAGAAGGGGCCAGATGGTAAGGGAATTTAAAAGCCAGGTAGAAGATTTTATATTTAATCATGGAGGTAATAGGGGACCACTGAAGGTTATTGGCTAGGGGACAACATGGTCAGACCTAAACTTAAGAAGACCACTTAACTGAGTGGAGGATAGACTGAAGTGGGGAGAGACTTGAGGCAGGGAAGCCAGCTAGAAGGCTATTGAAATAGTCCAGGCAGGAGGTGATGAGGGCCTGCATCAGGGTGACTGATGTGAGTGCAGAGAAGGGATATATGAAAGAGACTTTGTGAAGCTAGAAACAGTGACTTGACAACAGATTGGATATGGTGGGGCCAGGGAATAGGGTTGGGGGGTGGGATAGGTGTGAGTAAGGAGTAAAGGATGAAATCGGGGTTTTGAGTGGGGATGATTGGGAGGAAGGTGGTGGCCTCTACACTAATAGAGAAGTTCTGAGAATGGTAAGGTTTAAGCTTGTACAATGTGATGAATATGGATGCCAGTAACAGAAGTAGGGAAACAACGCAGTATAACACTTAACTATTTTTTTTTTTGCGGGGCAATGGGGGTTAAGTGACTTGCCCAGGGTCACACAGCTAGTAAGTGTCAAGTGTCTGAGGCCAGATTTGAACTCAGGTCCTCCTGAATCCAGGGCCAGTGCTTTATCCACTGCACCACCTAGCTGCCCCTTAACTATTCTTATAAACCTTAAAGTGCTATAAGTTTGAGTTGGTACTGTGGTTATCATAATTTCATGTGTCCCTAAAACTATCGATAGCTCCTTGAGGAGAGGGCCTGTTCCTGAGACTTTGTGTCTTCCACAGTATTGGGTATATTATAGGCACCACAGTATTGGATTGGAATTGGTCCATGTTGGCTGTAAGGATGTATTTAATATTGGTTAGGGGTACTTAGAAGGAAAGAGTTCTTATCTTGGCATAGAGAGGGGGCAATCATTGCTCTTGAGAGAAATTCTTTAATTAAATTCACTTGAACAAGCATTTATTGAACGTCTGCCTTGGGCTGTTAAGTTGAAAGCTACTTGTCCAGAATATCAACTTTTCAAGGGTGAAAGCTGTCTTATTTTTCTTTATTAGCATTCTTTTTCATCTCTCCACCCAGCATGGTGCTCTGCAAACAGCAATAGATGATTGCTGGATGAAAAAAATAAAGAAGATTGTAATTTTTGGGTCTAGACTTGTGGATTCGATATGATCACACACAAAATTTCAAATTGGTTGTTTTGTTCAACTGGTCATGGGAAGTACTGCCAAAAAATTCCTTCAAAATCCTTTCGGCTGACAAACTATATGGACTTATACGTTCCTATATATTTTGGGTTGCCTCAAGGGGCATTTTTTGAAAAAAAAATCCCTATATGTATTTCTTTATTCATTTCATGTTTTTTAAAGCCTTTAGTAATAATATTTTTCTACCTTTTACCATCAATTGTGATCAGAAGTATCTATACTTCCAAAGTTTCTCTTGTTAAAATAATCCCTGATTTGGAAAAACAAAATAACCTATTTGCCATGAACAGAAGCAATGGATCCCAGCATGTTGTTTAGGACCAATTTTGATTTCTGTACTATAAAATTGTCTGCTTTTTAACAAAAGTATCTCAGAAATTGGTTGACTAATCATCCATTTACCTTCCCATTAGAGTCTTCTATGGAGCTCACAGTTATTCTCCATGTCCAAAAAAGATATACATTAAACTGAGTGGTTATCAGTTCAAGAAGAACATATCAATATGTACACTTCTCTGATTAACCTTTTTGATGAAAAATGTATGTAATCCATTTTCCCCTGTACTGTTCAATTTGTTAGACTGTTCTCAGTGTGATGACTTTGAGCAACACCGAATGACCTTATTAGAGAAACAGTTTCAGCAGTTAATGAGATGCTTCTCTCTTCCCTAATGGTAACCACATGTATTGTTTTATTTATTTGTTTTCGAATAGGTTTTGCCTGGCATTCTGCAGAAGCATTGCTGTATCTTACCAGACAGGAATACAGGTAAACAAATTTCCATTTTTTGTTTTGGAAATACAGAGTTTTTTTAATGTGACCTCATAATTTGAGTATCGAGGATTTGTTGTTGTTTTTTGAATTGTGCATCGAACTTGTGGAACAATGGGGGAGATTGGATGCTCAGCTCCACATGCAGGTTGAAACCTATTTTCAGACCAGTTTTCATCTGGAGAAGTAGATTTTCAGATTCTGTACTATTGTAGGCTGTCTCTTCTTGAGGGAAACTGATAGTCGTTCTTGTTATATTCACTCTGAAGCTTTTTCTTTTGTAAATTATAAAAAGACTGATTCAGGCTAGTAGAACTCAGTGTGCCAGAAATACTGCATTTGGAGTCTGTTTGCAATCAAGGTTCTTATATTGATAGACTAGGTAGGAAATGGATAGATGGTTTGTGCTTAAAGCCTTCTGGAGTGAAATGAATAAAAGAACAGGATGGAAGACTTGAGTTGAGAGATGGTATCACTATGTAATTTCTCATGGTAGGTTAGAGGTATTTGGTTTGAAGTAGTAAGTGTGGGGCTTTGGGATATTTTCTAAGAAATTTGATGGTGAAAACTTGTCTGAAAGGAAATTTTGGAATATTGTGCTATTTTGCAATAATAAAAGAAATCAATTTCACATGTTTTAACCCATAACTCATTTACAAAATGGGAATCCACTTTCCTTTTCCAGCTGTTTTCACACATAAAAAACATTAAATTAGTAGAGGAATAGATGGGTTCAAACTTACCCTTTTTTTCTTTGTCTTTAAAAATTCCTTTCCCTGCAAGAATGCCTTTAGAAAAACTAACATCAAGTGTGTATAGCACAATTATGTTCCTAGGTATTTTGGGGTCTTTATTTTGTCAAAGGACAATCATAGAGAATTGTAATTTTATTTTCAACTAATTTAGATTAGTGCTATTGTTTGTTATAACTTTTTCTTTAAAATTTTAGTTTGTAATTATTGGTTCATCAGTATAGAGACCTCCCAGTATGCAGAATCCCTCCATTGATGCAGATTGGCAATAGGTCTGCTACTCATTGTCTGAAGCTTAAAGTTGCCTATAGTACTCAGAGGGGCTTTCTGTTGGTCACACAACCAGTGTGTATCAGAGGCAGTATTTGAATCCAGAACTTTCTGACTCAAAGGCCAGTCCTCTATCCACTCTCTCCAACTACAGTTTAGAATAATAATGTTCAGTAAACTGACTTCTACTTGACAGAATTTAATGTATAGGAGTAAATTTTTTCTAATTATAATTAGCTAACTTTATCTTATATAGTTTTTGTAATTTCCATTGTAAATGGTCAACAATCTTGTCCTACAAGCAGTGGTATAGTTTCCTCTCTCTGTTTAATCCCTTTCTAATGGAGAGAGAGAGAGAGCTTGTATTACTGACTAAAATCAATGTCAGTTCACAGATGAATTCTACGTGCTCCCATTTTGCCTGTTTTCGTGAGCCTGTTTTTGTGAATTTTGTAAACTGCTGGAAATTCCAGAGCTTTATTGTTATAGAGAGCTTATTGATGAAGCTGGTTAAACATTTTAATAAAGTAGATTTTTCCATAAGTATATTAAAAAACTCAGTGGAAATTTTAATAGCCATATGGCACTAAGAAATGAAGACTTTGGGCAAAATATGTGAGCATGGGATGACCTCTTTTGATGAATAAAATGATAAATGAGCAAATTTGTGTTACAGAGTTCACTGCATATTTTCCATGTATAGTTTTCATTTTGAGAACTCCACAAAGTCATAATAAAATAGATTCTGATTTTATTTCACATTCTTCAGAAATCAAAATGGGTTCCTAGAGGGTTATTGAAAGGCATCTTCTTTGTCTATTAGATGATAATTTCAAAGTTGTAATGAAAATATTGTAAAATTAATTTGTTTTTTTATTTGCTTTCTACTGGATTCTTCCAAATGACTGACAGCTAGGGCCCAGAAGGCTGGCATTTAGTAACATTTAAGCATGAACAATGAGAGGAATTGCTAGTCAATTTTATTGAAAATGTTGATATGCTGTAATGCTTTACTTTCAAGTCAGGTGAAAAAAAAGACCCAAGGCTATCACATTGGTTATGGAAACAGTAAAGATGTTATTAAACAGAGGAAGAAAAAAGAGCAGACTGGAATAATAACTCTACAGTAGTAATTTGTTTAGAATAGAAAGATGAATATGTCCTGGCTTTTACATATAGTAAAATGTGATCTTGGGTGTATTAAGCTGTTAAATTATTCAGAAAATGATATTTGGAAAATGTTTTGGGCACACAGACATTATTTAACATTACTGTGTATTTTAATCATGCAGGTGAAATGTACATAAGGAGACATCTGTATTATATCACACTATGGTATTTAGATTTCTCCCCTTGATAATTTATAAATGTGATTTCATATTGCTTCTAAGAATAACCGAGTTGTACATGAAGGATAGCATGGGGTATCTTTCCTGTAATTATTAAATTGTGAATCATTTTTTAGTGGAAGACAAAAACTACACAATACTTTTCATTGTCGATCAGACAAAATAATGCAAGATAACTGGACACATATGAGTTATCAAAATATAGGGAAATTACAGAGCTAGCTTAATAACATGTCTACTGGAAATTAAAATTGAAATTTTAAAAAATGATATACTTACATCCATTCTGAAACTTTCCTTTGATTCAAAGTACGTGCACATCAATTAGCCAATTCAGTTGTTTGGGAAAATTAAAATTTGGAATGGTATTTCAGAGAAAATGATCAACCAATTCATGTTAATATTCACCTTATTTTTTATAGAAATGACAAGGTACACATAACCTCATATACTAACCTGAGTTATCTGTGGCAGAATCCAATTGGATATATAAACCATTTTGCTGTCTTTAGGGGGTGAGGTAGTGCGGGTGGTTGGGGAAAATTCTCTATCTCAAATATAAGCAGTATACATGGTTGCTTTTAAATCTTTTCCATTGTGGTCTCTGATCATCTGGGTCCTATTGGCTAGAAATTCTATGTACTCCTTGGCCACTGTCTCTGTGTATATAGGGGTGTTAAGGCCCTCTTTGTATTAAAACTACAGTGCATAGTGATTTTTTTATACTGATGACAAGAAGTGAAAATATCTTCAATGAAAAGCTACTTATATACCTGAAGCTAGCTAATGAGTGGTGACAAATTTGCAGTCAAATATTGCAGTTCCATATATGATCCTTTTGGTGTTAAGGTAATGGAGTTGGGCTGCTGGAAAGGTGAAAAGGGTGGTATAGATTGATGCTCTGAAAATGTTTTGGTGAATGAAAGGGCATGCAATGTTTAAACAGGTTTCTGGGTTTGAAATGCATGTATGGGAATATTGTATACATTTACATGAGATCAGTACTGACTCATAGTAGGGATAAAGGCAAAGTTATGGAGATAGGAAAAGGATAGCTTGAAAATAATTAGCCACAGGTTTGCATAGATTGGAAAGTGACTGATTATTACTGTAATTATTTTGGGTGTGAGAAAAGTTTTCACAATTATCCAAATTATGTCTTCAATACTTCTATGAAAGGGCATATTTACTTGCTAAATGCTTAAGAGATTGATTGGTGTTCAGTTATTCTAAGCCAGGCATATGAAGTGATGATTTTACATAGCTAAATATTTAGTAAAAATCTTCTGGTGCTTTTGTTCAATACAGAGTTAAGATACTAAATAGTAGAGATGAAGTATGATAAATTATGTATCAAACACTTCTTGTGAAAGGAGACACCTTTGTTTTAAATGGGACTGCTTTTAATGTACAAACACATCTTCATTATTTCTGATATCTCTTTGGTTATTATTGATGATTTTGGTAGTGAAGGCGTAATGAACTTCTTTGAGATATGCTAAACACCTGAACAGACTTGACTGAGACCTGACTAGAGTTTGTATATCATGTTTCTTAGAAACGTATGGAAAGGAGTCTATGACAAGGACTGGGATGGGATGGGGTGGGGGGAGGGTGAGAGAGACCATCTTTCTAATCTAGAAGAATTTCATGTTACTTTTCCTCACAAATTTTATATTTCAGCCAAACTGGTTTCTTTGCTGTTTCCTGTAAATGATACTTTATCTCCTTCTCTGTGTAAACTCAGTACAAATTCTCCTCTTCACAAACTTTCTTTCATGCCTGGGATGCTCTCCCTTTTTACCTCCCCTCCCCCTCCTGGAGTTCAACTTCAAGTTCAGCTCTTGTTACCTCCCACATGAGAATTTTCCTGATGCATCCAGTGGTTAGTCCTCTCCCCTCCCCCTGAAATGACTTTCTGTTTACTTTGTATATATTTTGTTTTTGTTTACACGTGCACATATTTTGCCCAAGTAGAATTGTACACTGCTTAAAGATGGGGATGGTTTTGGTTTTATGTCCTCAGCACTTAGCACATTGTCTATCTAAGAGGCACTTAGTAAGTGCTTGTTAGATACTTATTGAATTAAACTAAATTGAAATCTCTAAGAAATGTCTATTCCTATGGTTACTCCCAACCTTCCATTTGACCTCCAAGTGGTTTCTTTTGCAGTTCCTTGCTTCCTACTTTTTAATTGTTTCCTCTGGTCCTATCAGATCAAAGCCCTTCTTTGGAAACTCTTCCATAATAGAGATTCCAAATGTTTGGTATCCACTGGACTGACCTCGAAGTTTAGCTCTGTATGTGATATGGAATGATCTAAAAGTCTATTATTTCTTTTGAAAATGAGTAAGTCATTGGTATCAACTCTGAGTCCCAGAGCCATCACTAGTCCTGTACCAGAGCTTCTAGCTCCCTTCTGATCTGATGTTTTCTGTCTTTTTTCCTAACCTTTGTTTGAGTTAAGCCCTCAATATGTGTGGTAACCATCCATGGTGGGATACAATTGTGCCACCTTGACACTGATTTCAGTAGCCTTTTTTTTGTAATGATTCATGGTTGTCTCACATCTGACTTTATGCTGGCTGGTTATTTTGTAGAGAACAAAGAACACTTTAGCACACTGTGCTGAGAGAGCAGTATAATTACTTATGATTTACTAGTGATTTCATCATAAAGTTTGTATTCTTGTACTAGGTATTCAAGGCCTCTCATGATCCATTGTCACCTTACCTTTACATCCTTGTCTTGTATCACACAGCAGTCAAGAAAAACTGAATGATAGTCTTCCTCACATGGTTTGCATTTTCCTATTTCTATGCCTTTCTCACACCATTCCCAGTGCTTATAATCTATTATTTCTTTGACTGCTTAATTCCTACTCCTTTTTTTTTGTGAGGCAATTGGGGTTAAGTGACTTGCCCCGGGTCACACAGCTAGTAAGTGTTAAGTGTCTGAGGCTGGATTTGAACTCAGGTACTCCTGACTCCAGGGCCGGTGCTTTATCTACAATGCCACCTAGCTGCCCCTAATTCCTACCCCTTCTTAAAAAGAAACCATAACTGAAAACCTATAAGATACTTTTTATTATTTTCCTTGCCAGTCATTATCTTTCCCTAAAGACCTCACATAGCACTTTGCTTTTTACCTTTTAAAAGCACATATATAGATCATAAATTGCACAAAGGCAGAGACTGTGTCTTGGTTTAAATGCTGTATGTCTCTTGTTGCCCAGAACATTTCTTGTTACATAGTAGGTACTTAAAATGTTTGGTGAATTGAATTTAGTAACTTGCCCAATTGATAGAGCAATTTAAGTCATTATCATCAGTAAACTCTATTTTTATCTCTCAATCATCTCTGTCTCTCCATCAATCTGTCATTTATCTATCTGTTTCTATCATCTATCTTTCTTTCTATCCATCTATTATGTATCTATCTAATCTATCTATCATTATCTATCCTTTACTTGTGATTTCAGTGGTGTAGGGAATTTCTTGTTTGTAAATTTCCTTTTACTAGTCCAGTTTGGCAATTTTTCTGAAACTTAGAGCCTCAAAGAACTTAGTCTTTTAGTCTTTAGGAACTTATAGTCTCTGAGAATTTATGCTCAAAGTCACATAGTTTGAGTTGGAGGCAAGATTTAAACCTAGTTGTTCTTGATTCCAAGGCCAGCAAGAATGGTACTATGGCAAATGTGATGGGTTTAGAATCATACAACTTCAAATAAAATTTCAGCACTTCTATTTACTACTTGTATGACATAGTGCAAGTCATTTAACTACTTTGCCCCCCAGTTTCTTCATCTGTAAAATGGTTGGACTAGATGTTTTCTCTAAGTCTATGTTCCTGTGATTTATAGCATCCTATTGATACTGCCTATAGATAATCTTCAGTTGGTTGTATTTCTGGACTAAAGATAACTCATTTTTTAGGGCCCATAGCCATGCAAAACCTCTCTTATTAAAAAACCTATCTTATAAAGGTTATAGTTCCTTTTAATGTAGCTTCAAGAGCCAAATGAAATGTTGCACATAATTAATTGTCATATAAGGGACTATTGAGAATGGTGGATTGAATAGAAACTGAAGAGAAAACTTTCTTGGCATTGTAGAAAAGCTGGGTAACACAGAATTGGAACTTTAATCTTTATTTTAATCTTTATCTTATGAAGAAGACAAAGAAAATTCTTGAGAAGGGTCTCTATTTGGTATCATGAATGAAGTGACTAGTGAAACTGTACATCCAGGAGTAAGGAAAAGTCATCTGCAGTTATGGTTATAGTTAGAAGTGCTTTAGGCCATTTCTTTTTTGTTTTTGCAGGGCTATGGGGGGGTTAAGTGACTTGCCCAGGGTCACACAGCCAGTAAGTGTCAAGTGTCTGAGGCCAAATTTGAACTCAGGTACTCCTGAATCCAGGGCCAGTGATTTATCCATCAGGCAATTTATAATTGCAATAATATTATAGTTCTTTATGTCTTTGTGTTGTGCTTGATTATTGTTAATAAATAATATAACCCATAAATTCAATATAGAGTTATTCCTAGGAGATCAGCAATTTAAAAAATATATATGGTGACATAAGTATAACTGCTTACAGGGAAAGTAGTTTCTCTAGTTTAATAAAGGGTGTCTAATAAATTGAATTGTGTTCTGAGCTAAGTTGTTAATAGGAAAGGCTGTAATTATATTAATTAATGAGAAAATATCAAAATATATGAATTAGTTACCATAGAATTTGGGATGATAAGAATTGATATGCTAAGTCAAGTAGCAGGCTGAGGGATAATCAACAAATGAGATTCATTAGTGGTAACGGCTATGTGACACAATCGAGAAAGTCCTGGGCTCAGTCAGGAAGACCTAAGTTCAAATCCAGTCTCAGAGACTTCCTAGATGTGTGACCTTGGACAAGTTACTTAACCTCTGTTTGACTATGGATCAGTGATCCACAGGAGAAGAAAATGGTAAACCGCTCCAGTATCTTTGCCAAGAAATCCCCATAGATATCTCTCCATAGTGTAACAGAGAATCTGACATGACTAAATGACTGAATAACAATGCTGAGATAATGTATAAAAAAGGATTGTAGTGATCATCTGGTCCAGTCTCTTCATTGGTCTATGTTTAGTACTCTTTCCACTGCACATTCTTACTTTGCTAATAGTGAGCTTACTACAAAGGCAGAGGCCTAACCACACTGAGCATTTGAGATCAGTGGCCCATCTGGACATCCTCAGGATGCAGCAGAAATTCTTCACCCCATCCCCACTAATGTATGCTTTTATGTACCTTAAAACACTTTCTTGACCCCCTTTCACATAATATTCCTTCCTACATCTTTATACAGAGGGTTAGTCCCTTTGGGACCTCATACCCTTGTGTTCCCTGGGAAAATATTTTAATCTTGTAAGCATAATGTCCCCACTTGCCCTGTATGAGTAATTTTCTCCATTTTCTGTCATTTAACATGTGAGGGTTTTATATTAATAGCTTGTAGGTAATATAGCATGGATTTTTTCTTTTATTGAAAATGTGTGGAATTGGCCTTTTTTCCTGACAAAGAGAATTTGCACAGGGAAATTATTAGGGAACTAGTTAGTTCTTGGCAGGCCTGGCTTTCTCACACTGATTATCAATGCATTTTGCTTCAGAGTTGCCATGTCATTGGGGAAAATCAGGCTTAGGCTGTTATGAGCTTAATAAATTCTTTTACATTTAGATTACACAATTGGCTGGTGTTCTGCCCCTGAGCTCAGTTGCCTCACAGCATTTTCTCATGTCTACCAAGAGACAGTCTGTTCTACTGCCAAGGATAATTTAAAGTTTCAGTAATGAACTGGTTTTAGAGAATGGCAGCCCTGGCCACACTTCATTATACAGACTTTTCATGGCCATACAATAATCAAATTCCAAACAGGTTAAGTAGGCAATGATGTCCAATTTTGTGATAAAATATATGTCTACTTGTTAGAGAACATGTGTGTTCTAGGGTGGAGAGGAAAGTATAGGGACTAGACCTGTGATTTAATTGGTATAGAGAATTCTAGGAGAGGAAAATCCTTCTACCTATGTAGGTCAACACCTTCTCTGCAATTTATACTCTTAAAGTGTTGCTTAGAAGCACTAAGCTGTTAGGTGACTTGCCCTAGGTCATATAGCCAGTATGTGTCAGAGAGAGGCCTAGAACCCAGGTGTTTATGACTTTGAGGTCAGTTCTCTATCTGCTATGCCATGTTGCCTCTTATGGGGAGAAAATGAAGTTAACATATTTTCCAGATGTTTGGGAACATCTATTTTGCAAATAGGAAATATGATATATACCTGAAGGCACTAGATCAAAATCTGTGTTGGATAAGAGTCAGAGGGTGAATGGTCAAATCTGTACCTGAAAGCTGATATCCTACAACATATCCATGTGGTCATCTAACTTATATATGTATACCTCTAATGAAAAAGGTCCCCATTGGTTATTACTCTGGTATCAGGAACTGTCACTACTTTTGTCTATGTCCCTTCCATAGTAGTACAAAAGTGTTCAAAAATGTTGATTGACTATCTGGTCCAAAACAAAGCATACCCTTTTCTATAGTATTTATGAAATAAACTTCATGTTATTTACTAAACAAATTACTTTGGGCAGTATAAATTTTTTAGTATTAGATTTGATTAAATTGAACACATACTGCTTCACTTGTGGTTACAATGTATTGAGCCATTTGACAAAGAGATTGGCTGTGGCAATATGAACAGTTGCTTGGGTGATTTGCACATTTTAATTCAGGAAAAGCAGATGGGACTTAATTGTTTAAATAGTTGGAATGAGTGAGCTCAGGCATTTGAAATCCCCAAAAGTTTCTTTTCAAGTTGAAGGTTTCAAAATGCTTTTAATTCAGTGATGTGCTAATGAATAAAACCTACGCAGAAGTCCAGTGCCTCTGCATTAAAAGTGACTGAAATAGCAGTGACTAGCTAGATTTTGCAGGGGGTGGTAGAAGAAGAGAGAGACAGTGTCAAAAAGGTACATGGTACCAGTTCTTTACTTTGATTGCCAGACTTTGGTGGCTTGAGAAGAAGTTGACTACCCTTATCATCATAAGGTCAGAGATTTGGAAGGGGGCTAAGAGATAATGTAATCCAAGCCCCTTCCCCCTGCTTTTTTCCAATGAGGAAACCACAACTTGCTTCCCACCCAGAGAATTCAGTTATATTGCGTTATCCATTGTTCTAACAGAAGCCTAAGATCAAGGTGACTCCAGAGGTCCCATATACTACCTCCCTGGGGATTTACTCTTGGAGGTTTTTATAAACTCTGTTGGTTAGTGAGTCAATAACAGGTTAAAAGTCTTTGAGGATTTTCTGTTCCAGGGTTACTCCTGGGAATGCTTTTAGAATACACACACACAGCATATGTATGTTTATATGTATATATTTGCATATATAGAATAGTTTATGACTATATATATGACTATATATGTATGTGTACATTTATACATACACACATACATACATATATATATATATATATATATTCTATCAAAGCCAAAATCAAGAGTTTAGGCAGTGATAAATTTGAACTTTTAGACTTCCAATAAGAATAATTTTGTTTCTATTCGAGAGATCTTCAAGATTTTTAACCAGAGTCTTGCTCAGATTATAAGTGGTTCTGTGCCTTTTTGGTAGTTCAGAGATCACCAAGCATGTCAATGCATTGCAGAGCCATGTAATAAATGTTGAATGACTTAATGAATGAATTCAAACTTCTAGCTTCCCAAGGTACTCTTTCATTTGGCTAGACCAAACTAAAATCTCTTATAAGGGTATGTGAATTTTGTCTGCTTTAAGCTTCTAGTCAATACATCTAGCATCTCTAATTTTATCAGCGTGGGAACTCCTTCTCCCAATAAGAGAACACAACTTATCTATGATTTAGTGGATGTGTCTCAGGGGGTTGCTTGAAGTTTGGAGACTTTGTGACTTACTATTAATCACATAGTAAATATCAAAGTTGGGATTTGAACTCATCTCTTCCTGGCTGCAAGTTCAGCATTATATACACCTCACTATGCTACAACTGAAGTTTGTAATATTTGAAAGAAAAGCATTATAAAACAGGTGTGTGGCTAAATACAGCTCTTGAAATTGCATGGTAAACTTTGATGCTATGTGGGCTTCCATCTTAGCTATTTGGAGAGTGGCTATTTATTGCCTCTTCAGATTTTATAGATAGCATGTTAGGTCATTATTTACAAAGAAGTGTGAAACACACAGGGTAGTATATTTTTGTCAAGTTTTATCTTGCTAAGTCCCAAAGTCTAGCTAGAAACCAGTATGTTATAGCTTGTTTTTTCCTGTTTCTTGAACAAAGAATTGTGATAATGTCTGGTGAATAAACTGAAAATTTCTACTTGATTGAGGAAACAATTATGGCAATTTGTTTGCTTAGAATTCTCAACTAAGGAATATTGGTCTATATTTTATTTGCATTTTTTCTTTGGAGAAGCAAATATTTGGTGTGAGAAAATCAAGTGTGAAATGAAGAAGGACCCTGTTCTACTAAATAATTGAAAACCCCAAAACATTCAAATATTGCAAAAGGAATAAGCAATTTGCACTGAATGTTAGCCTTATTTTAGAGAGGAAGAAAAGTTCGACTTTATTAATGTATTATTATTTGGTGTTTGAATAATATAATTTATTTCATGTTTAATTCATTAGAAATGATAGACAGATCTAGTAATTTCATATTAGGAGTCAATGGTGGGAAGCCAATAATCCTATATTAATGTTTTTTACCCATTATTGTGGTAAAACATAGACATCCTCAGACTATGCAGAGCTCTGTTACAGTTGATAAGAATAACTTACTTTAAGGTCCAGAAAACAAAGGCCTAGCCTACCTAAGATGTGAGAAGTCCTAAGTTTTCTATACATTTTATAGTTTCTCTCTTTCTACCTAATATATTGGTGGGGGTGGCATAAAAGAGAGAAAAAGACCCTAAGCAAATAGCACCCCTGGAGTTTTCTCAGGGATGAGCAGTACAAGAAAAAGAAGTCAAGACATGGGGTTAATAATTATAATTGTAATAACTCATATTTCTATAGCAATTTTAAAGGTTTATGGGAGATGAATACCCTGTGGAGCAGGCAGTGCAAGTCTTTGTACTACCTACCTCACTTGAAGTACAGCTACCTATAGAGCAGACTCAAAGCCCAGACATGTTGGAGATAAAAGATAATAGATTTAGGGACCAACTTTGAATGTGGAGAGAGAAATAACTACATTGGGGTGTGTTGGCAGGATGGGGACCAGAAGGGATAAGGGGGGTAGAAAATTGTAGGAAGAAAGGGGGAAAAGGAAAAGTCAAAGGCTAGGTATAATTTCAAACATTTAATGGAATTTTCTGCTTGCTAGCTTAGAAATAATCATTCTTTAGGTATTGGTCCATTAAGCAGTAAGCATGTCTGAAGAATATATACCCCCACAGGAAGATACATCTGAAATGGGATGTAGCATCCCTAGAAAGTGTGAGGGGCTTATGTTGTAGATTAAATATCTAACTCAAAATATTACTCTTTGTTTCCTTGTAAGGTCAACCAGGATGTGAATTGTGGGCATATCCATGTAATAATGTTCTTCTCAGTGAATTATTGCCAAACTGGCCTCCTGCTTGCCTATGTTTCTTGTCTCTCTATTAAAAAATATCTATTTTTGGCAATTGTGGAGATGGAAGATTTTCCTCACTTGGGTCTTTTGTTTGAGCATAACACTTATATTCTTTTCAGTTATGATTGTGACCTTAAATGATCAAATCTTGACTGAACGTTTAATGTGTACTGGGTATTGTGAGTGTGTGTGAGTAACAAAGGTTATAAAAGAGTCCAGGTATGGAGTCTGTCCTTAAGGAGTTTGCATTCTGAGAAGGGAGAATTAAATTTCTTAAAGGTTAAGTAACAATCCAAGCTTTAAATGACAATTTGTGGCAATGAACAAATATATCATAAAACAGTAAGTGGTCATTTGCCAAATGTATTTATTGTATATATGATTTTTGTTGTCCAGTTGTTTCTGTTGTGTCTGACTCTTTGTGATCTCATTTGGGGTTTTCTTGACAAAGATACAAGAGTAGTTTGCCGATTCCTTTTCCAACTCATTTTGCAGATGAGGAACTGAGACAAGCAGGGTTAAGTGACTTGCCTAGGGTCACACAGCTAGCAAGTCTCTGAGGTCATATTTGAACTCAGGAAGAGGAGTCTTTCAGACTCCAGCACTCTAGCTTGTGTTATGTTAATTATTGGAGGGCTAACTGTTTTTAGCTAAATTATTGGGGGCCAGACTGGCTTTTTCTAAAATATACTGATACTTATAAATTTATGGCTATTTCACCCATTTAGGCAGTATTTATTATTAAAGCATATTAAATATTAGTAAAGAATTGACTGCATGGCATTTAACACTAGCAGAAAAACTCCAATCGCCATATTGTCTCTTAGTTCACGTCCCTAGACGTAAAGAGTCTTAACTCCATTCTTTGGACTCACCTTGACCTCTGAAGTGGAGAGAAGAGAAACCCAACTAAGACTGGGTCCCTGTATCCCCCCAAGAAATCCATTATTAATAATTATTTTCTCACAAGACACTCTGCTACCTAGACACCCTCAAATTCATCTTCCTCTTTGGGAAATGCTCTTCAGAGCTACCTTAAGAGGATGGCGGATGATCATTTTCAAGTTATATTGTAGAGGGAATTCTGGGTTAAGTATGTATTGGATTAGGTGATCGCTAGGATTCTTTCCAACACTAAAATACTTTTTATAGATGGATTATTGAAAGAGGTAAAATTAGGGCTCTTTTAAGTATTAAAGTACACTTTCTAAATGGAATAATATTTCATCCATTATATTATTTTTTTTTGTGAGGCAATTGGGGTTAAGTGACTTGCCCAGGGTCACACAGCTAGTAAGTGTCAAGGGTCTGACACCGCATTTGAACTCGGGTCCTCCTGACTCCAGGGCCGGTGCTCTATCCACTGCGCCACCTAGCTGCCCCCATCCATCATATTCTTTTTTTTTTTTTTTTAAGTGAGGCAATTGGGGTTAAGTGACTTGCCCAGGGTCACACAGCTAGTAAGTGTTAAGTGTCTGAGGCCAGATTTGAACTCAGGTACTCCTGAATCCAGGGCCGGTGCTTTATCCACTGTGCCACCTAGCTGCCCCATCCATCATATTCTAAAACACTTCCTTCAGATTCTTCCTCATACAAATCTTTGCAAAGATTACATTAGATTTTATAAATAGCATGTAAAGAATTACTTAATTGCCCCTTCCTTTCCCCTGAATTCAGTCAATAATTGTGCATTTTTCCTCTTCTAACTCGTTTGTTTTCCCCCAATAATTTTTTTTTAAATTTGTGTGTTCACAATCTATATATTAATCTATCAGTCAGCAAGCATTAACTGAGGGCTTACTTTCTGGGAGTCATAGTGCTCAGGGCCAGGGATACTAATATAAAGAATAAAATAATGCCTACTTTCAGGGAGCATATATTTCACGAGAGAAGGTAACAGGTACATATAGAAAGCAAATTACCATAAACAAAAAGAGAATAATTACAAATAAATATAAGGTTTTGAGTCTTCTATTGTTTTCATATCAGGGTACAGGAAGAGAAGTGGGCAGTGACAAGTGGCCAGGTTGGACAGGACAGATAAACCAGAAAAGGAGCAACAGAATGGTTTAATGGAAAAGCTAGGATCTGAATTGGGAAACTTTCACAAAAGAAAAGACTGGATGGAAAGGAGGGAGCCCATTTCAAGCAAAGAATAGTACAGTTTGGCTGGTGAACAGAAGACACAAAGGGGAGTTGCTTAAGGTATAACAAAGTTGGAACAAGATTATGGGAAAGTTTTGAATACCATAATTAGGAATTTATTAACCTCCCTGTTTATGTATGATAAAGGAGCAGAGGCAGGATTTTGAAGTCCAGATAGTCAGGAACAGAGACAAAAAGAATCTCGTCTAGCCAAACTCCCCTTCTTGATGTTCTTCAGACATGACGATCCTCCTGTATCAACTTTTGCACCATATTCTAATACCTTCTCACGTGATATTTATTTTTTGTTTACATTTCATGTGTGCTTTTATACACACATATTGTTTTCTCTATAAAATCAAAGTTCTCTAAGGACAGGTTGTTTCATTTTTTTCTTTGTATGTCCAGTGTTTGGCATGGAATAGATGCTTAACAGATGCATGTTTCATTGTTTGAAAAGTAATTGACCAAAAAAAAAAGTAATTGACCATGTGGGGCAGCTAGGTGGAGCTGTGGATAAAGCACAGGCCCTGGATTCAGGGGGACCTGAGTTCAAATTCGGTCTCAGACACTTGACACTAGCTGTGAGACTCTGGGCAAGTCAATTAACCTTCATTGACCCACAAAAAACAAAAAGGAATTGGCCACTCTGAGTTTTCATTTTTTTCATCTATAAAATAAGAAAAATAATAACTATAGCATCTACCGCCATAGAATTGTTGTGAGGTTCCATTGAGCTATACACATAGATTATGCTCTGGACCTATGATTTCACCAATGTGGGTGCCATGAATATGGAAAATTCTCTGTGGAAACTCCCTTTACCCATCAAGATCAGCAAATTGCTGGATACCTGTACTCTTAGAGCATTCCTGTAGGCACTGACAGGTTAAATGACTTATGTAGGTTACTTAGCCAGTGTATGTCCCAGGCACGATATTAATCTAGGTTTTCTTTACTCCAAGGCTGGCCCCTTATCCACTATTGCACACAAATGTCAGTTATTATTATCTGGGCCTTAGTTTCTTCTTCTGAAATGTGGACTAGATGATCTCTATACTTCCTTTTGGCTCTACATACTATGACATCTTGTGAAAAACTTATATTTTTGTTTTGAAAAGTATGGTGAGAGTTCTGGGGTAGGGCCAAGATAGCAGAGGAAAGGCAGTGAGCTCTCGAACTCATGACATGATCGCTCCAAAAAACCTCCAGATAATGACATAGGACAGTTCCTGGAGCAGCAAAATCCACAGAACGTGCTGAGATCATTTCCCAGCCAAATACTGCTTGGAAGGTCTGAAGGAGGGAGCTGCTGTCCCAAGAAAGGAGTGGAGCCCAACCCCCACAGTCTCACTGACACAGATCCAGTCCCAGGAAGGCCTTGCAAGAGAAAGAGACCCCCAGAGCCTCTGAATCAGCTGCAGTGCCAGTGTCATTTGGAACTAAGCTCACAGTCTGGTGAGAGGGCTGAGCCCTTGGCAGGGGGGAGATTACAGGGGTCTATGCTGGTGCTGCAGCAGAACTTGGGTTTTTCATCTCTGCTGGGAACCAGGAGGTAGGCTTGAGTAGCAGTGGCCCAGGTTGGGGAAAGGCAAAGGCTAGTTGGAGCTGATAACCACAGCACACAAAGTTGGTTGATTAGCAAGTTGGCCTGGGGTCATCTATCAACCAGGAAATAGGCCAGGAGAGTGAAGAACTTGCCCCTCTTTAAATCATACCACATGGGACCCTCTGAAGCTTGGGACAGTGCAACCTTGAAACAGTGGCCTACTTTAAGGAGCTAAAAGTCAAGTAAAATAAAGGCAAGATGAGAAGACAGAGAAAGGTGAAGACCATAGAAAGGTTCTTTAATGATAAAGAAGATGGAGGTCTACCCTCAGAGGAATATGGCAACATCAGGGCCCCTATATCTAAAGCTTCCAAGAAAAATATGAATTTGTCTCAAGCCATAGAAGTGCTCAAAAAGGACTTTGAAGATAAAGTTTGAGAGAGGTAGAGGAAAAAATGGAAAGAGAAATGAGGGTGATACAGGAAAGACATGAGAAAAAAGTCAACAGCTTGAAAAGCCAAATGGAAAAGGAGATACAAAAGCTTTCTGATGAAAATAATTGCCTAAGAATTAGGATTGAACAAATGGAAGCTAATGACTTTATGAGAAACCAAGACACAATAAAGCAAATCCAAATGAATAAAAAAATTGAGGCCAATGTGAAATATCTTCTTGGAAAAACTGCTGATCTGGAAAATAGGTCTAGGAGAGATAATTTGTAAATTATTGGTCTACCTGAAAACCATGATCAAGGACAGAGCTGAGACATTATCTTCCAAGAAATTTTCAGGGAAAACTGCTCTGATATTCTAGAACCAGAAGGTAAAATAGAAATTCAAACAATCCACTGATAACCTCCTGAAAGAGATCCCAAAATGAAAACTTCGAGGAATATTATAGCCAAATTCCAGAGCTCCCAGGACAGGGAGAAAATATTGCAAGCAGTCAGAAAGAAACAAATCAGGTATTGTAGACCTACAGTCAGGATAACACAAGATCTAGCAGCTTTTACATTAAAGGATTGGAGAGCTTGGAATATGATATTCCAGAGGGCAAAAGAATTGGGATTACAACCAAGAATCACGTATCCGGCAAAACTGACTATAATCTTTTAGAGGAAAAAATGGGACTTCAATGAAAAAGAGGACTTTCAGGTATTCATGATGAAAAGACCTGAACTGAATGGCAAATTTGATTTTCAAATACAAGACCCTAGAGAACCATAAAAAGTTGGAGTTAGGTGACATGCCTGGGGTTGTAAAGTGGGTGGGTGTCTTGTGTCTGAAGCCAGATTGGGGCTGGGGTTCTCCTGGGTCCACAGTGGATGCTTTGTCCACTGTGTCACCTAGCTGCCCCATGATGACATCTTTAGGATAAAATTGAAGGGTGAGAGGAATGCACTGGGGGAGGAGGAAGAGGAGAGGTATCATGGGGTGAAATCTCACATGAAAGAAACAGGAAAGCGTTTATGGAGTAGGGGAAGAACTGGAGGAGGAGCAGGACAGTAAATGAACTTTACACTCATCAGAATACGCTTATCAGAATAGTATCATCAGAGTTGGCTCAAGGAGGGATTAACACACACCCAGTTGGGCGCAGTAATCTATTTTAACTGGGCAGTAGATGATCCTAACACTCATCAGAATTAGCTCAAAGACCTTAATCTCATCAGAATTGGCTCAAGGAGGGAAAGTACACTCTCAATTGGGTGGAGTAATCTATCTAACCCTGCAGGAAAATAGGAGGGGAAGGGGATAAAGAGGGAGGGGCAAAAGAAGGGAGGGCAGATTGGGGGAGGGGACAGTCAGAAGCAAACCCCCTTTGAAGAGGAATAGGATGAAAGAAGATAGATAATAGAATAAATATCATGGGGAAGGGAATAGGATGGATGGAAACCATTAATAATAGTAATTGTGAAAAAGAGAAAAGGGGGGAAATTGTACAAAAAATACTTATGGCAACTCTTTGTGGTGGCTAAGAATTGGAAATCGAAGGAATGTTCATCAATTGGGGAATGACTGAAGAATCTGTGGTATATGATTGTAATGGAGTGTTATTGTGCTGTGAGAAGTGATGGGCAGGATTATTTCAGAGAAACCTAGAGAGACTCATATGAGCTGATATATAGTGAAGTAAACAGAACTGGGAGGACCCTGTGTGCAGTGACAGCAGTATTGTTCTATGAGCAACTGTGAATGACTTGACTACTCTCAACAATGCAATTATCCATGACAATCCCAAGGGACTAATGATGAAAATTTTAAAAAAAGAGCATTTGTAGATTATACATATATATTATATATATTATATATGTATAATATATATGTATATTATATAATATATATTATACATATACATTATATTATATAATATATATTATACATATATATTATACATATATAACCTTTGTAAGATTGGTTGCTGTCTTGTGGAGGGGAGAGGAAAGGAAGGGAAGGGAGGGAGAAAATTTGGAACTCTAAATCTTATGAAAATGAATGTTGAAAACTACCTTTACATGTAACTGGAAAAATAAAATAAATGGAAATTTTTTAAAAAGTATGGTGAAATTTCTGCAACTATGCTAAGCATCCTTCCTAGGTAAAGTTATTTGTCAATCATGTTTTGGTGCTTTTCCATTATCAGTAACCACAAACTACATAAAGCAGCAGTTATAGTTTATATTTATAATACCATAACTTTATAGGTAAATGAAAACAGCAGATAAAGACAGTGATTGATTTTTCTAACAAAGGTCTGCTTATTTAGATGTTCAATTTCTTTGCTAAACAGGTATTCTAGAGATAAATAAATCACATTGGAAAGACTTGATTTATACAAGCCATTTTTCCAAGTATGAGTTGGGATTAATAGTTGGTATTATTAAGGACTGGTGCTTCTGAAAAAGAAGGAAAAACATTCTTTCTTTCACAAGAGAATAACAAAGTATTAGCAGAACTTAAGGAACTAAGGATTTCATAGAATTAAGTCATGAAGGCAATGTGGAAAGGTCATTGAAGGAATGTAGGAAGATAAGGGCTCTAGTTTTGCTTTTGTTTTCAATCAGTTGTGTGACCTTTTCAACTCTGGACCTGAGCTCCCCCATGTGTAAACTGAGGGGATGATACCAGATGACCTTGAACATCCTTCTAACTTTAATGGCATATGAATCTGGGTTCTGTGACTGAAGTTCAGCTCTTCATGCCTGGTAACTATTTGAATGATAGTTCTAGTGCTTTTGATACTTACTGGCTATGTGATCCTGGGAAAATCATTCATTCCTATACCTCAGTTTTCTCATCTGTAGAAAATTTGAATACTGATGTCTGTCTTGTCTATATAACAAAGTAATATTGAGAATCAAATGAGATAATAGATAGCTAAATACTTTTTATTTGTACATCTGTGTAACTATGAAATACAAGAAATTATTAATTACATATAATCATTCTAAAACATAGAGTTTAGACAAATTAATTTTGATTAACAAGATAATATCGTATGCCCCTAAAAACAAGAGAATTCATTAAATATTTAGGAATTAACTTTCCAAACCACATGTAGATGACTAGATTTAAAAAATATAAATAATGGAAGATCCAAATGATTAGAGACATCCGGTATACATGGATATGCTATGCTAATATAGTAAAGGTGAATGTGCTTTAATCTACATTTTGAATGCTATGCTAATCAAATTATAAGTATGCGAGGCATTCATTAAACACATTTGTATTAGGTATCTATTATACACCCCAACTGTGGTAGGCACTGGGAAATGTACAAAGATGAATTTATATGGAGAAATACCCCGCCAAGCATATTAAAGGAAAATTTAAAAAATTAGGAAATGGGAAGGTTAGGCATCATTAAAATGATTAAAATTGTCAGGGGAATATAGGATCATAACTTTACAGATAGAAGGAATTGCTGTGGCTATTAAGTCCAACTCTCATTTTACTTCTGAGGAAAGTGAGTCACAAAGAACTGAAATGAATTGCTCAGCATCACACAATACCTAAAGCAGGATTTGAACCCATGGCTTCCAGTCTCCAAGTCCAGTGCCTTATTTCAATGCTGTCTGTATAACATGAAATAATAATTATAAAAATGAACCTGGTGGGGGCAGCTAGGTGGTGTAGTGGATAGAGCACTGTCCCTGGAGTCAGGAGTACCTGAGTTCAAATCCGGCCTCAGACACTTAACACTTACTAGCTGTGTGACCCTGGGCAAGTCACTTAACCCCTAATTGCCTCACTAAAAAAAAAATGAACCTGGTGCTAGATAAAAAGTAGAAAAAAAGATTAATGGAATTGATTAGGTAAGCAAGACTGAGAAGCAAACTTATTTACTAGTCTAGCATTTATAAAAACTTGAGAATGTAAACTATTATAGAAAACAAGGATGGCTGTGAAAACTGCTTAGAAATTTGTCAGAAAATAGATTTAAGTTAGCATTGTCCAAAATAGCTAACAAATACCAAATGAACAAACAATGTAAATATAAAAAAGTCACACGATAAAACAATTAGAGAAGTATGGACAATTATATATATTCATAGCTATGGAGAGGGAAAACATACTTAGCTCATCATAGAATAGAGAAAATTACTAAAATCAAAACAGGTGATTTTGAATATACAAAAATTAAAAACCTTTTATAAAGATAAGGCCACAAAAATAAGAACAAACTATATGGAAAGATCTGTGCATTAAGCATCTCTTGATAAAAGTCTGATACCCATGATCTTTAGGGATTACATGAATTTGTAAGATTAAGGGCCATTTCCCAGTAGAAAAACTTAAAAATGATTTGAAAAAACAATTTTAAAAGAAAAATCTATTAATAAACATCTGAAAAAGTGTTTCAAACTCGCTTCAAGATTAAATAAATGAAGATACAAGAAATTTAAGGATATTTATGCTCATTGGATTGGCCAAGATGGTATAAGGTAGAAAGATTCAGTGTTAGAATGACAATTGATATAGATACTGGATCAGAAAAATAATAGACATAGCCTTGAATTAATCTAATGATTTAAGAATTCAATTTGGAATAATAAAAATAAAAGCTACTTTTTGTATAGTATTAAGGTTTGTCAATTGCTGTGCACCTATTGCCTCATTTGGTCTTCACAACAACCTGTGAGGTGGGTGCTATTATTATTACCATTTTAAAGATAAGCAAACTGAGAAAAGTTGACTTACCCAGAGTCACACAGCAAATCTCTGAGGTAGGATTTGAATTCATGCCCTTTTGACCCTAGTCCAGTATTTCTTCCATTAGTTACTCTATCGTGCATATTCTTTGAGTTAGCAATTCCACTACTGTGTTCATCTCCTTCTTGAGAAGGTTACTGATGACAAAAAGTAAATACCAATTGGCACAAAAATAATTGTAGCAACTCTGTGTAACAGCAAAAATTGGAAGCAGAGCTAATAAGTAATATTTATATATTGCCTTAAAGTACTTTATCTAGAATATTACATTTGAACTCTACAACCCTGTGAGATACATAACTATAAGAATAATTATATAATCATATATATTTATTATATTTTATAGCTTATGACACTTAGGCTTACAGAGGTTCCAGAGGTTGCCCCATGCTCATATTGCTAGTAAGTGTTAGGGGCAGGACTTCTACCTGGGTTTTCCTGTCTCCCAGGGCTTAATACTATGCATCACACCATATTGCCTATATTATATCATACTTTACTATACTATAGTATACTATACTGTATACTATCCCTATACTATAGTATTCTCTCTCTTATATATGTGTGTGTGTGTGTGTTTGTGTGTGTATTCATTGGCGGAATGGCAAAATAAATCATGGTAAAGAAATTTAATGGAATATTAATGCACTGTAAGGAATGACAAATGAAAAATCAAAAAAATATGAATATTCATAAATGGTGCAGGGAAGAAAATGGAGCTAAAAGAGCAATTTACACCATGACTACTACTGTGTAAATGAAGATAATATTAAATAAAAAATAAAACAGAAAAGCCAAAAACAAACTAAAAAAACCCCTCAGGTCAAAACATGGATGGCCAGCATTTGGTAGTAATCTTTTGAAGTCAAAACAACTGCCCTTTCCCCCATTTTTTTATAGATGGTAAACTACAAAAAGGTACGGTTACATGTAGTCAGCACCAATCACTTTCATATTGTGTTGCTTGTTTCAAAGCAATGCATTTGTGAGTGGTTTGTTCCTAAGTTTACTTGGGTTTGTCTGCTTTGTCAAAAGAAAGTTTATCAATTTTTAAAAAGAGGGAGATAAGACAGTATGGTATGTTATTGAGGAGCTATATATTTGAAGTCAGCAGGGCCACCAAGTCATTTCCATGTAATGCTATTTTCAAAGTCCCCATCAATTTTTTTGGTCAGTTTTGTTTTGTATGTGAAAAACAAATAGTGACAGAAAAACATGGTGCTTAAATTGCTCTCTGTTGACTTTATAAAAATGTATCTAAATTACCAAGCGAAAACTATTTGTTTAAGCCCTGTGGTACTCACTAAACAAAGATATGTACCATTTTCTTAAGCTGTACTTATTTATTCTTATTCTTTTTTCATCTGTTTGTTTTGGGGGCAAGGTAGGTGTTGGGGGAAGAGTGTTGTGGATTTTAAAAGTGTTTGAGTATAAGCAACACATATAAATGCACAATTTTTGTTAATACGGATTTTTTTCTTCTAGAGGTTAGTGGCTATGGGAAAGAACAGTGTAGTAAAATCAAGTTAACAAGAGTTTCCTATGTGTCAGGCACTGTACGAAGCCTTGGGTTTGGAAGCCACCCTGGTTTTGAAACCTGGCTAATTTACAATGGAACTGTGGGCAAGTCACTTCAACTTTTCTGGTCCTTATTTTCTTCATCTTCTAGATGAGGGTGTTCAGCTCAGTTGGAATGGACCTTCCACCTCAAAGTTACAAAATCACAGAATTTAAATTGGAAGGGACATCAGTAGCATCTAGTCCAACTCATACACAAAGAGGAATCCTGATGACAACCCACCAGAAAAGTAATCAAAACTTCCCTTTGATGGGTGATCCCATAGCCTTCAGAGCTACTCCTTTCCATTATGGTTTTTAATTTAGTTCTGATTGTTAAGAAAATTTTCAGAGCCTCAATCTTAACTAGCAGCTAATTGGCACAGTAGATAGAACTGGACCTCGAGTCAGGAAGACCGGAATTAAAATTCCAGCATCAGACTGCCTCAGTTTCTTAATTTGTAAAATGGTGATATTAATAGCACCTATTTCCCAGGGTTGTTGTGAGGATACAATGACATATTTGTAAAGTGCTTTGCAAATCTTAAGGATGTAAATAAATGCTAGTTATTATATAAATGCTAGCTATTAAATCTGCCTCTTTGCAGATTTTACCCATTTTCTTTGTTCTCCCCTTTGGGCCTAAGCAGAATAAGTATACCCACTTCAAATAAAATTATGATATGAATTACAGAGAAACGCTTTTCTCACCTTATCTAATTTTATTTTCATACTTCATTGGCCCTAGTATGCCAATCCTTACTTGGTTAAGGAATTCAAGATCTGATTCAAAAATATTTATTAAGCACCTGTTCTATGTGGTGAATTATGCAGGGTACTGAGAATACACAAGGAATAAGACAAAGTCCTTGTCCTGGATTTTAAAGTCTAATGGAGAGATAAGCCATGTTCACAAATACCTATAATACAAGTTAGAATTTAATAGATCCATAGGAGAAGTCAAACTAGGGGAGATAGGGAAATCTTCCAGAAGGTAATATTATGTGAACTGGGTCTTGAAGGAAGAGAAGACTTTGCATAGTCGAAGCTATGGAGGGGGTCTGTTCTCGTCAGGTAGAAAAGTTTGAAAAAAAATGAAAAGAAGTGGGTAAAAACAGGAAAAGTTTAGGGAATAGCTAACTGTCAGGTTTTGCTAGAAGAAGAGTATTCCACTAATGCCTGAATATTTGGCTTTACTCTGCAGTGTATAGAGGAAAGAGGACCCTCTGTTGGCCTCAGTTTCCTTATCTGTAAAATAAATGGGTTGAATTAGTCTCTAAAGGCCCTATCTAGTCCTAAATTACTTCACTGATAAATAGGGATAATAATATTTATAGCATCAGCAACAAGGCTGCTTGTGAGCAGGAAAATCCATTCGAGTTTTCCCTCTGATATGTTTTGGAAGTGTGGCCTTGGGCAAATCATTTAACCTCTCAGTGTCCCAAGACAATTCTCTAAATCTAGACATTTCAGAACAGCTGCTGAACTTCACTGGTGGTGGGAATTTCCTCATCCGTAGTCTTAAGGGCTAAAATTCTAGCTAAACTGTCTAAACTATTTAATGAGTGGTCACCAATAAATTATAAGCTTTAGCAAGAGTTAGACTTTTAAGCATTTATTAAGGAGAATAAGAATTTGGTAAAGAGAGAGAAAGGCCTACATTCATCTATCTATTAAAGGGAGAGCACATTTCTAGCCCCGCTCTCCACCAGCATCCTCAGGAAAGAGAGCCAGACAGAGTGCTAGTCTCTTCCTTCTTCCTCCCACTACCCAACATCACTTCCTGATGCCAAAGAAAAGACTCCTGGTCTTGCCCTCAAAGACCTCCGCTTCATGGGCGGAACTCTTCTACAGTAAGTCTCCAGCAGGTGGCGTCATTCCAATCGTTAAAGCAGTCAGTTTGTGAACAAGCACTTATTAAGTACCGTGTCAGCCACAGTGCTAAGTGCTCAGGATACAATGAAAGGCAAAAATTTCCCAGAGCAACCCACACACAGTTTCTTCTCTCAAGGAATTCCCAGTCTAATGGGGAAGGCAACATGAAAACAACTCTGTACAAATAAGATACATACAGGATAAATTAGGGGTAATCTCAAAGGAAGGCACTAAGACTAAAGTGTACTAGGAAAGGCTTCTTTCAGAATGTGAGACTTGAACAAAGACTTGAAGGAAGCCGGGAGGCAGAGATAAGGTACAAGATCAGGATCTTTCTTCACCAGTAAATTCACTAGTTCAGACAAAAAGACATACTGCACCATGTTACTCTGCAGAAATTAATCAGGAAGCCCTTATTAAACACCTACTATGTGCTTGTACTGTGTTAGAAGCTGAGATGGAAAGACAAAAGTGAAACAGTTCCTGTCCTTGAAGAGATTAAATTAGAAATGGGGAGACAACATGCACACACCTAGGTATATAAAATAGACACACAAAGCAGGTAGAAAGGTAAACAGAGAGAAAGGTGTTAGCGGCTGAGAGCACCAGAAAAGGCCTCCTATGAAGGTACTGCTTGCTGGTGCTTTATCTACTGCACCACCTAGCTGCCTCAAGCAGGATGATTTTAGAAAGGCCTGGAAAGACTTAAATGAATTGATTTGTAGAAAAATGAGCAGGACCAGGAGAACAATGTACACAGTGACAGCAATATTGTTTGATTAAGAATTGTGATTGAGGGGCAGCTAGATGGTGCAGTGGATAGAGCACCGGCCCTGGATTCAGGAGTACCTGAGTTCAAATCCGGCCTCAGACACTTAACACTTACTAGCTGTGTGACCCTGGGCAAGTCACTTAACCCCAATTGCCCCTCAGAAAAACAAAAACAAAAACAAAAAACAAAAAAAAAAAGAATTGTGATTGAGGGAGCAGCTAGGTGGTGCAGTGGATAAAGCTCAGGCCCTGGATTCAGGAAGACCTGAGTTCAAATCCTACCTTAGACACTTGACACTTACTAGCTATGTGACCCTGGGCAAGTCACTTAACCCCTGTTGCCCAGCCAAAAATAACCCCCAAAAATCTCAAAAACTAAACCAAAACAAACAAAACAAAAAAATTCCAAAAGAATTGTGATTGATTTTAACCATTGTCAACAATGGAATAATCCAGGATAATCCCAAAGGACTAATGATGAAGCAAACTATCCACATCCAAAGAAAGAACTGATAATGATGGAACACAGACAGAAACATGCTGTTTTTCACTTTCTTTATTCCATTTCTTTTTGTTTTATTCGAGCTTTCTTATACAAAATGACTAATATGGTAATGGTTTACATAATTGCACATCTATAACCTTTATCTGATTGCTTACCATCCTCAGGTGGGGGGAGAGAGGGAGAAAAGGGGTGATAGAATTTGGAACTCAAAACTGTAAATAAAATGTTTATTTTAAAAAAGAATGTTACATTTGAAAATCAAGGTAAACTGAGAGCATGATCAATTTATTAGGCTAGCAGTAACCAATAAATTGGGTCAGTGGTCTCTCTCAGTGACCAAAGACCTCAAGATAGGGCTCACTAGTCTTAATATAATTTTGAGGAGCACAGAGTTGGGTAGGTGGGGAAGACAATGCAGTTAGCTACAGAGTAGACAGCATCATGGAGGTATGGACAATATTATTGGTTATTTTAAAGGAAGTGGGTTAGCACCCACATGGGGCTAGTAACCATCTCTCTCTGACAGCTAAGAAATGTTGATTGTTTGATGGGACCTATCTGCATCTTGCAAACTATATTAGTGGACCTGAGTTAGCATATGCTCTAGCCCCTAGAAGGGTTTGTTAGGGAGATAAGACCCTCCTTAAGTGTATGAGGAAAGGCAAGAACTAACAATATGCTTTTTACCAAATCAGCTTGTAGGCCTTAAAAGATAAGGTATAGTAGATCAAGGATACATCAAGTTGGTTTAAGCCATCATACAAAATGGGGCAGTAATACAGAATAGGATCAATTACAGGATATAATCAATTATAAAATGATACAGAATCAATTTTCTTCAAATGGTAAAGAAAGTCTGCACTTGGGGTGGCTTTGCAAGTGGAGCAAAAGAGAAAAATGTGAAAGATATTGTGGACATAGAAAGGATAAGGTTTGATAAGTGGTTGGATACATAATTGAGTCTATAATTAGATACATCAGGTGAGTAAAAATGAAGTGGAGATTGACTGAGGTTTTGAAAGTACCATATTATTATTATTATTATCATCATTATTATTATTTAGAATAAGTCAAGTATTTACAGCTGAGCTCTGCAGAATCAATGCTTTCAAATTGTGGTACTGGAGAAGACTTTTGAGAGTCCTTTGGAGATCAAACAATCAATACTTTAATTCAGACTATTCACTGGAAGGTCAAATAATGAAGCTAAAACTTAAATACTTTGACCACATAATGAGAAGACAGGACTCATTGGAAAGGACCCTGATGTAGGGGAAGATTGAAGGCATAGGATGAGATAGATAGATAGTATCCTAGAAACAATAGACATGAACTTGAACTTTGAGAGATAGTGGTGGATAGAAGGGCCTGTGTGCTATGGTTCAGGGAGTCATGAAGAGTCAAACACAACTGAATAACTCAATAAGAATGACATATAAGACTCTTTAATATATGTAATTCCCCATTCAAAGGAGGAGTGGAAAAGTTACCTGTTGCCTCCCCTTTTCTTTTTTGACTAACTGTAGCATGAATTTTAGAGTTTCAAGGGGGCTTAAAGGTAATTTAATTCAATTTTCTCACTTAGGAAAAGAAATTGAGGGGAGAGCAGGGAGGGACAAGTAAGTGGTAGGACATGGCATAAAATTTGGTTACTTAACCATAATGGAAAGGTAAATTAATGGGAGGTTTAAATAAAATGTCATCTTAATATGCATTACTAGCATAAACATGAGTTAAATGTTATTAGGACAACCTCCATTTTTGTATAAATGACTTGCATTTTCAACTATTGAGTAAAGCTAGAGAGTGAGTATTGGACATGAAGTCTGGAGGCCTGGCATCCGAATGCAGGCTTGACATTGAATTCAGCTGTATTTGGACTATAAAGTTGTTGTTTTGTTTATTTTTTATTTTAATATTTTTTGTCAAAAGCTCATTTTATTGTCATTTTCACGAGAATGGACCGCCCCCTAGTGGGATGAACCCCTGTTTTGTTTATTTTTAAAGCCAACCAAGGATTTTGTAAGATCTTCAAGGGCAGGGACTTCTTTTTCCATTTTGTCCTTATATTCCCAGCTTCTACTACTGTACTTTGCATATATGAAGTGCTCAATTAATACTTATTGGGTTAAAAAAATTTTAAAAATGCTTATTGGGTTTGAGTTTTCTTTTCAATCACCATAGTGAAAAGTGCACTAGATAGGGATCAAAAAATTTGGGTCTGAATTCCATTTATTAGCTATGTAACCTTGGATAAGTCCCTGAGGCTTGTTTAACCTCAGTTGCCTCATCTGTAAAATGTGAATATTTTCATTGTCTGCTTCAAAGGGCTTTGTAAGGCTCAAAATGAGCATATAAAACACCCGGAATACTGCTATAAACGATAGAAAATGTATACTATTATTATAACTTAAAAATTATTTTAAAACATTACCTATCACTTTGACAGCGGAGGATATGTCATGGTGTATAGAAGAGATCTGTTTTAGAGAACAGTGATTGCTGATACATTCTGTGGCCGATGTCTCGGATTCTGAGTGTTCTTCCCTGGGTGGAGAGCAGGTGCAGTTGAATAGACTAGGGCAGGTGGCAGAAGGAGTGTGTCTCCTCACTTAAGCCTGACAGAGTGGGAAGTAACAGCAGAAGCTGAGCAGAATGGGTGGGTGTGGGAGGAGGCCGCAAGCTGGGCACAGATGCAGGCTGGGCCTGGAGCAGGCGCTGGCTTTCAAGTTTAAATTAAGTAACCTAGGGAGGGAGAATGGGAGTGCTTGGCACACAGGGCTCAGCCAGGGCCAAGTCATCCACAGCAAAAATAAAAAAAATTTAAAAAAAGACTTCCAGTGAGCATTTTGATATTTTTTTTCTGAATGCAGTAGTGTGCACATAATAGAAAAAACACTGGGTTTGGAAAAGTCTGAAGACCTGGATTTGAATCCTGTCTCTAACACTTGCATAAACTCTGGCTCCATCTCTGGAATTCTCTTTCATCCTTTGCATAATGAATTCGGAAGAGGTGATCTCTAAGGCTCCTTTCAGCTAGAAATCCTATGATCATAAGTATATAATAATACCAAATAAAGCCAAAACCCAAGTCTAGGGTTGGGGGAAAGTGAGACATGGAGCTACTCTTAAAAAGTGAAGACCTAGACTTTCTGTTCATGTGTCTAACTCTGACTGGTCTGTTTCTGTCTCTGCCTCTGTCTCTAACTAGTGAGGGGTAGACCTAGAAGGGTAATTGAGTGGAGAGAGAAATTGGAGGAGTATTCTTTCTCAAGTGACTGTCCATACCCAAGCCCCCAAACTCTTCCTTCCTTCCTTCCTTCCTTCCTTCCTTCCTTCCTTCCTTCCTTCCTTCCTTCCTTCCTTCCTTCCTTCCTTCCTTCCTTCCTTCCTTCCTTCCTTCCTTCCTTCCTTCCTTCCTTCCTTCCTCTCTTCCTTCCTTCCTTCCTTCCTTCCTTCCTTCCTTCCTTCCTTCCTTCCTTCCTTCCTTCCTCCCTCCCTTCCTTCCTCCCTCCCTTCCTTCCTTCCTCTCTTCCTTCCTTCCTCTCTTCCTTCCTTCCTTCCTTCCTCTCTTCCTTCCTTCCTTCCTTCCTCCCTTCCTTCCTTCCTCCCTTCCTTCCTCCCTTCCTTCCTTCCTTCCTTCCTTCCTTCCTTCCTTCCTTCCTTCCTTCCTTCCTTCCTTCCTTCCTTCCTTCCTTCCTTCCTTCCTCCCTCCCTCCCTCCCTCCCTCCCTCCCTCCCTCCCTCCCTCCCTTCCTTCCTCCCTCCCTTCCTTCCTTCCTCTCTTCCTTCCTTCCTCTCTTCCTTCCTTCCTTCCTTCCTTCCTTCCTTCCTTCCTTCCTTCCTTCCTTCCTTCCTTCCTTCCTTCCTTCCTTCCTTCCTTCCTTCCTTCCTTCCTTCCTTCCTTCCTCTCTTCCTTCCTTCCTCTCTTCCTTCTTTCCTCTCTTCCTTCCTTCTCTCTCTCCCTCTCCCTCTCCCTCTCTCTCTCCCTCTCCCTCTCTCTCTCCCTCTCCCTCTCTCTCTCCCTCTCCCTCTCTCTCTCTCCTCCTTCCCCCCTCTACTTCCCCCCACTCTGCCTTTTTTCCCTTTTCCCCTCTTGGTCTTATGCAATTAACTCCTCCTCTCCTATTTCTACTCCTGGCAGAGGAAACCCAGAATCTCTTCTCCAACTCTGAACCTTACACCCCCTCCCCAGACAATTTGTGAATCCTAATGTCTCCTGGCCTTGTCATCTAATTTGCCACAACACTCTTAGGCCTTCCAGGCCTTTCCACAACCCTACAAAATGTCTTCCTTAATTAGAGCTAGGACTGTTATTTTTTTCTATTTCTATTGATAGTTCTTAGCATAATTCTTTGCACATAGTAATTGTTTAGTAGATATTTTCATTCATTCATTCATTCATTCATTCATTCTAAACATCAGACTAACTCAGCACCTGATACATAGTAGACATGTGTTGATTGATTTTTATAGTCTGATATAATTTACAAAGTGTTTTTCACATGACAGCTCTGTGACGTTGTTGTTTGGTTGTTTCAGTGTGTTCAACTCTCTGTGTCCCCATTTGGGGTTTTTTTGGCAAAGATACTGGAGTGGTTTGCCATTTCCTTCTCCAGTTCATTTTATAATTTTGGAAACTGAGCCAAACAGGGTTAAGTGCCTTGTCCAGGGTCATACAGCTAGTAAGTGTCTGAAACTATTTTGAACTCAGGTCTTCTTGATTCCAGGTTTGACACTCTGTCCACTGTGAGATTGGTAACGACATATATTTGGTGTATGTTTAACACATAATAACAATAGCTGATTTTCCTAGCACTTTAATGTTTTCAAATAATATTCAGTAATATTTAACTATTTACTATCTTACTGTGCATTTGTGAGAATCAATTAAGGTGCTTCTTCTTGAAGGGATAACCTATGCATCTTCTTTCCACTCCCACAAAATGGGGTGAAAGTAGGTGAATAGGTAAATATATACATAGTCCTATGCCTAATCCACAGGCTATCGGTACATTAATAAAATGGAAGTTTATTTTCTAGGGAATGTTCTTTCCCATTACCTTACTTAACCCTTTGATTTTGTGAATAGGGTCCAGGTACTGGCCTGGGTGCTTAGTAAATTTTTGTTAATTGTTGGTTGATTGCATGCTCCATTGAAGAGCAGGAGTCTCTAGGGGAGAATGCTATTCTAGGTTTCTCAGAAAGCTTCTACTTTTATTTATCAGCAATTTCAATGGGTGGCAACTGCTTGTCTCCCATGTCTTGGATTGTATAGTCTGAATTGATTATCCAGTGAGAACCTGAGCTTGAGCTCCCACCCTCTCATTAGAAAAATTCCTCTTGTCTCCATGTGATTGGTATATTTCAATGACCTTTAGTCATGTGAACATGCCATAGTAGAGGCAACTACATGGCTTCACTGAATATAGTTTTTGTACTTATGATAAAAGAATTTTTAAAAAGGAATAAAATTAAGTCTATTAAAACCTTTACCATGTGAGATAAAAATCCATACTCTTTCCCAGAATTGGGCTTACTAGTCAGTCTATAGCTATGCCTTCAAATCAGGAGCTCCTCCCATACACAGTTCAGATATCTAGTCTGTTCCTCCCTATCTGCTTCTTGTTCTTGAAGCAATTATTACCTATTGCTGTTCCACTTGTGGCCTACAAGAGGGTCAGTGTTCACTTGGTTGAGGTAACTCTTGATCTGGGCAAGTCATCTCAGATTCATCTTTTAGGGAAGTCACTGGCAACATGTGTTTAGCTGCTTATTTCTTTTTCACTCTATGCTTGGATATTGGGGCATTCTAGGTCTTTTTGAATCCCAAAGTTATTTCTTTTCACCTCAACATTCTTGTTTACCAGTTACTGCAGATGTGGGTCCATATAGAGCTGGATCAACCCAGGTCTCCCAGTTTCCTTTAGCATGCGGAAAACATACAGGGGCACCAACACTCTTATCACATATTTTCATCTCTCTGTTCTTGAACAACCCCATGGTTAGTTCTTTCCTTCTATATCCCTTTGGTTCTTGAAATTTGGCCACTCCCTCTCCTCCCCTTTCCCCTTAGTCATTGTTGCAGGAGGAGGAGATGGAGAGAGGGTGCTATAGAGGGAAAAAGGTCTGTTTTACATGCTGTGATTATTCATTCTTTCCTTCCACCTTCATTCCCATGGGTGGCCTGTTTGAATAAGTCTATTTAAAGTTCTGTTGAGTGGGACTTGTTTTAAATTGGCCACCCTATTGTTTTTGCCATGATATTCTATCCATCTGCTGCTCAACCCTTTGCCCAAGAAAGGGTGGAGAGGAAACATTGTTTAAATGAGTTCGAGGTATATTGAGTTTAGCAGATATTTGTGATTTATGACAAGTGTGAATTGAAACAGAGTGAGCACCCTGGGAACAGATGTTTTGAATCTAGAGACTCATCATTAGTTAACACTTATTCATAATCATTAGCAGAAGCAGCAGCACTGTGCTGATCAGAGCAGCATTTGTCAACTCTTAGGAGAACATGGAGCAGTGGAGGAGTAAGAGCCATGCACATGGGCAATCCTAGATAGAGGGAAATTGTGAATAAATAAGAACATCCAATTATACTCACACCCTTGTGCTATCAGAAGGTCAGAGGTTTTATGGGTTTTTTCCATCTAAAGAATTTTTTTTTCTTGCTAGTGTAAAATTTGGTTCATTCAGAAAATCTATGTATATCTGTCAAAATTATAAATATTTTCAGTAATATAATAATCTCTTCTCTCTGCTGTTTCCCTTCCTGTCTTCCTCCCTCCCGCATTGACTCTGCTCTGTCTGTCTGTCTCTCCTTTCCACCAACCCAGATAAATAAATTTGTATACACACATATATCTATACATGGTATTAAAAAGTCATAGTGCAATTTAAAACATTAAATATATCTGCATTATTTATATGCACAATCTATTATATGTATTTTTAATAAGTTTAAAATTGTGTGTGTGAATACATGCACACACAGTGTGGAGGAGCCAATATGGTATAGCACTTAGAGATCCAAAGGATCAAAGCTTGAAAAGACCTTGAAGTTCATCTAGCCTAAAAATCCAACTTTACAGTTGAGGAAACTGATACCCAGAGAAGTTAAGTGAATGGCCAAGGTCACAAAATGAATAAGTAACAGACATAGGATTTGAACTCAGGTCATTTGACTCTAAAACCTCCTTAGGAAGACCTGGGTTCAAGTTTTACCTCTGACAATGCTTCTTGTATAAGTGGGAGTAGGTCATTTCACTTCTCTGCTTCCCAGACTCTCTATGATTATATTACAAAACAGTTAACAGTCTGTGTTGTAATAGGAACTCCCTTACTGCCAAGTTCTTAAATGAATGAAATCTGGATTCTGTATATCCATTTATGGGTGGATACATACACACACATATATACAGAGAAATATATACATATATATACACACATATATACATATATGTATATATCTACAGTAAGCCCTTAATAAAGATTTGTTTTATTTTATTTTCTCTCTATATGTATAATTTCATCTAATCTCAAACATAGATGTTTATATATACACACACAAATGAATATTATATATAGTGTCCATGTTAGTATGTCTCTATGTTTATACATGCTCAGTGTCCATATATTAGTATATATATATTATATTTAAATACATACATTTATCTATGTAAGATTATACTTACAGCAAATAAAAGACAACATTTATTAAAAGTCTATTGTGTGAGGACAATGGTGTTAAGTGATGGGGGAGATCCAAAGTTAAAATAAGACAATCTGTCTTCATGGAGCTAGCTAGCATCCTGGTAAGTGGTATAAAAAGACAGAAACATTGATAAGTATAATACACAAAATAATTTACATAAATGTATTAGAGAGGTTTAAAAAAAGAATTACTACATATGAGATCTTAATGGGAAGGTGGTCAATTACTGGAGTAACCAGGAAAGGTTTTCTGTAGGAGAAACTATTTGGGTGGATGGGTAAGAATTTCAAAAGGCAAATAGAGGGAGTGGGAGCATTCCAGGCACAAAGAGGTGGGAGACCAAAGTTGGTCAAAAATAGGATGAATGAAAAGGTATTTATTGAATGTTTATCATGTGCCATGCACTGTGATGGTAATGCTGATACAAAAAAGAGAGATCCCCCTTCTTTAAGGAGTCACATAATAAGGAGTCACAAGGGAAAGGTATTTTGGTCTGAGAAGCCTCAAAAACAGTGAGTTGAGACGCAGGACAGTCATTTGACACCCTTTTTCAAAAAAGCATTGGTATGATGGTTTGATTACTGTTTCTAGAGCCAGAGATAGAAAAAGCAGGGTGATACAACATGGCAAGAGTATGGTGGGGAGAAGCATGGAGGTGGTGGTGGTGAGGGGTCTATTGCCAGCTAGATAAAGTAGGTTATATGAATAATCACCAACCAGGATAGTGTCTTCCTCCTGGTTATGGTCTCTGGAAGTCATTTAGTCCAGTCCCCTCAGTTATCCTCATTTTATAGCTGAGGAAACTGAGGCACAAAGAGGTTAAGTGACCAGAATCACATACTTAGTAAGAATCTAAGGCCTGATTTGAATTCAGGTCTTCTTTACTGTAGGTCTAGAACTCTAAATACTTGGCCAATTAGTTGCTTCAATATGAGAGTAATATGAGAAAAATATGATTGTTTTTTACTACAAAAAGAAAAAAAAATCAGGACGTAACTCTAGCCATAGAGTCCAGGAGGCCTGGCCTCACCAGTGAAATGAGCTGGAGAAGGAAATGGTAAAACCACTCTAGTATCTTTGCTAAGAAAACTCCAAATAGGGTCATGAAGAGTTGGACATGATTAAAACAACTGAATAACAACCTGCTAGGTACAAATTATTCTGAGAATAATGAAGACAAGAAGATGCTTTTTAAAAATTAGGGTAGCTAGGTGGTACAGTGAGTGAATAGAGCCCTGAGCCTGGAGTCAGGAAGACCTAAGTTCAAATTGAGCCTCAGACTAGCTGTGTGACCCTGGGCAAGTCACTTCACCCTGTTTGCCTCAGTTTCCTCATTTGTAAAATGATGTGGAGAAGGAAATGGCAAACCACTCCAACATCTTTGCCAAAGAAAACCCCAAAAGGGGTCATGAAGAGCTGAACATGATTGAGAATGACTAAACAACAAAATTCATTTGTAAGCTCATTACCTAAACCCACCCAAACTAATGTGATTTCTGGGAGTGCTGTTTTGAATGAGACACTAAACGGTGACATGGAAAAAGAAAGCTCTTCAGAGCCTGCCAAGCACCACTGATACTTCAGGCTCTTCCAGAGCATTTGGAACCCACTTTCTCTTCCCAACTCTGAGTCACAGCACAGATTGTCTTTGGTCTTCACTCCATCTCAGCTCCTGGAATCTTGAGAGCCCGCAAAGAAATCTGTTTTGGCTGAAGATCTCATTCTGGGCCAGCTAAAGTACAACTTGATTAAAACATGTTTCCTTGGGGTGTGCTTTGGTTGTTTGATCACTTCTACCTTTGAACTCAAAAAACATGGACTATCAGGGACTTTAGGGACTGTTCAGTCCAACTCCCTCATTTTCTGGAGGACCCCGGGGAACAGATTTGCTTTAGGTCTCATGGTTGAGCTCTCATAGCAATGCTTGTATACTCTGCCATGGCAGCCTCCCAGTGCACCCAGAGGAGTTTGTGCCTTAAGTATCACTCTGGATAATGTCTCCTGTTTTCTGTTCTAAAGCAACCTGAAGCTGAAGCTTAAATACTTTGGCCACATGAAGGGAAGACTGAACTCTTTAGAAAACACTCCCATGCTGGGAAAGATTAAAGGCAAAAAGAAAAGGGGATGACAAAGGATTAGATGGGTAAATAGTGTCATGGAAGGAACAAACATGAGCTTGGACTGATTAAGGGAGGGGTTTTTTGTGGGACAATGAAGGTTAAATGACTTGTCCAGGGTCATAGAGCCAGTAAGTGTCAAGTGTCTGAGGCTGGATTTGAACTCAGGTCCTCCTGAATCCTGAGCCAGTGTTTTATCCACTGCACTACCTAGCTGCCCCCAATTTGGGGAGGCTGTGAAGTCAGAAGGGCTTGGCATGCTATGGTCCACGTGGTCATAAAAAGTCAGAAATGACAGAATGATGAAACAGCAATAACTACAAAGCAACATATGCTACTTTATAGACTGCAAATTTAGGCAAGTCACTTAACCTGTCTGATCCACTCGTAAGAAAAGTAGGTCCTATGTATAGAAAGAGGTCATCCTGTCATGAGGCCAGTTCTCATGTGGCTTGAAGGGAAGTAGAATAGACATTTTTCCCATCTTTCCCCCCCCGCCCTTTGCTTTGCAAACCATAAAATGTTAAACAAATGTCAGCTATTATTATCAACAGCTTTATCATGTGCTTCCGTCGTATCACTCAGAGTGGCAAGGCATGTGGAAAGTTCTCAGTAGAGACAGAAATTAACTTCACAGAATGGAAAACACACTGGACTTACAGTCAGAGGACCTCAACCTGAATCAAGGGAATGCCACTTATCAGCTGTGTGACTTTTGGCAAGTCAATTAAGTTCTCTGGACCTCAGTGTCCTTATGAAAAATGAATGAGTTGTACTAGCTGATCTCCAAGGCCCCTTCCATTCCAAATTCTATGACTTAGAGGACTTATCTCTAAATGTTTACTTTCTTCGTTTCTGTGGAATGAGACTTGAGAAAAACAGCAATTTAGTCATAATTCAAGAAGCCTTTAAGTCTTTCCTGTGTGCCAAGCACTGTGCTAACTTCAAGGAGATTACATTCTGCTGGAAGTGTACAATGTGTATAAAGAGAAACACACGAAAGGTGATTTGAGGAGGGGAAAGAAAAAGAGAGAGAGGGAGAGAGAGAAAAGGAGAGAGGGAGGGGGAGGGAGGGAGTGAGTGAGAGAGGAAAGAGGAGAGAGAGAAGGAGAGACAAAGAGAGAGGGAGGGAGGGAGAGAGAGAGAAGAAGAAGAAGAAGAAGAAGGAGGAGGAGGGGGAGAAGAAAGAGGGGGTGGAATATGAACAACTATCAGGATTAGGGGACTCTTCGTGGAGTAGAAGGTGCCTAAATTGAAAAAGTGTGATGGCCACATGAGTGCAAAGAAGAGAACAGATCTGAGAGGTGTGAAGATGGAGGTAACAAGTGTTAGCATTTGATGAGAATTAGAGAAAGGGATGAGGGAGAAAGAAGAGTCAAGGGTGATTTAGGGATTGTAAAACCTGGGTGACATGAGAATGGAAGTTTGGAAAAGCAAGTTTAAAGGGTAAAGATAATGAGCTGTGTTTTAGATATATTGAGTTTGAGATTCTAATTAGAATTCCAGGTGGAGATTGTCCAGTGGACAGAGGGAGATGCAAGACTGCAATTCAAAGGAAAGGTTAGGGATGAATAAATAGATTTGAGAGTCAACGATATAGGCATAAATGAGCTCTTTGGAGCAGATAGGACTATTAGCATAGAGAGAGAATAGGGAATGAAGTGGGCCCAGGCAAAAATCCTCAATACAGCTAACCTTTAGAGGTGAGGAGAGGCAGGAAATGGATTTTGAACCAGCAAAGGCAACTGGGACATGTTGGTAGACAAGTAGGAGGATTACCAGAAAAAGGCAATGTTATAGAAACCAAAGCCCAGGGTTTGGTCATCACTATCAAAAGCTTCAGAGAGGTCAATGAGGATTAGATCTAGAAAAGGGATTTTGAATTTAGCATTTAAGAAATCACTGGTGACCTTGGAGAGAGCATTTCATTCAAGTTGGTGGGGTCAGGGAGCCAGATTTCAAGAACTTGTTGAGAGGTTGGTCTCAACTTTCCTAATCAGCAAAATCTTAGCAAAGTGCGCTGATTTTTGAGGTCAGTGGTACTGTCATTATTAAATATGAATAGGCTGCTAGTCAGGCATTTTTTAAATTAAGGAATTATTTCCATTATCACTAAACAGATTTAACAGAGCATTACCATACAGCACTCGTATATCAATACTGCCCTTTCTAAAGAAATGCCTAAAGTTCTGTTTACATCTCAGCACTGAAGCCTTGGGCCTTTTAATATTCTGTGTGCATATTCCTAAATGTCAGCGCACATTTACAAATATTTATTACATTTCCACCACGATAGTCTTCTTTCACAAGGCCTTCTTTTAGAAACACTCTGCCAGCCTTTCATGGCTAGCCCTAGGTTAGTGTTAATATTTTCCTTTCCCAAAAAAATACCATCAAATTTAAGTCATTCTGCAGTTCACAGCTACTTTTGAACCACTGCTAGTCAAATATGAGTAAGAGCATACTAAAGCTGCAGGCCGTTATACATTCTGATGTTGAACACAGAATTTAGAGTTATACGGGATTGTCAACTAGACCATAACAACTAAGGACACTGAAGCTCAGGCATTAGGGGAAACCTGCTCAAGGTCACACAGGTAGTAAATTTCAGAGGAGGGATTGAAACTCAAGTTGTCAGCCCTCTTTTTGCTACATCTTGCATGATAAAGTAGAGGGAAGTGTTTTTCTTCTTAAACCTTTTTTCTATATCCAAATGATAATAATAATTATTAAAAATTAAATAGTCATTTTCCAGTCATGTCAGACTCTCTCTGACACCATTTCTGGTTTTCTTGGCTGAGATACTGAAGTAGTTCACTATTTCCTTCTCCAGCCCCTTTTAGAAATGAAGGGACTGAGGCAAAAAGGGTTAAGTGACTTGCCTGGATCACACAGCTAGTTAAGTATCTGAGGCCAGATTTGAACTCAAGATGAGTCTTCCTGACTCCAAGCCTGGCACTCTATCCACGAGCCACCTAGCTGCCCTATGAATAAATAATACTTTAGTTAATTAATACTTTTTTCTTCTTAAACTGCTTTTCCTATATTTACATGATATGAATAATAATTATACTAGCAAGCATTTTTATGTAGTGCTTTAAGGTTTGCAAAACCCTTTATAAATTCTAGTTCATTTTGTCCTTACAACACCCCTGGGAGGTGGGTACTATTATTATCCTCATTTTATAGATCAGGAAATTGAGGCAGAGAGATGTTATATATTCCTTAATTCAAATCCTTCCATTTTATAGATGAGGCAACTGAGACCTAGAGAATTGCCTAAGGTCACACAAGTAGCAAGATACAGAGCAGAGACCCGAACTCAGGGCTTCCCATTCCAAGTTCAGTCCTTACCATACGATTTTGGGGGGAAGGGGACAGCTAGGTGGCACAGTGGATAAAGCACTGGCCCTGGATTCAGGAGGACCTGAGTTCAAATGTGGTCTCAGACACTTGACACTTACTAGTTGTGTGACCCTGAGCAAGTCACTTAACCCTCATTGCCCTGCCCCACTCCCCCAAAAAAAAATTCAAGGGAAAAGGAAAGACTATCCTTGAATCATTCATGCCAATGAAAAGGCATGAAAAGAAGCCTAATTTAAAGATAGACAGGAAACTGCAAGTGAAATGAAAAATCCAAACATAACATGCTTTCAGAAGCTTCCAAAGGTATCCACAAAGGAGGTTCATTGAAACTCACTGGGAATATCTGACAAAGGCAAATTCTTAGGTCCCATCTTTGAATGAAAGTGGCCCATTCTACTTTGACAATTGTTAGGAAGGTTCTAAATTGCCAAATTCTATCCACTGCTTCTGGTGCTGCCTCTGGGGCTAAGCAGAATAAGTCTAATCCTTCCACATGAAAACCCTTCAAATATTTAAAGATACCTATCAGGCTCTCCCTGAATCTTTCCTTTTATTGACTGATAATTCTCACATCCTTCAATCAATCCTTGTATGGTATGGGCTTGAGACCCTTCTCCTTACTGCTTTCCCTCCTCTGGATATTCTCCAGTGTATTGACATCCATCCTAAACCATGGCGACCAGAACTTAACACAATGCTCCAATTGTGTTATGATCAAGATTCCTGTCTCCCTTAATGTAACCCAAGATCACTTTTGAATTTTTTTCTTTTGGGCCATCATGTGAAATTGTTGGCTCAGACTGAGTTTCAGCCCACTGAAAACCTCATATCTTTTCAAAAATATTGTTGTTTAAATATGCCTCTACTTTCTCATACTTGTAAAGTCACTTTTGAACCCAAGGGTCAGACTACACATTTATTTATCTAACCAGATTCAGCCTGATGCTCTAGTTTGTCAAAGTCTTTGGCTCTTGACTGCCATCCAGTGAGTGAACTGTCCCTTCAGCTTTGTGTCACCTGAAAATTTGATAACCAGATCATCTATGCCTTGGTCTAATTCACTGATGAAGATTTGAAACAAACAGGACTGTGCAAAGATCCTTGGCGCTACTCTATGAGACCTTTCTTTCAAGTAGATCAAACCACTAATGGCTACTCTCTGAGTCAGGACAGTCAATCACTTTGAAATACATTTAATTCTCTTGTAATCCAGCCCATATTTTCCACAAGAATATCATGAGGTACTTTATCAAATATTTTGCAAAAATCTAGGTTTGTTCTTTTTTACCATATTCCTCTGATTTACTCATTTAGATACCATATCAAAAAAGGAAACAACCTCAGGTTCATGACCAATGTCCTTCAATTAATCAACCAAGAAGCATTTATTAAGCACTTACCAAATGCCAGGCTACCTGTTAAAACCTGGGGATACAAAGAAAAAGCAAATACATATACATCACAATGTACATGCAATGCACACACATACACCTATACACATATACACATATATATGAACACACACACACACACACACACACACATATATATATACACACATACATATATATACATGCATATATGTATGTGTATCTGTGTGTATACCTGCCTCTATGGAGCTTAAATTCTAATGGGCGAGACAATATGAGTATATTTGTACAAGATTCAAACAGAGTAAATGGAAGGTTATTGATGTAACCAGGGAAATGCTAGTCATCTCTTCAGTGTGAGCATGTATACCTTGGAAATTGGCAAAAAATCAGGGCACAATTTATTGTTTTGTTGATTGTCTAGAGTTGAGAAAGTGGTAGAGAAAATGTTAATAATGAAGTTTAAACTTACAAATGCATGTGTTGTATTTTCAGAGGACCAGTTGTTAAACATCTACCACCACGTCCCTGGATGAAACTATTTTAGCTCCTTGTTATCACTGCTTCCTTCTCTCTAGATCTTCACCAACCACTTCTTGAATAATACGCTCTAGAATTTTTGCCGGGGAATGAAGTTAAGCTCACTGGCCTAGAGTTTGTAGACTCTATTCTCTTCCTTTCTTTTTTTTTCTTGCCACAGTATAGCTCCCTCTATCTCTATTTACCCGTTGAGTTTTCCTCAATAGCCCCAGATGATCCTGAGCAGTAGTATTCTTGACACTTTACAAACATTGTATTGAACCACATTTTTGGATATATCCACTATCACCCGAACTTGCCTCCATTTCCTTTCCATCTTTGCTTAAAGTCATTGATATTATCCTCCAGTAAGGAGCCTTTTTAAACTTAGCATCTCTGGTCCATGGACAATGTCTTACCCATAGTCAAAATTTCCCTATCTTGGTGTGACCTTAGCTGTTTTGTGTTCTGTTAGCATAGCCTTTGAGAGCCAGGCTTATGTCCATGCCACAGGAATCATCAGAGGAGGCCTTGAAAGTTAAGAATGTTTTCCTAAAATATATATGAAAAAATATACTACCACTATTACTATTAATCATCAGCATAATAACTAATATTTATATAATTCTTACTTTGTGCCAGGCATGTGCTCATAAGTGTTTTATAATTATTATCTCATTTGGTCCTCAAAACAACCCTGGGAAGTAGGTGCTATTATTATCCCCATTTTACAGATGAGTAAAGTGAGGTAAATAGGGCTTAAGTGAATTGACTAAACTCACACAGCTAGTAAGTATCTAAGGCTGGTTTTGAACTCAAGTGTTCCTTGACTCCAGATCCAGCACCTATTCACTTTGCCACCTACTGGCCAAATATTACTGTGTAAATTATATATTTACAAAGAAAGTTGCCTTTCCAGGATGATGGGGGCCAACTGCAAATTCCATACTCTCTCATAGCCTTTTCTCCTTCCCCTCTTAGCAATGAATTAGAGGGAATGGCAGTATAGGAGGTAGAGTGGGTATAAACCAATTTGAACATGATTCTAGGTTCTACTTAGACTGTGTATAAACCAGATGTGGGAATATAAAATGTGTTGTCTATATAGAGGCTAACAGATTTGTTCCATGTAGCTCTGACTTGAAAAAAAAATTACTGGCCGATAGGGAAAAGGCCAAGTGAAAATATACATGATGATATTATATCAAAGTACATGTTGTGTTATAAAATTGATTTATGCCCAAATTTTATATTTAAATATGTAAAATGCTAAAGAAGATGTACAGAATATGAAAAAATAAGTCCTAAATTATACATTGTAGTTCTGCTTACATTTCAGTTTCAGCTTTATGCTTTACTTTTTAAGATAAAGGAATTTTGCTCCCATATGATCAAAGGTAGAATATAATATTTACATTTCACAAACACCAATGGATTAATTTTATATCTTACCTATCATTCCATGGAATTCAACTCAACAAATCTTTCAGATAATAAAATCATGTCAGTTGTCAGAAGATTAGTTTGGATAATAGAGGCAAAAACAGAAGCACGCTTCATGAATCCAAGGGTTAATATGATCTGGCATTTAATTATAATTTGTGAATTTCCCTGGGGGGGAGTATTGAGAGGTGGGGGAGGTAAATTGCATGTATCAAGATAGCTATGAAGTGCTGCATTGATCTAATTTAATCAGTGAAAGCTTCTTAGAGTGGATTGATTTTTGTCTCACGTCCTGATAAAGCTTATTGAGAGCAGCTGAGAGAAGTCCCCCTCTTTAATTTCCTTTGCTGCAGCAAGACCCGCCAGTGAGCTTAGACTTTCTAGTGATATTTCTGCCATGTCTCTGGTAGATAGATATTGCAGGTTGAAGACAAATAAGCAGAAAGAAATTCCTTTTAAGAACATACCAATTTCTCATGTTGTAATCTGCTATCAGGCATGTTTCTTTTTGCAAGAACCCAGATCAGCATGGATTAGGATTCAGTTCACAAAGCCTTCCATCAAAGCTGTGATTCTAAGTCAATTCTTTTTCTCCAGCTCTCTTTCAGCGAGTATGAACTACATGTCAAAACCAAAAGGAGTTCGTGTTCCTGATGATTGCTGCCCTTTAAAAAAATCCCATCCTTTCTTCTCTTGCTTCATCTCCCCTTTTAACCCCTCTTTTTTCTATGCCTTTATTCTTCCTCTCAACTTGCTGTCTAACAAGTTTTTTTCATTCTTATTGTTATCAGCTTATAGCCAGTCTCCTATGTGAATATGACATAATCCTTATAGGTCATGGGAAAGGCAGAGTGCTATAGGGGGAAGAACCCTGGACTATGAGTCTAAAGTCCTGGCTTGGACTAGTGGCTTTTCTACTTATTAATCTTTTGACCTCTCAGTCTCAGTTTCCTTGTCTGAAAGATAGGGGTAATAATAGCACCTCCCTTCCAGAGTTTTTGTGAAGATCAAGTGAGATAATATTTGTAGAGCATTTTACAAACTATAAAGTATTATATAAATGCTACATAATGCTATTGTTATTATCATTGTCATCTATTCATATTTTAAAAATTGGGATAGGAGTCAGCATGACAAAGAAATCTAGCCAAGTGTAGAGACACTGAAACATGGGATCACATTCTGTCTCTGACACATGGGAGTGTGACCCTTGGCAAGTCACCTAACTTCTCAGTATTCTAGAAAATGTCTTGACTATAAATTATAGACTGGCAGGTTTGTAGGGTGGAGATCGTTTCTTCTACCAATGAAATACTAGACTTGATACTTCCCTTTTCAAAAAACAAAAAAAGCTTTTTTTTTCACAGTTGTGCTAGTTACATCAGAGGAATTTCACAAGGATCAAGTGAGACAAGATATGTAGAGTATATCACAATCATTACAGTTCATATTTCTATAACACTTGGGTTTATAAAATACTTTCCTAATTATTCATTGAGATTTATTGATACCCTCCATTTTCAAGATGATGAAACAGGCTCAGGAAGTTTGAAATAGAACTCAAACCCATTTATTTTAACTATAAGACCAGTGTTCTTTCTCTTATATGTTTCATTTTGTCCAATCTCCTCATCAATCAGTCAATGAAACAATAAAATAAGTGCTTACTATGTGTCAGGCACTGTGCTAAGTTCTGAGGATGCAAAAAGAAGCAAAAAACAGTTCTTGCCTTCAAGGAGTTTATAATCTAATGGGTGAGACAGCATGCAAACAAATGTCACTAGTGATGAAACTCCATCAAAGCACATTAGCAACAGTATTGCAACTGATAGTCTTCAAGAATTGTCAGGCATGCTGATTTAACCAGGATCCCACAGACCTGCCCCCAGATCTCCTGACTCGAAGACTAGTTTTCTATCTACATTGCCTCACTGCCTCTCATGCCTACTCATAGGCTATCTAAGTGCAGACAATGATAACATTCATTATAGTAGTAGTGATTTATTTGCCCCTTGAAGAATTTTACATATTAAAGTTTTCAAAGTACTTTATTTCACTTAAATTTTCCAACAGCCTTTTCAAGAAGGTATGTCAGTTATTACTTCCTTTTTAAGGTCAAAGAAATATGAGGTAAGAGTGGTGAAGTGATTTACCAATAGTTACAAAGCTAGTAAATGTTGGAGGTAAGAACAAACCCATGCCTTTCTTCTTCTAGATCCCATGCTACTATCTCCTTGTTGCTTCTGTTGAATATTAAAATATAGTTTTTTTATCTGCCTGTGTCCTACAAAAAGATCAGAGAAATAATCTTTAATCTCTCCTACAAAATTAATAAACAGATCAGAGAAATGATAATATCTTATAATATCTCCTACCAAAAAAAAAGCATAAAGACAGATCAGACTTGTCTCCTACAGAACAAAACCAGATCAGAAACAGAAAAAACCCCCCATAATATCAATTTGATATTTTGTTACAAGAAGAAAGATAACACAACATTGTCATGTGGAGACTTCTCTCCTAAGAGAGAAGCTTGGGGACTCCCCATTTTTGAGGGTATATATGGTTTTAGTGCACTGATTACAGGGCATTGTCAGTTTCAATTGTATGATACAGAAATCAACCCAGAAACAAAAAGCAGTTTAACAATTTCAGTTATAACAAGTATGGAGGGAATACAGAAGCATCATGATAAGACTACAGGATTCCAAAAAAGGGTGTGAGGCCACCCAGATTTTACCATAAGATAGGAACTTACTATCCTGAGGGAAAAGAAGTCACTAGGTAGGGTCTTTTATCTGCTAGTTATCTGGGCTCAGGTTTGGAGTTCAGTTGAAGGACATTTTGCTCCTATTAACCCAGGGTTTCATAAAAAATACTTTTGGATAATAAGGTACCTCCATCAAATTCAGGTGATCCATATATTCATATTAACACTTCTTACAATTTCTCAATACAAATGTTGCAAATATGATTGTTTCCCTTTTCACAGATGAGGAAACAAGTCTCAGAGACATTAAGTGACTGGGTACTCACAGAATCTATATTGAGACCCAGATTTAAACTTGGGTCCTCTAACTCCAAGTTCAGTGTACTTTTCATTATACCAGAACAAAGCTGGCGTGGGGCATGTTATTAAGTATGATCACATAATAAATATTTGGTGAATTGAATTGTTAAATTTGAAAGAATAATCTAAGGTTCTGGTTCTCACTGTCTTTGCCACAGACTTATTGTGTGACCTTGGATAATACACCTAATGTTTCAGTACTTGTGTGTGCTTGGCAGAATTTCAATTAACCTTGTTTTCCAGCTGTTCTCGTACTGAGAAGTTCAAGTAGACTTGACACAGAGTCCCTAGAGCCCTGATTCCTAACCTTTTTGGAGATATGGCACCATTGAATCATAATTTTATTTTTCTTTTTAAAAAATGATTTATTGTAGTCACCTCTTAACAGCCCCTTCCCACCTTGAACCATTCCCTGAAACAACGAAAAACAGCTAAGCATAATTAATGGACAAAGTGGCTGATATTCTTTGCAACATTTCTTCATTTTCAATCTGGATCCCTTATGCTGCTGCTTAAACTTATTTTCTTTACATTTATGTTTAAAGTGATTAGCACAACTCCTGGCACATAGTAGGTAATAAGTGATTATTCCCTTCCTTTTCTCTTTTCTGGTCCAAGTGCTCTTATTTATAGTTCCCAGTACATGAAGTTTTATCTCCCACCTCCCTGCCTTTGCATTAGAATATCTTTACTATGTCTCCCTCCTCACTTTTACCACATAGAATCTCTAGCTTTCTTTAAAGAGCTGGGCAGGTGCCACCTGTTCCACGAAGACGACTCTCCCTCTCCTCCCCTCCCCCAAATTCCTTTATATGACTAGGTATATGCTTTGTTTTTATTAACTCGTGTATGTGTTGCATGCCCCCTTTCCAGTAGAATGGAATCTCTTTGAAAGTAGGGACAATCACGTTTTTATTTTTGTATAACTAATGCTTAACTCAGTGCCTTGAATGTAATAGCACTCAATAGTAACAATCACATACATTTGTATTCTGCTTTAAGCTCTGTAAACCACTTCCTATACATGATCTCATTTGGTCCCATCAAATGTGGCAGCTAATCCCCATAGAGTTAAAAATGACTTAATTGTCACATAGGGAATAATTGTCAGATCCAGGATTTTCACCAAGGTTCTTTGTTTCCAAGTCCTGCACCCTTCCAAAGTAACTAGCACATAGCACCTTAGTCATAGTAGGTACTTGAGAAATGACGCTATGTTAAAGAAAGGGTTTCACACATTAATAATTTATATTAGCGATATGCTTGTAGAAAAATGAGATGGATTCTGTGAAAATCCATCTCATTACTTTACAGGGCCCATACCCTAGTAGGGGTTTATTACATTTTGCTTTTAAGCTTGTCTTTTTCAATCTACATAATCTTCATTTATCATTCCAATTAGATTCTCCAAGTTTTGCAACCTCACCTTACTCTGTATTCACTCTTTTCTAAGTGTGACCGATATTTAAATGCAGATGACCAAGACAAGTTAACTTTAAGCCCAACCATTTTAATTACCTGGATGGAGAAATGAGGTGTCTTACTGGGAGCTTTGTCCTTTATATACCTGGGGCTACAAAGTCCTTGTGGGTTAATTTCCCATACCAGGAGAACTTATCTATTTTATCTTGACCTTCACTGGATTGTTGGGGGTCAATGCTGGGAGCTGTTCCTAAGAAATAAAGGTAGACCAGATCCATTTCCAGGGAATTATTTTATGTGCTGAGATGGCTGTTTGCTGCAAATGCATGTGGATCATTTGAACCAATTCCTGGGGAGTCTATTTATGGAAGTCTCTTTCAGACTTAGTGCATGCCCCTCTCCATTTGCAACCTCCCACCTCAAGAACTGAAGAATGACAAGGTGTGATTCCCCCCCCCATTCTTTTCTAAATGAAAGGGAACTTCAAAAGAGGAATGGTTGCAACTTTATCATCATTGGAACTCTACCTCCTACACAAGGCCTTTTTCATCTTCCTTAGTTCCGTTATTAATTAGGCTTCTTCCTACCATCCCTTCACGCCTTACTTTGAATTGTTTACATTTTTAAAATGTATTTTTCCATGTATATTATTTTCTTTAAATAGAATGTAACCTTCTTGAGGGCAGGGACTATTTTTATTTTGAACTTTGTGGTGCCAGAACCTACCAAAGTGCATGATATATCTTATGTGCTAATAAATGCTTGCTGAGTGAGTTAAATTGAAAATAACAAAATTATAATAACAATAATCAAAACACCTTTGTTTAGTGATAACTCCCCAGGTAACTATGTTCTTCAGCCAAATTTTTATTGTAAAAGAGCTGCCCATCTGAAAGATGAATAGACAAACATGGATGCAGAAAATATTGAAGAGAAGAGGCAGCAGGGCATAGTGGAAGATGAGCGGTCCTTTCCTTAGAGTCAGGAAAACCAGAGTTTGAGTCGTTCCTCTACCTCATATTGGCTGTATAACTCCATGCAAGTCATTTAATCTTCTCAGACCCCAGAGAGCTCCCTAAGATAAAAAATTACAGAGAATGTGCTGATATGTAAAAGAAGTTTCCGCCTCCAGAAATTCCCTATACTAATGAAATTAAATTACAGAACAGCCATCTTCCCTGCTCCCTTCCCTCAAAGAAAAGAAATAAGAAAAACAAAAACAAAGAAACCAGTATCTTTGCAAGAAAATCCCAAATGGTGTCGTGAAGTATGGGATAAGACTGAACAATAACAACGACAACAAAAACAACAAAGAGATTGTACATGTACAAGTTAGAAGAAACCCACTAATATTTAAATAGTACTAAGATTTGCAGCCAGGGCCCAGTGCAGAATTATATGCTAATAGAATTCCAGAAATAGTTATGGGGATACATAAAATGTTAATAGCCAGAAAAAGGCACTTTTATTTTGGGTCCATATGTTCCTAAATGCCTCATTGGGGTTAAAGCACTGGTTCATGCTCCCTCTAGAAGTGAGGAATGAGGTCTCTGTAGACAAACTGAAAGATCCAGGGGCTGATTTCAGTTGGTAGAGATAAAAATAAATCATAGGATATAGATTGTCAGAACTGGAAGGGACTTTAGAACTGAGAACACAGAATGACAGATCTGGGAGGAAGATTAGAATATATAATATCAGAATGAGAAGGACCTTAAGAGATCATCTGGACAAATCTCTTCTTTTTTACAGATGAGGAAACCTTAATGCAAAAGTAACTTGGTCAAAGTTGCACACTTAGGGGAAGGCTTCACGGGGACTTGAACTCAGGTCTTCTTCCTCCCAAGGAAGCCTTTGGATTACATTTTTACTTATTGTCATTTCTAGGAATATTTCTTGAACTGTCCTTATGTTTGTCTAGCCTACTAATTCTATCCTCTCCCCTCTCCCCCATTACCTCTAAATCAAGAATAAAAAAAGGCAAAAGCAAAATAGCATAATAAGAAAGCAAGTGATGCTCAAGGAAACTCAATTAACACATGGGCAAGAGTTGGCTTTGTCTACTTTCTGAAACTAATAGTTCTCTGGGGGAGAAAAACACAAACCAGGAGATTTCAAGCAGTGAGCAGCCCTCTGGATAGTTCTACAAACCCTCCCCCCGCGCCCCCTCCCTCCGCCCCCCCCCCATGGGAATAGCATAAATATAGTTAAGCATTAATATTTTGGAGATCCTTATTCTCTGACTACTCGATAATAAGCGGGGTAGAGAGGGTGCCAAACCCTACAAACCAAGACCAGGTTGGGCATCTAATGAATTGTCAATTCGCTTGAATTCATGAGCAACAGTGCCACCTAGTGGACCAAAGCTGTTTCATTCCAGCTCCACAGGGAACTCTGAACAAACCCTCACAAGAGAAGCTTTCACCGACAAGGGTGCCAAGCTGGACATCTCTCTGACCCTAGAGAAACCTTTTGCCTGAAGCAGGAGCTTGGTCCTCAGCTGGCTCAGCACATCACCCTTGACTTTGATTAGCTTTGTGAAGTTGTGACCATAGGCATCTTGAGCCTGAGGAAAGGATTTGCTGTGTTAGAAGTCTCAGCCCCAGCAGGATCCAGCCAGATGGCAGGCTGTGGGTGCTGCATTTATGCTCCCAGTCTCTGTAGCACAGTGACAAGGGGCCCGCCCCAATGGAAGCCCTGTGGGAGAATACTCTGAGGTCCAAAGCCAGCTGTTTCTACCTAGTAGGGTGGGAGAAAACAGCAAGTTATTTTTCTTAACTGCTTATAGTCAATCACCCAGCAAGAGACAGAGACTCTAGGAAGTGTAAGTTGTTGTGTTAGTTTTGGGGGGGTATTGGCCCAGGACCCAGAGCAGCTAGGATGCTTTTTGATGAATGGGTTTAAATGGCATCGGGTGGAGTTGGTTTTTTTGTTGTTGCTGCTGCTACTGGTTTTCTGTTGTCTCTACCCACAGAAGGAAATGGATCAGCATGTGACTCCAAGCCTAAACAAGTCCATTCATAATACCTGGCATTTATGTAGTGCTGAAGGTTTGCAAAGCATTTTACCTATATTATGTCATTTGATCCTCACAGTGGTTCTATGAGGTAGATGCTTTTAATATTACCAGGTTATAGATGGGGTCAACAAGCAAGTAGTTATTAAGATAAATAAATTGAGGCTGAGAGATAAGAGACTTGAAAGCCAATCTAATATCTTTGCCAAGAAATCCCAAGTAGGATCACAAAGAGTTGGACATGACTGGAAAAGGATTCAACAACAACAAAATGCTGAAACAGGATTTTTCACTCAGATCTCTCTTGATTACAGGATCAATTGCTCTATCTATCAACTGTTCCATCTTGCTACATGGTTTGCTGTACAATAATGAAAACCACCCAGAAGTCCATGTAGACCTTGCTCTTTCCTTACTTCCCCAACCACTTCCTTTTCTGCTTTAATTATTCCTCATCACATCCAGTCTTTTCATAGTCTCAAATTCTTTTTCAGCTCCCCTCATGCTTTCCTGTAAATGGTAAGTCAAGAGAAATTGTACTCAATGCTTAAGCCTCTCTTCTTTCCTGTATCTTTCAGATATCTTTATCTTACTTCCATTTTACTATTAAACCCCCCTGACATGCCCATGAGTTCTTTATCCTCTCCTAACAGTTACAAAATAGAGTAATGCTCTGTACCTTCTAATAATTTGCAACCTAATCAGGAAAAACACAAACTCCAGATCCTTGAAACCCTCAGCTCTGCACTCTCCACCCTCCTCCAACTGGAAGGAAAAGATAATTAACCAACAAGGCAATGCTTGATCAAGCCAAAAGACATGATACAGATAATAAGAGCTACAGGAGTTCAGATGATAACAAGATCTAAGTTTCAATAGGCTTTAGAGATCCTCTAAATCTTTAGGCAGCTAAGTAGTACCCATCTAAGAGTTAGGAAGACCTGAATTTAAGTCCACCCATAGATACTTTCTAGTTAAGTGGCCCTGGGCAAGCCACTTAACGTGTCTGTCTCACTTTCCTCAACTGCCAAATGGGGGGATAATAATAACACCTATTCCAGGGGTTGTTGTGAGAATCAAATGAAATAATATATGTAAAGGGCTTTGCAAATTTTAAAGTCCATGTAAATTCTGGCTATTATTATCTAGAACTAGAGACCTAGAGGGGAGAAGTGATTTGCTTCGGGCCACATGAGTGGCAAATGACCAAGTTGGGTTTTGAACCCAATCTGTTTAAGTTTAAATCCAGTGATCTTTTCACTGTATCACAAAGAGGAAAGAGACTATTGTGGGCTGGTATAATCAGGGAAGTTTTCACTGGAGGGATGTGATTTCAGGTGGACATTGAAAGATGTAACTTCTGTGAGAGATGAGAAGAGGAATATTTCAGGACTATTAAGGCTGGAAAGGACCTTAGAGATCACTTAATCCAAGTCCTTCATTTTGTAGAAAAAGAAATTGAGATCAGAAAGGTGAAATTGCTTGCCCAGAGTTATCCAGATTATATATTAGTGGCAGAGCTGAGACTAGGATGCTTAAGATATGTGCAGGAAATGGTAAGGCTTTGAACTGTGAAAATAATCGTACTAGGATTCTTCTGTCCAGGTTTCTAAGGTTATATATGACCTGCTGCCATAGTGATTAGCAAGGTGGCTTCAGAGTCAAGAAAACTTGGGTTCCAGTCCCAGCCATGACAAATACTATCAGTGCTTGACCTCAGGCAGGTGACAATTAAGTGCCTTTGGTAACTCTCTAAACCTCTAAGGTAAAGAGTAGGTGCTTGTTTGCATTGGTAGTGAGAGGTTCTTCATTAGAAGTTCTCCATATCAAACAAATAACAAGTCTGGTCATAGATATGCATATATTCTTTCTACATACATATTTGCACTCACATATATTTTATTACCCTGAGTGACTAAAAAGAGGTTGCTACTGTGCAAACATCAGAGTTATTCAAGATTTGCGGGGAATTAAATCAAAGAGTGTGAAAGAAGAGAAGCAGGCATATTGCTTCAAAACCTGGCAAGGGGGTGAATTGAATGTTAGCAAAGAACAACCATTCTTTAGTCTTTATTCTCAGGAAATTCAACTGTTCCCCCAAGAAACCAAGAAGAGACTGAAAGTACTGGTGTTCATGCTTCATTGTCTCTCAACCCAGGGGGACAGATGGCAAAGTACCTTTCCCTGGGGACTTGAGCTGGGAGAGCAACCCCAGGAGAGAACATTCAATGTTCAGAAGCCTTCCTGTACCCACTAGTCAGGAGAGAAGGCAGTGGGACACTCTTCTGTTGAATCTATAAGAAGTCCTCACAAATGCTAATGTTGCTAGAAGAAAAGGGGCTGAATTTGCCATTGTGACAGGTGTTTTTTTCGAGAGGAAAGGAAGGGATGGGGATAAGGGCAAAATGGCAAACCTTCCCTTAGCAGATATTTTCCATTTTTACTACACAAAAATTGATACTTTCCCTTTAATGACTTTTCTTTTTTCTTCTTTTTAATTTTTTTCCCTTAATGACTTTTCTTATATACTTTTCTGATAACTAATCAGAGGATTAAGGGGTTTTAGGTTTTAGGGTTGAAAGAGACATATGATCATAGCTTTAGGACTGGAAGGAACCTCACCGATCAACCAGTCCAGTTAGTTAGTGCAATCTTCTAGGAAGAGCACCAAACTTGTACATGGGAGCTGAGTTCAAATGCTGGATTTGCTGCTTCCTACCTAGGTCAACATGGGCAAGTCACCTCACCTATACATGCAAGCTGGAACACCTTTAAGGAAGCCAAAGTAGGTCTCAGAGCTGGGTAATAAGGTTGTTTTCTCAATGCTGATAGAATCTGATGTCCTTTAAATTAGTGTGAAGGTTAGAATTATTATTTTTTTAAATGAGTTATTAGTGAGTTACAAACTCGCTCCAGGCAAGGAGCATGTCTACTTTGTTCTTTTTTTTATTACCCTAACCCCAATAAAGTGCTCTACACAAAGTCGGGGTTTCAAGCTTGGTGAATTGATGAATTGCTAATTGAATAAAATTTGTAGGTGAGGATTTATGTGTCCAGTAGAGTGAGGGCTATGAGGGCAAAGATAAGTCTCCTTTTTGTCTTTGTAGATATAGAACTTAGTAGGATACTTGGCATATACAGTAGGTGCTTCTTTTAATCAACAATCCAGCAAAAATCATTTATGAAGTACCTGATTCTTCTTATTGTTAGACTCTAGCAAATGCAGAACAGAAACAAACCATAACAAGGCCAAGGAACTGATTTGATGTGTGTGTGTGTGTGTGTGTGTGTGTGTGTGTAGGCCTCAAATCTTTCCCCACTTTGAACCATCCTCCATTTAGCTGTCAGACTGATCTTCCTAAAGTACAGGTCTGCTTATGTCATGCCCCCCTGTAGTTAATAAACTCCAGAGGTTCCCTATCACCTCCAGGATCAGATAGGAATCCTCTGTTTGACATTTAAAGCTCATCGTAACCTAGCCCCCCATACTGATCTTCCTTTACCCTGTTCTCTCCCCTCTTCTATGTACTTTGCTTTCTAATGACTCTGGCCTCCTTTCTGTTCTTCCAATAAGACACTCCATCTCTGTACTCCAGGTGTTTCATTGCCTGTCCCCTGGGTCAGAGGAGGGGAAGGTTGAATCTCTCCCACCCTCCATCATTTCTTCTTCCTGGCTTCCTTCAAGTCTGAGATAATATCTCACCTTGTATAGGAAGAAGTCTTTCCTGATTCCCATTTAAAGGCTTCCCTCTGCCCATTATCTCCAGTTTCTCTCATTTGTAGTTCTTATTTTTTGAACGGTTGTTTTCATGTTGTCTTTCCCATTAGACTGTGAGCTCCTTGAGAGCAGGGACCATCTTTTATCCTTTGTATTCCCAGTGCTTAGCATACTGCCTGGTATATAGCAGATTTTTAATAAATGCTTGTTGACTGATTATGAAAGCAAGTATCTAGGGAGATGAGCAGACAAGAATGGAATTAAACTAAAAGTCTGGCAAAAATGATTGTATTAATAGAAAAACAACCCTTCAATGGAAGTCAAAAGACTTGGGTCCTTTCCCTATTCTAGCATTTCTAGTAACTAGTAGCATGACCTTGAGCAAGTCACTTCTCCATGACTTTGTTTCCTCCTTTATAAAAATGAGAGGGTTATGATATCTACTCTCTAAAGTCCTTGCTGGCTCTAAAATGCAATCTTTCTTGAGACAGCATGTCCTGAGATTCATCAGGGGAAAATATATCATACACAAAAATATACCATGAACATGGAGACTCTGGAGGTACACTCTGGTCATTCCAGTGAAGGGCATGCTTCTCTACAGCTTAGCCTCACTGAATTGGGTAAGGGAATAGGGCTGTGACAGCAGGATTCCAAAGTGATTGTTTTATGCAAGACTGGTGTGACAAGGACACCGTACATGCTGGATTGGTAAGCACAGCATGGTGGCAAAGCTGTTTACTGCTAAGAAACAGCAAGCAGACACAGGCTATGCTGATGGCTGTCAGAAATCCAGTGGTTCTTTTGGAGTAAAGTAATTCTGCAAGACGTGAAGAAAGTAGACAGAAACACAGACAAACCCTTTAACATAGCAGACAAGAGGTCTACTTTTCCATTTTCTGGTTGGAGCAAAGCCATCAATAGGGTGTTGCTGCAGGGAATCAGATTTAGAGAGGGCCCATAGCACTGGCAGCCTTGAGCAATATAGAAACCAAAGAATTTGTTATCTAGTCAATAAAAACAGTTAAAATAGGAAACTACTACTTGGCATGCTGGAGTGACACCCAGAATCACATAGAAAATACATGTCAGAGTTTGAACTTGAACACAAGTCTTCTTGATTCTGAAGCCAGGTCTCTAGCTACTAAACTGTACTTTCCATGCAAACATTATTTTCTCCTTTTTATAGATGAGGAAACTGAGGCTTGGAGATGAAGTTATTTGTCAAAGGCAAAAAGCTACTAAGAACTGGAGTCAGTATTTGAAACTGGGTTTTTCTGGTCTCAAGAGTGTTTTTCACTAGGTATATAGATAGATATAGATATACACACACATACACACATATGCACATACATGTGTATATATAGATATGTATTCATATGTGTGTATGTATATATGTGTATGTATATGTATCTATATATCTACGTATATACCAATAACCAAAATACTGAAGCATTTGACATCCATCAGAGGAGTATAAGTGAGGTTGATTCCTACTGTTTGGAACAGACATGCCATATTTAGGGGACAGTACAGGTGAAGAAAGTTGAGAAAGCATGAGTTGTTCATCGAGGTTCAGCCCTTTAAACCCATATTATCTCACAGTACCTGAAATGAACATCAGTAATTTCTCTGGGTTAGGGCATTAGAGGCCCTGATTAAAATGTCAATGTTACTTAGCAGCCTTGTACACACTCAATCTTACCATCTTCATTTACCTTCTAGGGCCACGAGACAATGGGACATGAGGCAGTAAAATCCACTAGGGAGAAAGAAGAGGATGTGCAGGTGGAATACTCAGTAGTGGGGCTCCTGGAAGCCAGGTGGTCAGTTTAATTTGGGGAAGGCGAATAGAAGAATCCAGAAAACAAACTTAGCTTGCTTCCCAGATGTGCTCAGGGACAGCTCTGCTTCGCAGCCATTCTCGTACAAATGGAGAGATGCTCTATTGGTTTCTCTCTATAGGAAAATATTAGTTCTTGCTGATTTCAGTGTACGCACAGCAGTCTCTCCTAACATTCCTTATGAGCAGCGCCCAAGAAGACATATGGATGGGCTGCTCTGTATGGTAGGGCTGTTCTTGCTTCTCAGCAAATGTTCACACACAGGTGGCAGTTCTGTGTTATCCGTCCAGCAGATTCTTCTAAGTGCCTGAGGACTTGCTGCTCCCTGCCTGTGCCTGTAAAACCATTCCGAGCGAGGGAGGCATTCCGGAATGGCAGCTCCAGTGCCTGCTTTTTGATCTCATGCCTGGCTTAAGGTTCATTTCCCATGATAGCTCAGAATCCAGAGCAACTGTTCCTTGACAGTGTGTTGTGAAAGTGAACAGGAAATACAATCTGATCAAATTCTATGTGATTTGTTTAAAGTGATAAGTAAATAGTTGCATAGAGGATTCATTCCAGTTCAGTGCAATTCATTTGGGAGGCAGCATGGTATGGGGAGAGAGTACTTATATTGGTGAGCTGGATTTGAAGTGATACTACCTTCCTCTGCCAGTTACAACCTGTGTGACCTTAGTGGAGTCACTTTACCTTGCTTGGGCCTTAATAAGCCAAGGGGTTTGGATATGATGACCTCTTTGATTCCTTTCTGCTCTAAGTCTATGATTCTTTAATCTAGCAGTTAGGGATCAGGATCAGAAAATATCAGTCCTCTCCTATTATTTATTGAATACCTACTATGTGTCGGGCACTATGCAAGGTACCAGAGATACAAAGAACAACGATAAACTAGTCACTTCCATCAAAGAGCTTGCATTTTATGGGGGAAGAGCAAAGGTGGAACACAGATATGAACACATAAAACAAATGCAAGTGTAGATTAATCCCCACCCATGCCTTCTCATTCTTTTCCATTCTTGTCTGTCTCCAGATGCTTAAATAATGCATTTACTTGGCAGTGTGACCTCCATGAGGGCAGAGTCAGTGTCATAGGTAAGCTTCATACATGCAATAGCACCTAGCATATGAGTCTGCTCATAGCTGGCACTGAATAAATGTTAGTTGAAATATTCCTCAGAAATTTGAGGTAGTGGAATTGGGAAATGTATGGCCATCTGCCTTCTAATTCCCACCCTAGCAACACCAGTGGGGCATTGGAGGTGGCTATTGTATGAACCAAGGATAGGCATGGGGTTAGTGCCAAAGGAAACTTCTCTGTTTTAGACACTCAGTATGCTTATCTTCATCTGCCGACTGTATTTCCTAGATGTTCATGGGTTTCTTACCACAATGAGCAGGCCTTGAGGAGTCCATGCTAGATACTGTCAAATCTCCTGCCAATATTGCCTGGGAAGTGTTTTAAAGTGGGCATCGTATTAGAAAACGTGGTCAGAATCACATCTCAAATGATGAAGAGAGATGAAAAAGTCCAAAGTGTCAAAGGGAACTGAACACAGCATGTATTTTTGGAAAGTTGTCATACTAATCTGAACCACATCCCACATCTGGTCCTCAGAAGCTAAATTTTTTCTACGCTAGAAGACATACTGTGCATGAATTATTGGCTATAAAACAAATCAGAACACACTTAAAAGCATAATTTTAAACAAAGGGAACGTGCTCCTTCTTCTTTGGGGGAAATACCATTTCTAGTCCCTTATACATATTGATAAAATGTCACATACAAATAGTCTCCATTTACATTGTGTAAAATATTTTATTAATTTGATAATGTACTTTTTAAAAAAAAACCTTTTTTAAGCAAAAGTCATAATTGAGAATCATTGCCTACTATCGGAATTTGCAAACTCGATCTTGTTTCCATGGAAACCGCAGCACTTATCCTGTATTCATCAGAGGGATATTTTGTTAATATTGTATATTCAAATATGATTCCAAGAATTGTACATTTCACTGCTTTGCACCATCTGAAATGCACAATTAATAGTGTTTGTCTCTGGGTGATGGGCTCATTTTTGGCAGTCTGATGCCTTTTGCTTCAGTTCTGAAGCATCTACTCACTACTTTTATTGTAGAAGATACTCTAGCAATTTAGATGCTATTGCTGTTAGAAAGGAAGGAACATTTTGGCTAGTGCACCCTACTAGCAACATATGTATATACACATATACACACATATACACATACATATGTATATATATGTGAGTATATATACACACACACACACATCCACACCGATGCATATATGCACATACATAAATATACCTACACACAGATACACATATATACTGTTTTGTTTTCCTCCCATTCACATGGGTCTTTGCCTGTGTTGCAATTTTTGTATTGTTTTCATTGACTTTCATGTTAGAAATACTGGGCAGTTGATAGTCTGAACCTGTCAGAATTGAGATTGTTGGATTTTGTCATTTTTTTCTTTAAAAAACAACAACAACACAGAACAACAAGTGAGGGATTCTTGTATGAAAGAGTAAGTGTGGTTGTTGAAGATGTTTGGTGATGATTTGATATTAAAGTCCTAGAGATTTGGATACCTGAGAATGTCCTGCTGATTTAGACTTTGTTACACTGACTCATTTTTAATCCTGGGATTATATTATATTAAGGGCTGAAGTTAACCATCCATAGAAATCTTCTAGTTCAACCTCCTCATTATGTAGATGGTGAAACTGAGACGCAAAGCAACTTACTCCAAATCTCACAGACAGTAGGTTCTTGAGTATCAAGCACTAACCCAAGAATTGAATGCTATAAAAACCTTATTTTTAATCCCTAAAATGGCTTAATGCTATGGTCATTTTATTTGTTCAGTCTCCCTCTCAAGATTATTGTGAGGCTTAAGTGAGATAATATATATGAAAGTGCATTGTAAAGTGTCATACTAATGGAAGGTGGGGATCGTACCATTATCCTTATGTAATATAGTTGAATACATTAATCTAGGTTGGAATCATATCTGCCTACTATACTGTGAGGTTCATAAGGTCAGTGAGCAGGTTTTATTACAGGGATCCAGTCTCATCTAAAGTCTGAATCTCATACAGCAGCACTGAATGCAGTATTCTGCAAACATTAGGCACTTACTGAATTCCAAATAAAAACTTGAAATCTTTGTTGCTCTCAGGAGCAATTTGTTATCATGATCTACCCCTAAGTGTTTTTTTCTTTGATAGTCTTCTCATCCACTGAGTAATTTTATTGGATGAATAGAAGATATTTGAAGCAAATCTCATACCAACACCACTATTTGAGAGAGTTATGCCATAAAATGCTAATGGGACTGCTTTCAAAAACCCCATTTTTTCTTTTAAAAGTATTATAGCAAGGCTTTTTACATTTTTTTGGGGGGGTGAGGCAATTGGGGTTGAGTGACTTACCCAAGGTCACACAGCTAGTAAGTGTCAAGTGTCTGAGGTCAGATTTGAACTCAAGTCCTCCTGACTCCAGGGCTAGTACTTTATTCACTGCACCACCTAGCTACCCCAAAGTTTTGTTTGTTTTTTGTTTTTGTTTTGTTGTTGCAATGAGGGTTAAGTGACTCACCCAGGGTCACACAGCTAGTAAGTGTCAAGTGTCTGAGGATGGATTTGAACTCAGGTCTTCCTGAATCCAGGGCTAGTGCTTTATTCACTGCACCACCTAGCTGCCCCAGCAAGGCTTTTTAAAAGACAAAACAATCACATCTTAATATTACCCTCTCCTGAATTTGAAATCTCCTTTGTAACAAAGACAGTTAAACAAAAACCATAGTATATGCAATATTCCACACCCAAAGCCTTCTGCCACTCCACCTTGTTACCAAGAAGAGGAAGGCATGTTTCATAAAATGTTCTCTGCACATCCATATTTTTTACAGTAGTTTACTACTTTCATGAATAAAGCTTTTGGAACTTACTCCCAGTTGAAAAAGAATTTTGTGAGTGCAAAGCGAGTACAAGATTGTTCTCAGTGAATATCTTTCCTTCATGTACAAACGATACAGTGAAGAGCAAGACTTGGAATCAGGAAGACCTGAGTTAGAATCTTGCCTCAGATATTTGCTAGCTGTGTGACTCTGGGCAAGGAACTTAAACTTTCCTACACAGTCTCTTCATCTGTAAAATGAGCATATACAGGGTTGTTGTGAGAATTAAATAAGAAAGCATATGTAAAAGTGCTTTGCAAACCTTAAATTGTTATTATTAATATATGTTTTAATAATTAATTAAATGAGGAATAATCTAATCATTTGTTTAATTAATATTAAAGTATTATTAATTAATAAAGTTATTATTATTATTATATTAAAATGGATAAATTAAGGTAGACCTAAGACCTAAGTGTAGTGTAAATGATCTGTGCTTGAGATCTTAAAGAAAAAGTGTGAGAAGCATGATAGAAAACCTTTTACTCCACCATATTATAACTTGACTGGTCTGGTGTCAACTCATGAAATCACTGTTATTGATTGAAGAGAGTTTTCACATTTAAGAAGAATGAAGTGATTGACATATTCAACTAGGAGAAGGCAACTGTTGTTCAGGCAGAGGAAGAATAGCATTATTAATAAGGGGAAATATAAGAGAGTTGTGAGATAACACCTATTTCTCAGGGTTGTTATGAGGATAAAACAAGAATATATTTGTTAATCTCTTTGCAAAACTTAAGACATTATATAAATGCTAGCTATTATTATTAAGTAAAATAATCTCTATAAAATTATGTAAACTTTGAAGCACTATATCTGCAATATATAAACATATATATTCACACATGTATGTATATGTGAGTATATCGCACATACACATACACACTATTAGAGACAGCTATATGGCCCAATGCATAAAGCACTGGACATGGGATGATGATGATGACCTGAGTTTAGATTCTATCTCAAACACTTACTATTGTGTGGCTGTGAATCAAGCATTTAACATCTGTGAGCCTCATCTCTTTTTTTTTTTTTTTTTGCAGGGCAATGGGGGTTAAGTGACTTGCCCAGGGTCACACAGCTAGTAAGTGTCAAGTGTTTGAGACCGGATTTGAACTCAGGTCCTCCTGAATCCAGGGCCAGTGCTTTATCCACTGTGCCACCTAGCTGCCCCGGCCTCATCTCTTAAATGGGACTAATAATAGCAACTAACTTGCAGGGTTTTTGTAAGATTATGATTATTTAAAATTGAAGTTGCACATCTTAAAGAAAGATTCCTAGCAGTGAAAGGAAAAGATTGGTAGAATGATTTTCTCGTAGAGTCAAAGGATTTCAGACCTGGAAAGGATCATGGAATTCAGCTAACTTAACTACTACATGAATCCTGTTTCTGACACTCCTGATAAGTGCTTATTTAATGTCTGCTTGGTGAATTTAACCCTTTTCCAAGGTAGTCTATTCCACTTTTGAACAAATAGGAGGATTTCCCTCAGTAGCTAAAGCTTTCTATTTGTTCTAGATTTCCCCACCTGAAAAAACATATGGCATAATGGTGACATTGGCCATAAAAATGCAAAATCATCGCCTAGTGGCCAACCAAGTGGTGATGAGCCTTCTAGGTACTTTGCTATATTGGTTCTCAGAGAGGGGATCCAATCTGGAGCCAGAGCTAGGCTTAAAACATTTCCAGTTTGGAAGGACCTGCCAGAGATTGTGCTCAGCTGGCATAGCCTTCAAGAATGTCAATATGTTCATCGTCTAGATGCATGGGCAGCTGGCTATGAGATTGATTTACTAAAGGAATGAGTTTAAAAGGAATGATTCAGCAGAGAGAGAAATCATAAACCTCTTTGCTAGGCCCTGAACTGTTGAGAACTTTTCATGAAAGGGAAATCTCGAGTATATTTATATGTTTCATTTGCATGGATAGCTAACTCCTTAACCTAGACATTTGGAGCCTAGAATGAGAAATTGATTAGTCAGACCTAACAAGAAGATGACCGGCTGCAGATATGGTAAGTGGGCAAAGGACAGCTAGAGCTGGTGCCCCCTGGTGGAAAGGTTTTGCAAGATTGCAGGGTTATTTTTTGCCTGTCTAAATAGTTGTTATAGCTTATTATTAGAGCAACTCAGTCATTCATAGATACTTAGAAGTAGTCCAGGCTTCAGGTGCTCCACAGAGATGATCACTAAAGCATCAGATCCTCTTTTACTTCAGGAGACTTACCAACTGGAGGCCCTCTGAAAATGGTCCATCAGTCTCTCTCTTTCTCTCTGACCCATGGCTTTCCCTAACAATCCTTTTCTCTTTCTCCTCTTTTCAAAGATTCCTTAAGCTTTGACTTATATTTTTTTTGTTCTCTGTCCTTTTGATCATTTGGGCCATGCAGTATCTTCTCCTCTTTTTTCTGAGCAGGTGTCATGGCCTCGCCCAGGAATCAAAGGGGGTTTAGTGGCCTGGTTTCAAGCATTGAGAACCCTTTGCAGGGTAAGAAGACCTTTTTTCTTGTGATTCTTTTTCTGATGGGTTGAGCTCCTCTCTAGGCACACTATGTAGAAGTACTTTTTTTTCCTTTTCCTCAGGTGAATTTGACCTTTTATGCTGTTCCATTTGAAAATCCATTTTTAAGCTTTCATGATTAATCTTTATTTTATCCTGATGAACTTTCCCAAGTTCAGACAAGTTGCACTTAACTATCCTGAGGACTGCCTGATAACTCTCCCTCACAGTAGTTAATTCTTCATATAAGGAGGCATTTGGATCAGATTTTAATCTTGTCTGAGTCGTGATTGTGCAGCCAGCAGAGAAGAGGCTTTTTTGGGACATTTAGTAATGCACCCCACACAATCCCCATCTTGGAGCTTAGAATTATTATGATGCTATTGTCAGGATCAAATACTGAGCAGAGAACATTTACATTCAAGTTTTTTTTTTCCTTTTTGGTGAATGACTTGAGATGAGAAGGGATCAAGAGTTCATTCTTCAAGGAAGAGTACAGTGATGCCCGTCAGACCTTCTGACTTTTCTGTTCTGACTGAAGACCACATTCTGTTGTAAATTTAACACATGCTGCTGGGGAATCTTTTTTGTCTCTCCTCTCCTGAGTTGGCACTCACTAAAGATTAATTTATGGCAACTGCAAGAAATGATTTTTTTTGTTTCATTGTTTGCTGAATGAGGATCCTTGTGGAATTTTCTGAAGCTGTGAGGTTTTTGCCTTGTGACCATTGGCTTTGTTCAGAGGCTGTGATGCCAGTGGGGATGGGATCAGCAAAATGGACATGATATTAATTGCTCAAGAGTTCTAGCCTATAGAGAAAAAAGGAATGGATGTCAAACAGTGGGTTTCTGGAAGAAGAGGGAAGGGAGTTAAGATAGGCAAGAAAGTTTTGACTTATAGATGTCTCATTTATACATAACAGATTGTGGGGCATTGGAAAGAATGCTGAATTTGGAAAGAGGGAATGTTGTTTTGAATGCCAGCCCTTCTACTTGCTACCTGTTTGAACTTGAATAAATCACATCTTCAGTTTCATCCTTGGGAAGTGGTTGGCTCAGATGACCTCCAAGGTCCCTTTTAGCTCTAAATCTGTGATCCTATCATCTCTTCCTGAAAACCTGCATGCAAAAAGAAAAATGATCAATTGAATCATATTTTAAAAGCACTAGAGTGACCCATTATTTGAAGGAACCATGTGGAAAATTATTTTATTAAATGAAGGAGCTATTCCTAAAGTGAAAGCTACAGTCTCCAAATTCTGTCTTACCCATTTAGATTTTTCTCCTATAGGCAACCTTTACTTGTGATGGTATTCTTTACATGAAATTAGTAGAGGTTAGTATAAACTCCATTTTATTTCAAAATTGAGGGTTTAAGTAATGGATGAGCTTTTGGAATCCTTTGCCAGCTGTGGCATTAGGAATATCTCCAGAACTTTTAAAACAAAGGCCATGGGGGGCAACTAGCTGGCATAATGGATAAAGCACCACTCCTGGATTCAGGAGGACCTGGATTCAAGAGTTCAAAACTGACCTCAGACACTTAACAATTACTAGCTGTGTGACCCTGGGCAAGTCTCTCATTGCCCTCATTGCCCTGCAAAAGAAAAAGAAAAAGAAAAGAAAACAAACAAACAAAAAAATTAAACAAAGGCCATGGCCTTGGGATATATGTGTTCATTTGTAATGAAGAAGGAGGTTGGGTGGGGAAGGATACAATTATTTATTTAGTGTCTACTATGAGCTAGACACTGTGAAAATATTCTCATTTGACACAACAACCTGTGAGGTAGGTGTTATTTTAACCCCCATTTTTATAGCTGATGAGACTTAGGCAGGCAGAGATTTTTAGTATGGTCACTCAGCTAGCAAGTGTCCAAGGCCAGGTTTTCGCTCATCTTCCTGACTTCAGGCTCAGCAATCTATCCATTGCATCATCTAGCTGGACAGATTTGAGATTATGTCATACAAACATCTGTTGAAGTAACAGGAGATAGTTATGCTGGTAAAAGAAAGCCTTAGTAGTGGCATGAGAGCAATCTATAAATATTTGCAGAGCGATCATGTGGAAAAGCTTAGATTTGTCCTGTTCCACTCTCAAAGGCAGAACTAAGAGCAGTGAATGGAAACTGAAGAAGCAGATTTAATCTAGGTGGTGCAGTGGATAAAGCACTGGTCCTGTATTCAGAAGGACCTGAGTTCCAATCTGGCCTCAGACGCTTGACACTTACTAGCTGTGTGATCCTGGGCAAGTCACTTAACCTCCATTGCCCTGCAAAAACAAAAACAAAAAACCCCAAAATAATCTAGATGGAGAGAAGAACTTCCTAACAATTAAAAAAAATAAAATTGCAAGGACTAACTTGGGCAGAAATCATCAGACATCTTCAAGCAAAGGTCAGATGATGGCCATTTGTTAAGGTGATTAAAGAAGAGATAGACTAATGCAGGTATTGCATTTTTTGGTTTTGTTTTATTTTGTTTTTTGTTTTCTTGTTTTTTGTTTGGCACTTGGGGTTAAGTGACTTGCCCAGAGTCACGCAGCTAGTATTAAGTGTCTGAGGCCAGATTTGAACTCAGGTCCTCCTGACTCCAGGGCCAGTGCTCTGTCCGCTGCGCCACCTAGCTGCCCCCAGGTATTGCATTTCTTAATCCTACAGGAGGGCTCTTTTGGCAATTTTTGGTATTGGAAATGACATGTATTTTTAAGCATTAATAAATTTTAATTTATTTAATATTTAAATATTAGCTATTAAATATATATTTATTAATAAATTAATAAAACATTGAAAAATTTGTGCTTTAAAACAATCATCCCTGAAGCCATTCTGATGATGAATGTCTCTGGAGTCAGCGAGACTGGATTTTGGACAATGGAAACTAATCACTCGTATATTACAAAGTCTTCTTAGTAGGACTCTGGTAGACTTGCCAGAGTTTATACCCCAACTGTATAGCTTTTGAGGATTCAGGGTCACCTCTACATTATGATGAGGTATTGGAGTAGGCTTTCAGTGGAGACAGCATAAAAGGGGAGATAAAGAAAAATGAAAACGTCTTAGATTTTCTCACAGACAAGTAGCAGTGCACTCTAACACACCATTAAGTTCTCATCGATCAAACAGAGTGGCATGCTTGTATGTCTGTGTTTTGTCCCTTTGTGTCCTTGGGAGAAGTTGCTTTCTGTAGTTTCGTCATTTTTCTGAGGACTCAAAGAGGCATTTCTGTAGTTGCATGTTCCCACATCATTGTCGATATATTTCCTGAAGAATGACATGATCTGTTTCCTCTTGAGTTTGCTTAGTTTGGTTTTTCTTACTTTCTTCCTCATGGGAATAATTTCATCCCTTTACTATTGCCAGCTTTCTTTTTTCATTTGATATCCTGCCCGTTTTCTAATTTGAAAGTTTTGTGGCCTCCTTTGTGATCTGAATTCTAGATTTTCATTTGTCTATTTGGAAAAAAAATTCAATTGGGAATTTATTTTTTATGATTCCCTTAAATTCCCCTTAGGTTCACTTATATAAGGCACATTTTCCCAGATGAAATGAAAGCAAAAACAGTTCGTTTTTGAAAGCTTGACATTTGAGATTGCACTACTTTTCCTTGAACAAGGTGTTCCTTCTTCTGACTGAATTTTCACTGGCTTTCTCCCATACCTGAAATTCTCTCCCTACACATTATCACTTCCTGCCTTCCTTAAGTCCCAGTTAAAATTCCACTTTCTACAGGAAGTCTTTTCCAATTTCTCTTAATGCCAGTCCCTTCCCTCTGTTGATTTCTTCCAAGTTATTGGGACACCTCTTTTTCTGATTTCAGGGAACTGCACCTGTTCACTCTCTCCTAAGAGAGTCCCTACTCTTCCATCCAATTTAAAATCATATTACCTCATGTTATATTCTGGTTAATTGTTTCCTTTTAAATAATTGGCTTTACTTGATTAATTGTTTTTAATGTATAACAATCTGTTTTTCCTTTTTGGGATTTAGTGCCAAAACTGAGGAAGTCTACTGGTCTTAACTTCTTGGGCAGTTGCCATGCATTGCTTAATAAATCGATATGCACAGAAGCTTGAACTTTTGCTTCCTCAGTCATTTCATCTTTCATCCACCATGTTATCCTGTATATATTTTTGTTTACACACACACAGGTGGCTCAGTGGCTAGAGCATTGAGTCGGGAGTTAGGATAACCTGAATTCAAATACTATCTTAGACATTTACTGTGTGAACCTAGGCAATGCACTTAAGCTCTGTTTCAGTTTCTACATCTATAAAATGAAGATAATAAAGCCTACATCTGTGGGTTGTTGTGATTATCAAATGAGATGATATTTTAAAGTATTTTGTACACCTTCAAACTCTATGTAAACATTATTAATAATGATGATGATAATTATGTTATTATTGTTTTAATATGTTCTCCCCCATTAGACCATGAGAACAGGGACTTTTGCCTTTCTTTGTATCTTCACTGCTTACCACAATGTTTGGCACATAGTAAGTGCTCATTGACTGATATTATTTTTTGGCAATAAGCTAAGCACTTACCCATGCACTGAGTGCCTGAAGAAAATATATTTTAAAAATCCAAAATCAATCAGACAATGAGACTAAAAATAATGTAGTATCTAATTTCTTTTTTAAAGGTCCCTTTAACATTCCATAAAGATGTCTGTGCAGAGTTATTTGGAATATATTCTTTCTCTAGAAAAATGTTCATTTAGTGATCGATTAATAGACAATGGTAAGGAATAAGACTGAGACAAATTCATATGCCAAATAAAACTTTTGTGGTCCTAATGATATTCCAAAGCTCTTTGTTTTGAAAACTGAATTTTCTTAGTAGAAACATGGTCCTATATGTCTCCTCAGTTCCAGGGGAGTCTTTTCTACACAACTGTCTAAGACATTGAAGTGCTTGAAATCCATGTTCTTAGAAATGTGTTATTACTTTAATAAAATGATTTTAAAGTTTAACATAGAATAAATGTTTTAATTATTCATTCTAAATTGGAATCCCATAGACTTGAGTTGTGTAAACCTTCTAGTCTGTTCTTTGGCCCTGATTTCTGGCTTAATAGCACACCTGAGGCATGTTACTGGCTTTCCATGACACATACAGTACCCGAGAGTATCTTGATTTCTTGCATAATTATACACTTCTAAGCAAATACAAAATTGGAATGCTTAAATAACATGCTATACTCTCTGATGTCAGATACAACTCAAATCAACAGATGCTCTTTACTATAGGCAAACATGTCCAAGTTTCAGCTTTTGAGGGTATGGCTGCATATTTGACTACCCTTCTCCCATGTGAATTTTGAACAACTCCTCTATGCTAATGAGACCTCCAAGGTGAAGCATTATTTTAAAAGCCCTTTTGTAGAACTGACTTTGAGGATAGTTCATAAGCATAGAGAGAGAGAATAGAGTGAGACAGTCACTAAGCAGTGTCTGTTTCAAGCTTGGTGTTGATGCTAGTGTTTGGCTGTCCTTTGGTGCTCCATGTGTAGTTTGCTGCTTGTTGAATTGAATTCATGATGCTTTTCTATGAGATTCTCAGTGGTTTGGGGCTGATTAACCTAGCCAAGGTATTGTGACTAGTTTTTTTTTTTTTTTTTTTTTTTTTTTTGGTTTTTTTTTTTGTTTTGTGGGGCAATGGGGGTTAAGTGACTTGCCCAAGGTCACACAGCTAGTAAGTGTTAAGTGTCTGAGGCCAGATTTGAACTCAGGTACTCCTGAATCCAGGGCTGGTGCTCTATCCGCTGCGCCACCTAGCTGCCCCCCTTGACTAGTTTTTCTTATTGTCTGACCCGATTCACTATTGGAAGTATTTGTACATACTTAGATAATATCATTCTTTCCTCTTAGACATTTCTATCAGAAGTATATCCAACCCAAACCCATAAAATACTCCTTCTCTTATGGTGTTATAGGCAGTCACCTTCCTGCTGCTACCCTGACTTGCTTGTGCTATTTAGGCAGAGTTTAAGCCTGTGGATTGAGAGACAGTGTTTTGGAAAGAATTTGATATGAGATCAGAAGAGATAACTTTGAGTCTCAGCTTTACCACTTACTGTATGAAGTTAGGGAAATTACTCAAACCCTCTGAGAATCAGTTTCCTTTTCTACAAAATGGGAATGATAATATTTGTACTACAATAGTGTAAGGGCCAAATTTAGTATGGGGAGAGTTAATTGGGTGGTTTGCTGTAATATTGGGGTAAGAAAAGAGATTAACAGCCTCTTGTCAACAAACAAAACAGGTTTTATTAATGGGAACAAATTTAAATCACAAGTGAGATTAATAGAGCTAGGGACAATGAGAAAAGGAATAGGGGAAGGAAAAAATATGACCTGCTTCCCAGATGATTAGAATTTAAATCTCTGGGGTAAAAAGGCCCCAGGCACCCCAAACCTGCCTCCAGCCCAGCTAGCTCCAAAGAGCTAGCCTTGCCTCAACAACGCAAACTCACCACCACCTGGAATCCACATTTCCAAGGAAAACCACCACACCAGCATCTCTCTCTCTCTCTCCCACATGCCAGAGTGAGAGCTCTCATTCTTTCCTTCCTCCCGAAAACCTCCATGAAACCAGAAAACAGGGCATACCCAGCCCCAAGCTAATTGGCTGGCCACTTTGATTGACAGAACTAACAGGCGGCTCTACAGCTGCAAGCTGGCCAGCTTCCAGACGCTAACACGGCATGACTTTTCAAGATTACATCTTTTCAGTCTGACCATAATGAAGCAAAGATGTGGTCATGGAAACCCCAAATCACAATTAATTCCTTACATCCCCCCCTGTGCTTTGCTAAGAAACATGGGGTGTTTCCTTGATGAAGCAGTAAAAAATATCAGAATATCATAACCTATACTAACAAACAATATGCTAATAACAATATAAGAAGGGGAGAAAGGGGAAATTTTGTCCAGAGGGACAGTTCCTCATGGACTTGTGCTTTGACAATGTCTACAGAGGGAAAGCCTCTGCAGAAGATACATAATTCAAATGGTCTATATAATAACAGAAGGAAAAAATGAAAATGTGTATTTGGAGTCCTTGAAATCTTGTCTTCATTGAGTGTTAAGATGACATCAGGGAGTCTGGATTCTGGTTGTCTCTGGATACTTTTACTTTTTTAGCTGTTTGCTGGATTTCCACTAATCTTTAATATAGCATTATCACTGATAAAATTAAACAGTGAGAGTTCTTCAAAATATAACTCATATAGAACAAATTTAAACTTGATACATACAGCATATTACATTCCCCCCTGTGGAGGGTACTTATACCCATATGCAATACAGAGTTGAGGCAGTTGTGATATCAATTAAGACAAGCATTTATATCTTGATTTTTAACACTTTTTACCACCATGTGTCTGGATCAAGGACAAATTTAATATTGTATCCATGATGACACCTGAAAATGTTATGGGAAGGTTACCATACCGCATCTCATGGTTCTGTAGACATTTAGTAGTTGTGCTAGGCCCCAGGTGGATGGATTCCCACCATGCCACCAGATGGAGTGAAGAGGCTGAGTCAAGTTGAATCAGGTGCATGTGTTGGAGTTTCCATTACACCAGGCCATTTTTGGAGGGAGAGAGGAAGAAACTGGACTATGTACAGTGATTGTGCTCTACATAGCCACTATCATCAGCAAACTATGGACTTCCTGAATGGATTTGGACTAAGGGAATCCTGTCTCCAGGTTTTACTGAATGGCTGTTCTCTCAGCCTCCATCAGGGCATCTTACATGTACCTGTCTCTCCTCCTGTTGTACATATATCCTCTTCAAGGCCTGCATCGTGGAGTCGAACCATCTCTGTTAAGCTCAGTGTAAGAGCAATTAGTCTCTTAAATGGTAAGTTTCCATAATTCATAGATCTCATGTTAATTTCACCAAAGACAATATGATGGCAAAAATGTACATTATGCTGCATAACTCAGGATATACTTGTAATATATACAAGAATCCCAAACCATACTAGAGTATACATAGTCACAATGACATATAAATGATAAATTAATGTAAATGACTGATAACATTAAGCATTATTTTTGTTTTGTTTTGTTTTTTGGTGGAGCAATGAGGGTTAAGTGACTTTCCCAGGGTTAGACAGCTAGTGTCAAGTGTCTGAGGACAGATTTGAACTCGGGTCATCCTGAATCCAGGGCCAGTGCTTTATCCACTTCACCACCTAGCTACCTCCAATATTAAACATTATTACAGAATCTTCATTAAGTAAGTAAACTACATCATCTTGTCCATGAATTCTTTATCTAGTATAATGACAATAACAGATACTTGAAGTGATAATCAATTTTTCAAAAGGAAATAAAACCTCTATCAGCAAGCCAGCCAGGAGTTTATTAACCTGGTGGATCTCTTTAAACCCCACCACTGCCTCCCTTACTTTTGAAAGCCTCTGAAAGCCTTACCTCAAGTACTAGCATTTATCTTACTGGTTAGAGAAAAGCCAGTCCATTTTAAACTGCACCATCATTAAGTATATATATATTTTTTACCTCATGCCTTTTCTCATTGGAGTATTTTGGGACTACATAATGTCCTGGTTCAAATGGATAACCTACTCAGTATTTCATCATAGTTTTATGGGTTTTCTCCTCATCCATACAGTATGAAATCTTTGGAATAATGGAGTGGGAAGGCCTGTCCCCCTCACCAAGCACATGTTTAACATTACTGGAAGCATTATAACTAAATTTGAACCTCACTACAGTAGTATAATCATAGCTCAAATGACTGTAATTTTTATTCTCTCTATTATCAGTATTGTAACATGGCATTTTCCCATAAAAAGCTGGAAAGAGAGAAAGGAGTATGACCATAGAAGGCCTCATGTTCAGAGAGAAGCTAGGGCAGCTCCCTTTACTGCAGATAACCTGAGTTCAGAAACAGATCTGGACCTATCCTTAGAATCAGATCAGCAGAAACTGCTCCCCTCTGTAGGATGTTACAGAACATACCCACAGAGGACCAGCAATGCAGCTTAGAAAATACCCACGTGTAGCCCAAAAGATGTGGTCATGGAAACCCCAAATCACAATTAATTCTTTACAATAGGCAGTGTGGCATAGTAGTGATCTGGCTGCAGAGCCATGAAGAGCTGGGTCCAAGTTATTCCCCTAATACATGTATATTCTGATCATTAAGAAGCCCATTTCCAGATGAAGAAACTAAGACTCAATTCAGAGAGAGGATGTGATTTTCTTAGAATCACAATCGGCTAAGTATTAAAGACTGGGTTCAAATCCAATTCTTTCCCATTACCCCATAACATTCTATGCCCCCTATAATATTATTGATATTCTACTCATTGCTGATTATCTAATCTCTCTCTCTCTCTCTCTCTCTCTCTCTCTCTCTCTCTATATATATATATATATATATATATATATAAATTTGGGGGGGGCAGGGCAATGAGGGTTAAGTGACTTGCCCAGGATCACACAGCTAGTAAGTGTCAAGTGTCTTAGGCTGGATTTGAACTCAGGTCCTCCTGAATCCAGGACTGGTGCTTTAACCACTGTGCCACCTAGCTGCCCCTACATATATATTTTTAAAGGACTTTGCAAACCAAATTTAAAATACATATTAACCCATGCATGTATGTATTTTAATGTTAATTTTAGCATTTATATAGCACTTGGAGGTTTTCAAAGCACTTTACAAATCTCTCCTTTGATCATCACAGCAGCCCTGAAGGCTTTTCTTCATTTCAAGGTCAGCACTCTGCCTCCTTTACCACCTTGCTGTCATCTGGCTGTTTTACCCTTGTTTTTGGGCCACATGATGAATTTATTATGCAAAGCACAATTACATATTTTGTATAAGTATTTCTCAAATACTCAAATAGCCTTGAGATCTCAATAATGTGGCTATTTTCTCAAAATATAGATCAACTAGTCATCAAGCATTTATTAAGTACTTAGAGGGCTTGTGGTATAGTGTATAGGACACTGGATTTAGACTAAGAAAGATCTGGGTTAAAATCCTGGCCCAGACATTAGTTGTATTACACTGAGTAAAACACTGAATTTCCCTGTGCCTGTTATCTCATCTGTAAATTGAAGGATGGCATCTAATGTCTTGCCTCTGATCCTTTGTTCTAGACTAGGGATTGCTGTACAGAGCAAAACCATTTTTCCCCTCAAAGGAGTCTATCCTTTGCCTACTTGTATGTCTCTAAAAAAGATAGACTGTGGTATGAGCAAGGGATAACCAATGGTCTGCCCATATCCTTAATTGATATTCTCATAATGACAACAGAAATTGAGGCAGGCTCCTAGCATGTAGGGTATATCACCTGTGGCAGAATTATGGGAGGACATGGAAAATAGTCACCCATGAAATCTTATAAGTAAAAAAAGAAGAATGAATGGAGGTTTGGTAAAAAGTAAGTGTAAAGGGGCGGCTAGGTGGCGCAGTGGATAAAGCACCGGCCCTGGATTCAGGAGGAACTGAGTTCAAATCTGATCTCAGACATGTGACACTTACCAGCTGTGTGACCCTGGGCAAGTCACTTAACCCCACTGGCCTGTGCAAAAAAAAAAAAAAAGTAAGTGTAAAGCTCTTAGTCTAAGACCAGAAGGTCTTGCAAAACAGTTCAATTTTTGTTCATTTCACAGCTTTAGATTCTTTTGATTCTATTCAGACTATGACAAAAATAACATTGATTCACAGTGATGATAACCTGAGGATTGAATGAGGTTTCTAGATCTAGAAATAATCTGGCATTTTTTCCCTTACCATCCTTGTTTTCCTACAAGCTTACCTTGAGTTTATGAATCAGGCAGCCTTTTTATTTCAGCACCATGCTTAATGAAGCATCCTGTTCAGGCAACTAGAATCACTTGCCAGTTCATTCCCCACACATCAGGCATGAAGAGAGTTTCAGCCTTTGTGCAACACAGTAGCTCAAGCGATTTAGTTGGAGTTTCATTTTGTTGAGGTTGAAGACTAGTTCAAGTTCCTATAAGTTTGAGACCTTATTTTAAAAAAAAAAACACCTTAAAAACTAGTTTCAATAGCTCCCTAAAGAAAATGGAGGCTGGAAACTTTTACAGTAGGATTACAATGGCAAAATATTAAAAAATTTAACCAAATTGAAATCACACTTTTGCATATTTATTGCTTCAAGTAGTAGTTAATAAAGCAGTTTCCAAGATAGCTGAGAAACACACTGAAGTCCAACTAAGGCTGAGGTTGACTAAAGGATACCAGCAAAGGAGTAGCCCTTAAGGGACTAAGATTTTACAATTTATCTAAGATTATGTTATCACCAATGTGATGAAAGGAAGTTATAATTATTATTACTGCTACTACTACTAATTCTTATTATATTTATTATTAAAACTTATCTGAGGGGGCGGAGCCAAGATGGCGGAGAGGAAGCAGCAAGCTGCCTGAGCTCTCCTTCTGTTCCCTCAAAACGAACATTAAATCAAGCCTCTGGACGGATTCTGAAACTACAGAACCTGCAAAGAGACAGAGAGACACAGTCCTCCAACCAGAGATAATTTAGAAGACTTCAGGAAAAGGTCGGTCTGACTCGGGCAAAAGGGAGGCCCAGCGCAGGGCAGCAACCCAGCGCCGAGGGGGTCGGGGCAAATCAGCAGGAGCTGCGGGTCACAGCCGAACAACTGAGGCTCCCGGACCCTGGTTCAAAAATCTGGTGGCCAAGAAGGACAGTGGAAAAACTTACCTGCACCGGCCGAGAGGGCCACGAACGGCGGGATCAGACGCCGGGGTCTGGCGCCTGGCTGGCCGAGCACAATCAGACAGGAAGTACAGGACAGGGGATCTCCACACACCATAAAGGCCTCAGAGTAAAAGCCCGGTCACACAGCACCTATACACCTGCACAAGAAGCCCAAAACAGGGACCCTGGTGCCCCCAGAGCAGACCTCAACTTAAAGAATAAATAAATAAGCTGCAATAATGAGTAAGAAGCAAAAAAGAGCCCTCTCCATTGAGAGCTTCTGTATCAATAGGGAAGAAGCCAACACAAACTCAGATGAGGACAATAGCCTCAAATTGTCTACATCTGAAGCCTCACAAGGGAAGGTGAATTGGTCGCAAGAACAAAAAGCCTTCCTGGAAGAGCTCAAAAAGGATTTTAAAAATCAATTGCAAGAGGTAGAAGAAAAAATGGGGAGAGAAATGAAAGCAACACAAAAAAACTATGAAAAAAGAATCAGCAGCTTAGAAAAGGAAGCTGAAGAAAACAAAGCCTTAAAAAATTCACTTGGCCAAATGGAAAAAAAGCTGCATAATCTCACTGAAGAAAACAATACCTTAAAAAATTCACTTAGCCAAACGGAAAAAAAGGTACATAATCTCACTGAAGAAAACAATACCTTAAAAAATTCACTTAGCCAAATGGAAAAAAAGGTGCATAATCTCACTGAAGAAAACAATGCCTTAAAAATTAAAGTGGGACAGTTGGAAGAAAAGGAATCCATGAGACACCAAGAATCGGTCAAGCAGAATAAAAAAAATGAAAAAATAGAAGAAAAGGTGAAATACCTCATTGGAAAGACAACTGATCTGGAAAACAGATCGAGGAGAGACAATTTGAGAATCATTGGACTGCCTGAAAGCCATGACCAGAAAAAGAATCTAGATACCATATTCCAGGAAATTATTAAGGAGAACTGCCCTGATATCATAGAATCAGAGGATAAAATCATCATTGAAAGAATCCATCGATCACCTCCTGAAAGAGACCCCAAAAGGAAAACTCCAAGGAATATTGTAGCCAAATTCCAGAATTATCAGGTGAAGGAGAAAATACTCCAAGCAGCCAGAAAGAAGCAATTTAAATATCATGGAGCCACAGTCAGGATTGCTCAGGACCTGGCAGCTTCAACATTAAAGGACCGCAAGGCTTGGAATATGATATTCCGGAAGGCAAAGGAGATTGGATTGCAGCCGAGAATCTATTACCCAGCAAAAATGTGCATTTTCTTTCAGGGGAAAAGATGGACATTTAATGACATTGGGGACTTTCAATCTTTCCTGGTGAAAAGACCAGAACTGAATAGAAAATTTGATCTCAACATACAAGACTCAAGAGAAGTTTAAAAAGGTAAACAGAGGGGGAAAAAAAAAGTTACCCTATTAGGTTAAACTGTTTATATCCCTACACAGGAAGATAATACTCATAACTCTTAAGAACTGTAAATGTATTTGGGCAGAGAGAAGGACTTTATATAGAGGGTATAAATATAAATTGTCTTTGATGTGATGATACAAAAGAATTAAGGAGATAAAAAGGGAGTCTATGGGGAGGAGAGGAAAGGGGAGGTGGAATGGGATGAATTATATCATATGAAGAGGTGGAAAAAAACCTATTATAATAGAGGGAAAGAAAGGAGGGGGGAACATGGTTTCAACCCTATTCTCATTAGATTTGACTCAAAGAGGGAATAACATATACGTTCATTGGGATAAAGAAACTTAACTCACTCTTTAGGGAAACAAAAGGGGAAGGGAAAGGGGGGGACTGAGAAGGGAGGACAAAAGCAAGGGAGAAAAGGGTAAAGAAAAGAGAGGGGGGTGATAAAAAGGAAGGGCAGATTGGGGGAGGCAGGGGTAAGAAGTAAAACGTCGGTGAGGAGGAATAGGGTGAAAGAAGGGGGGAAAAGTACAAAGGGGGTAAATAGAATGGAGGGGAATAGACAGTCAGTAATAATAACTGTGAATGTGAATGGGATGAACTCTGCTATAAAACGGAAGCGAATTGCAGAGTGGATTAAAAACCAGAACCCTACAATATGCTGTTTACAAGAAACACATTTGAAGCAGAGAGATACACACAGAGTAAAGGTAAAAGGCTGGAGCAGAATATATTATGCCTCAGCTAAAGTAAAAAAGGCAGGGGTAGCAATCCTTATCTCAGACAAAGTGCAGGCAAAAATAGATCTCATTAAAAGAGATAAGGAAGGAAATTACATCTTACTTAAAGGTACTATAGATAATGAAGTAATATCAATATTGAATATGTATGCGCCAAGTGGTATAGCATCCAAGTTCTTAGAGGAGAAGTTAAATGAGTTACAAGAGGAATTAGATAGTAATACTATACTAGTGGGGGATCTGAATCTCCCCCTCTCAGAATTAGATAAATCTAGCCAAAAAATAAATAAGAAAGAAGTGAAAGAGGTGAATAGATTACTAGAAAAGTTAGACATGATAGATGTCTGGAGAAAATTGAATGGGGATAGAAAGGAATATACCTTTTTCTCAGCAGTACATGGCACATTTTCAAAAATTGACCATGTATTAGGGCACAAAAACATCATAGTCAAATGTAGAAAGGCAGAAATAGTAAATGCATCCTTCTCAGATCATGATGCAATAAAAATTACATGTAAGAAAGAGCCAGGGAAAAGTAGAATGAAAATCAATTGGAAACTAAATAATTTCATTCTAAAGAATGAATGGGCCAAACAAGAAATCATAGAAACAATCAATAACTTTATCCAAGAGAATGACAATAATGAGACAACATACCAAAATCTATGGGATGCAGCCAAAGCAGTGCTTAGGGGAAAATTTATAGCTCTAAATGCTTACATGAATAAAAAAGAGAAAGAGGAGATTAATGAATTGGGCATGCAACTTAAAAAGCTAGAAAAAGAACAAATTAGAAATCCCCAATTAGACACTAAATTAGAGATCCTGAAAATTAAAGGAGAAATCAATAAGATTGAAAGCAAAAAAACTATAGAACTAATCAATAAAACTAAGAGCTGGTTTTATGAAAAAACCAATAAAATAGATAAAATACTGGTTAATTTGATTAAAAAAAAGAAAGAAGAAAACCAAATTACCAGTATCAAAAATGAAAAGGGTGATATTACCACCAATGAAGTGGAAATTAAAGCAATAATTAGGAAATATTTTGCCCAACTGTATGCCAATAAATTTGACAATCTAAATGAAATGGATGAATATTTACAAAAATACAAACTGCCCAGGTTAACTGAAGAGGAAATAAAATCCTTAAATAAACCCATATTAGAAAAAGAAATTGAACAAGCTATTAATGAACTCCCTAAGAAAAAATCCCCAGGGCCAGATGGGTTTACGGGTGAATTTTACCAAACATTTAAAGAACAATTAATTCCAATATTATACAAATTATTTGGAAAAATAGGTGAAGAAGGAGTTCTACCAAATTCGTTTTATGACACAAATATGGTGGTGATACCAAAACCAGGCAAAGCAAAAACAGAGAAAGAAAATTATAGACCAATCTCCCTAATGAATATTGATGCTAAAATCTTAAATAAGATATTAGCAAGGAGATTACAGCAAGTGATCACCAGGATAATACACTATGACCAGGTGGGATTTATACCAGGAATGCAGGGCTGGTTCAACATTAGGAAAACTATTAACATAATCAACCACATCAATAAGAAAACCAACCAAAATCATATGATTATCTCAATAGATGCAGAGAAAGCTTTTGACAAAGTACAGCACCCATTCCTAATAAAAACACTAGAGAGTTTAGGAATAGGGGGAGCTTTCCTTAGAATAATAAACAGTATCTACCTAAAGCCATCAGCAAGTATTATATGCAATGGAAATAAATTAGAGGCCTTCCCAATAAGATCAGGGGTGAAACAGGGATGTCCAATATCACCCCTATTATTTAATATTGTCTTAGAAATGTTAGCTTTAGCAATCAGAGAAGAGAAAGGAATTAAAGGAATTAGAATAGGCAAGGAGGAAACAAAACTATCACTCTTTGCAGATGATATGATGGTATACTTAAGGAATCCTCGAGAATCAAGTCAAAAATTACTTGAAACAATTAACAACTTTAGCAAAGTAGCAGGATATAAAATAAATCCACATAAATCATCAGCATTTCTATACATGACCAACAAAGTCCAGCAGCAAGAGATAGAAAGAGAAATTCCATTTAAAGTAACGGTAGGTAATATAAAATACTTGGGAGTCTACTTGCCAAGACAAACCCAGGAACTCTATGAACACAACTACCAAACACTCTTCACACAAATCAAATCAGATCTAAATAATTGGAAAGATATCAATTGCTCATGGATAGGCAGAGCTAATATAGTAAAAATGACAATACTGCCTAAATTAATTTACTTATTCAGTGCCATACCAATCAGGCTACCTAAAAATTATTTTATACAGCTAGAAAAAATAATAACAAAATTCATCTGGAAAAACAAAAAATCAAGAATATCCAGGGAAATAATGAAAAAAAATTCACAGGAAGGTGGGTTAGCGGTACCAAACCTGGAGCTTTACTATAAAGCGGCAGTCATCAAAACTATCTGGTACTGGCTAAAAAATAGAGTGGTAGATCAGTGGAATAGGCTAGGCTCAGGAAATGCAGTAGTAAATGACACTAGTAATGTAGTGTTTGATAAACCCAAAGACTCCAGCTTCTGGGATAGGAACTCAGTATTTGACAAAAACTGCTGGGAAAACTGGAAGATAGTATGGCAGAAATTAGGCTTAGACCAACATCTTACACCTTATACTAAAATAAGGTCAAAATGGATACATGATTTAGACATAAGAGGTGATACCATAGGTAAATTAGGAGAGAAAGGAATAGTGTACCTATCAGATCTTTGGAAAGGAGAACAGTTTTTGACCAAACATGAGATAGAGTATATTATAAAATGCAAAGTGGATGATTTTGATTATATTAAATTAAAAAATTTTTGTACAAACAGAAGCAATGCATCCAAAATTAGAAGGGAGGCAGAAAGCTGGGAAACAATTTTTGAGGCCAGTGCTTCTGATAAAGGCCTCATCTCTAAAATATATAGGGAATTAAATCAAATTTATAAGAATCCAAGTCATTCCCCAATTGAGAAATGGTCAAAGGATATGAACAGGCAGTTTTCTGATGAAGAAACCAAAGCTATCTATTCCCATATGAAAAAATGCTCTAAATCTCTAATGATTAGAGAGATGCAAATTAAAACAACTCTGAGGTACCACCTGACACCTATCAGATTGGCTAAAATGACAAAAAAGGAAGATAATAAATGTTGGAGAGGCTGTGGGAAAATTGGAACACTAATGCATTGTTGGTGGAGCTGTGAGCTGATCCAACCATTCTGGAGAGCAATTTGGAATTATGCCCAAAGGGCGATAAAGCTGTGCATACCCTTTGACCCAGCAATCCCACTTTTAGGTCTTTTGCCCAAAGAAATCATGGAAGGGGGAAAGGGACCCACATGTACAAAAATATTTATAGCTGCTCTTTACGTGGTAGCAAGGAATTGGAAGTTGAGGGGGTGCCCATCAATTGGGGAATGGCTGGACAAGTTGTGGTATATGAATACAATGGAATACTATTGTGCGGTAAGAAATGATGAGCAGGAAGAGTTCAGAGAAACCTGGAGGGTCTTACGTGAGCTGATGAGTGAGATGAGCAGAACCAGAAGAACATTGTACACAGTATCATCAACATTGAGTGTTGACCTACTGTGATGGACTATATTCTTCTCACCAATGCAATGGTACAGAAGAGTTCCAGGGAACTCATGATAGAAGAGGATCTCCAAATCCAAGAAAAAAAAAGAAAGAAAGAACTGTGGAGTATAGATGCTGATTGAACCATATTATTTCTTTTGTTTTGGGTGCTGTTGTTTTTTTTTTCTATTTTGAGGTTTTGCATCACTGCTCTGATTCTTTCTCTTGTAACAGGATTAATGCAGAAATAGGATTAATGTTATTATGTGTATATATATGTGTGTGTATATATATATATCTATATGTATATGTATAGATATATATAGATATAACCTATATCAGATTACCTGCTGTCTAGGGGAGGGGGGAGGGAGGGGAGGGAGGGAGGGAGAAAAATCTGAAATTGTAAAGCATGTATAAACAAAAGTTGAGAACTATCTTTACATGTAACGGAAAAAATAAAATATCTCAAAAAAAAAAAAAAAACTTATCTGAATGAATGAAGAGAGTGGGAGGAATAATACTTGCTGATACTTATATTCCAATTCTTATGAAGAATTATAGTAACCAGAAAGATAATATGGTAGAAAGCTTTTAGATAAAGATTAGTGAGGGAAAAAATAGAAATTATATTGTCATTGGGGTATACTACAGATCACCCACTCAGAAGGAAGGACTGGATGAAGAATTTAAGAAAAATATTGTAACTCTCATATGAAGGTCCTACACACACACACACACACACACACACACACACACACATATAAATGTGTGTGTGTGTATATACATATACATATATACACATATATATACATATACATATATATACATATACCTGTTGTCCATCATTTATTTTTTTCTCTTTATACTTATCTGAATTTTGTATCTTCTCCCTAAATCCAGCCTAGCATATATTTAATAAATACATACATACATATATATTTAATAAATACATACATACATATATATATATATATATATATATATATATATATATATATATATATATATATATATATATATATATATATATAAATTTTTTTTTGGTGAGGCAATTGGGGTTAAGTGACTTTCCCAGGGTCACACAACTAGTAAGTGTCAAATGTCTGAGGCCGGATTTGAGCTCAGGTACTCCCGACTCCAGGGCCAGTGCTCTATCCACTTCGCCACCCAGCTGCCCCAAAGGCCCAATATTAAAGTAATAAAAGAGATTTCAAGTACCCAGGTAGTTGCTCAATGTCTCTGACAATAACAAAATAGTCAATAAATATTTGACTTACATAATGATAATTTCATCTTTTAAAAGATGAAGAATAACAAGGGGAGTTGTGATTCTGGATCTGATTCTGAGAAAGGAGAATTTGATTATTGTAGAAAAAGTGATGGTGACCTTGGAAGGGAGTGATCACTCCATCACAGAGGTTGTGGTGGAGAAAGGGAGGAAATTCAGGAATAGTCTAACATGGAACTGTGATTTTGGAAGAGCAAATTCCAAAGAATTCAGATAAAGTATGTATGAAATTTAAATGATTAATGTTCTGGAAAGAATATTTTCCCAAGATTAATGAGAAACTGAAGAATGAAATTCTGAACACATAGGCAGAAAATGTTCTCAAGAGGAAGAAAATAGTGAGTTGCCTAAGATCTGTGTTTTTGCACAGGAAGACAACAATTAATCCTGGATTTGACATTTACTACCTCTGTGCCCTTAGGTAAATAATTTACTTTCTTGGGCCTCCTTTTCCTCTTCTATAAAATTTGGAATAGCTTTCAAGGTTTAATCCAGACTACTTCTAGACTATATTCAGTTCTGTTTACTACATCATGAGAAAGATTTAGACAAAGCTGGAGATTACCTTGAAAAAGATGATGAGGATGGTGAAAGGCCTGGATAACAAGACACATGAGGACAGGTTGAATAAACTGGGGAAAGTTAAGTTGAATGAGAGAATTTGAGGGGGATGGGATATGGTAGCTCTCTTTAAGTATTTGAAGGGATAGTGTGTCCAAGAAAGAAGTGAGCTTGATCTATCCTCAAAAAGCAGTGAGTAGAGGTTGCAAAGAAATATATTTAGATTTGATATAAAGAAATAACTTTCTAAATAAGTTGTCCAAAAGTGCATACCTTGGAAAGTAGAACCACTACTCAACATACCACCATCCCCCTTTCAGCAAAGCAGAATGATAGGTTGTCAGTTGCACAAATTCTAGAGAGAATTCTTGTTCCATAATGGATTAGAATGACATGCAGTAGTATAAAACTTAAGTGGAAACAGGGGCCACCAATTTTTACATACCAAAAGTAAGATTTACATTAAATATGTCATATATATGCTGTGGAGTTCAAGAAAAGTCCTTTCTTTCATTAGCCAACGTAAAAAAAGACACAACAAGAAATTAAATAATTCAATAAAAATGGACACTATTAACTCCTTCCTTTGTACTCTGATATTGAGAAACTTTCTCAAAAATGGGTAAGCTTTCATATAGATGCTCACAAGTATATTCATTTGATGATTAAAGGCATTAATTTGTATATACAAATTGCTTTGATTATTGAAGTCACCATGACTTGTTAAGTCTAGCACAAGATGTCAGAGAATCTTTAAAGAACTGTCAGCAAAATGCAGTTATCACCTGTTAGCTACTGGGCTATACCTGGCATGTTTGGGAAACATGAGTGGGGAGTTTGTGAAGAAATTAAGATAATATCCTGGTGTAATTGCTATTAGCTACTATACATTACTTGAGTACAAATACACACACACACACACACACACACACACACACACACATTCTATTTTCAACTACCTACCTGATCTGCTAATGGGGGAAAAGAGGAGTCCTATTCAAGTTTTATAAGTTGCTTTCTCAATTGAAAGGGATTCCAGCTATGTATTTTGAACAGTGTTTATAAGTATTCATGCCACAAAGGACTACAAGGCCTTTGTGACTCCTTCAGGGAAGGAGTATAAGGAAGCACAAAGCGATGTAAGTGATGGAGGAAAGATTTGAACTTGGACTTCCTGAATCCAAGCTGTACACTTAGTCTTGTACAATGCTTGATATCTCATGGAATTATTTTTACTTAGAAACAAAGGTGACATAGATGTCTGTCCTTTTATACCTGTTGTCCATCATTTATTTTTTCTCTTTATACTTATCTGAATTTTGTATCTTCTCCCTAAACCCAGCCTAGCATATATTTAATAAATATTAGTTTATTTATTGTATCATCTAAATTGTTGCTATAGGTAAAGTGAAAAGACAAAGACATTTGGTGCTAAGATAGTAAAAAAAGAAAAAAAAACTATAAAATTATCTGGCTTTACAGATTACATTGGTTGAATTATCCTGGTAATTACTCATGTCCAGACTTGCCTGACTGCCTCATGAAGTTTTTGTATTTTATAAACTATAAAATGCTATTTAGATGTGAAGTTATTAAATGTGATAATAGCATGTAGTCACATAATGCCTTAAGATTTACAAAAATATAAATGAATTCTTATTTGATTTCTACAACTTAGTGAGGTAGATGTTATCATGGCCAAAAGAGGATATTACTTGCTCAAGGCCACACAACTAGTAAATGTCTGAGGTGGAATTTGAACCTAGTTCCTTCTTCAAGTAGGGCAGCTAGGTGGCTCAGTGGATAGAGTAGTGGGCTTAGACTCTGAAAGACTCATCTTCCAGAGTTCCAATATGTTCTCAGACCCTTCCTTGCTGTGTGGCTCTGGGCAATTCACTTAACCCAGTTTGCTTCAGTTTCCTCTTCTGTAAAGTGAGCAGGAAAAAGAAATAGAAAACCCCTCCAGTATTTTTGCCAGGAAAACCACAAATAGAGTCAGACGTTACTCAAAGACTGAACAAACCTCCTCCATATCCAGCACTCTGTTTAGTATATACACACATATAGACACACAGACACACACACAGACACACACACACACAGACATACACACACACACACACACACACACACACACACACACACACACACACCCTGCATCTCAGTTAGTGAGGCACAAAATAATACTCCTTTATTTAAGTAGCAAGTGTAATTAGTTATGCTAGATGGAGACTAATACTAAGAAGATGATGGTCATACATTTAAGGCCTACATAAGACAGTTTGTATCAATTCACCCCTAGACTTGTACTGGCAACTTGAAAGTATATAGTTAGTTGGTCACAAGGAGATTCTAAGTGAGTGACTGTGAATGGAGTAATGCCAACCTATAACTACTTCTGGGAAAACCATTTAAAGCACTAAAGTCTTGGTGATGGAAGGTCAGTAGTGTGATCTGCATGCAGGTCAGCATATGGTTAAAAATCACTTGGAAGATGTGTTCACTAACAAGCAAATCTGTGGTGTTCGTTTTTGTTGTTTCTCTTATTAAATATAGTTTTGCATAATAACTTCCAAAATAGTTATGAAATATCGTATACATTTGATTTTTTAAAAAGCTATGTGATTAAACAACAGAAAATGAGAACTTCACTAATTGACCTTTGTGCCTGCTATTTCTGATTTTGTTTCAATTGGCCATCTCATTAGAAAGGATGATAACAAAGCAATTAAATTGCATTTCAGACTAATTTCTTATCATTATTATTTAAACTGAACATTCAAAACAAAAGAAATGCAGAAAAGTCATAGACAAAGCTGCTTTTTTAGTGAATGTGCCAGAAGGTAGCCTAAATGTCATACTCCTAAAGCCAAATACAATATTATATGAAGCAGGACAATTCTTTTATTTAATACTCACTATCATTGGCAGCAATAAACTTTTATTTGCAGATTTACTGTGTACAAAGATCTAGAAATACGAAATATTAGACCAAATTCCTGCTGTCAAGCAGCTTACAGTGCAGGGAATATTTTTTATGTTCTTTCTTTATCATAAATATACATATACATATATACATATAAGTATTTATTTTTAAATAATATTTTATTTCTCCCCAATTACACATAAAAGCAATATTTACCATTTGTTGGTTTTTTAAAAAAGTTTGGAGTTCCATATTTTATTCCTCCCTCTACCCTCCCTGACACAATAAACAACCTGATATGAGTTCTACTTGTATAATCATGTAAATATTTCCATATTAGTCTATTTATATATATGCATTTATATACATATATACACACCATACATAAACATATCTGTATATATGAATGTGTATATATATAGATACATATACATATGCATATATATCCTGTGACTATTGACTGTCAAAGATATAGCAATTCTTCCAATCTCCCGTTTGTCACCTCAGTGTTACTCTCAACTGTTTACTCTCCCTCACCTCTTTGTATCTAATCAGTTGCAAAATGTTACCATTTTCTGTAATATCACATGCACCTTCTTTCTCCTAACCCTGCTACCACCTTCATTTAAACACTCATATTTTGCCTAGATTAATACAATGGCTTCCCAAGTGATTTTCCTGTCTCAAAGTTTTCCCCCACTCTAATTCATGCTTCGCACCACTACATTTTGACAGACTAATTTTCCATATGCTCAGAAATGACCATGTCACTTTCCAATTAGTAAATGTCAGTAATGATTTATTTATTTATTTATTTTTGGAAAAAGGGATTCTTGAAGACTGTCTCCCTGGTTGTAAAGGGATTGAAATCTTCAACCCTTCCTTGAAAGGAAAGTTCACACAAATGAAATCAGAAATACTTTTTTCCCCATTTAAGCAATCTTGTCTTTAACTAGAATTTGCAATTGTGATACTACTTCAATAGGCAGACCATAATTTTTAGCTTAGAAATCTATTTGTTGTATAGAGGTCCTTGTCAGAAAGGGGTTTGACCTTCCTAGGATGACTGTTGTCTGTAGGAAATTGTTGCAGTAGGAGATACTAGAATCTAGGGGGAAACATGAATTTTTTAAAAAAACTTTTCAGTAGGCTTACTTGACTAGGTCTAGCATCAGTAGACCTAAAGGACCATAAATAAGACAAGGGGTCTTTGTAGAGAAGTGGAATGATATAATGGAAATAACCTTACATTTGGATTACAAAAGAGTTGGATTCAAGTCTTGGCTATGACACTTAATACGTGTGATCCTAGGCAAGACCCTTATCTGATCTGAGTCTCATTTTCCTAATTGTACAATGGGATAATGATATATGCAATAGTTTATTTACAAGAATCTTGTGAGGAATGCATTGTATAAATCTTCCACAAGCTGTTATAGGGACAACTAAGGTGGCATTGAGGATAGAATACTGAGCCTGGAGTCAGTAAGATCTGAATTCAAATATGATCTTAGGTATGTGACCCTGGGCATGTCACTTAACTTCTGCCCCAGTTTCCTCAAATATAAAAAGAGGATCACAATACCACCTATTTCATAGGGTTGTTGTGAGAATCAAACCAGATATCTGAAAAGTACTTGACACAATGCCTGACATAGGCATCCTCCTCTCTCTGTACAGGGTATCTCCAAAATCTTCATGCAGTTTTAAGCTTTAATAGATTCAAGCATTAATAACTTAAAACTGCACTAAGACTTTTAGGTCATTCTGACTATCAAATCTAGTGTGTATTTAGAGTAAGGGATGCTAGACTTATCTCTATATAATGTCCAAAGACATTATACAGGAAGATTTCTCCTGTATGGTGGGTGGAGCCACCATAGCAGATTTAAGGAATGATATGGTAAAGACATGTGAAAGCATGACATAGGACCTGCCTTCAAGGTGTTTATAATGGAAAGGTCATATATACAATTAATGATAATACAAAGGAGTAGAGAAATGATTGTGAGAGAAGTTCATTCAGTCTATTTTGAGAAGTCCTGGCGAGAAAAGCCACTTACCTGATTACAATTATTAGAATCAGCTAAATGGTATGGTGGATAGAGTGCTGGACTTGAAGTCAGGAAATTCTGGATTTAGATCCTGCCTGTGATAGTTGCTACATGTTGGCCTGAGAAAGCCACTTAACCTCTCTAAGATTCAGTTTTCCTCATCTGTAAAATGGAGGAAAAAGCCACCTAATGCACAATGTGGATGATATACATAATACCTTTTCTCATCTTAAAGTGCCAATCTCTATATATTTTATTGCCTGGTTTCAACTAATAGCTCAAAGTACATCATTCCTTCCTAACTTATTAATGAGGTTCTCTAGATTTAATTTATGCCTCTAGTCAATTGATTAATTCAATAGGAATTGTTCTTATCTATTTTACACCTTTGTTTCATTATATAAGGCAAAGAGAATTATTATCTAATAAAATGTTTATGGCACAGAACATTTTAGTTACATCAATTGGGGTTGGACTCTGGGATAGATACTCTTACTTTATCCTTTTTTTTTCTTTCTTTTGAGACAATCAGGGTTAAGTGACTTGTGTAGGGTCACACAGCTAGTGAGGCTGGATTTAAACTCTGGTGGTGTTTTCAGCCTTCTTGGAATTTACTTTATCTTAATGGATACATGAGTTAAATTTGATGCTAAAAATTTAATGAGACTGTCTTAAAACTACATATATTTTCATTTTTTTTAAAAAAGTTTTCTTCATCAGTTTTAGGTTTCAGTTCCTGCCTAATCATATTTTCTCTGCCTTCTACAGTTTGATGGTCATTCAGACTGTCATTCAGACAGAGAAGACAGGAGTAAATAGAAATTTGAGTAGTTGAGTTTTCTTTTTATCATGTGTTGATATTATACATCTGTCCAAAGTAGTAGACATTCCACTATTTTTTCTTCTTGCTCCTAAAATAACCTTAATAAATATTTTTGACTCTAGGAAGAGTTTACAACTAAGGCCTTTAGCCTTCCTGACAGCATCCTTATAGATGTGAGTTGCACTTTTATTTGTGTTCTTGGTCGAGTGTTCCTTATTTCATTTCAAAATTTGAGTTCACCTGAGAGCTCCTTGTGCAGCTACATTAGTTTCTTCCTCATTGTGATCTTTTGTGATTGAATAGTTTAATTTAATTTTCAGAGACTCCCATTCTTCCTGGGTTATATTCTACTTTGACATCACCTAGGCTATCATTGGGCTGACTGGTGTCAAAATATAGCTATATAGTTAATAGACATTCAGGGCTTATACTGGTTTAGTATAGATTTCAGGAACTAGGCCCTCACTATTCCACAAAGAAGCATCAGAGGAGTACTTCAAGACTACCTAAGAAACAAAATAGGAGGAAGGAATAATATAGAATTCTAGGCATTATGGCAGAATGGGTGAGTTCAAAAGAAAGTCATCACAGGACACTTTCTTCCTTAGCAACTAACACAAGTAGGAAGGCATAAAAAGACATGACAGAGAAAAAGAAAAGGGTAAGAGGAAGGGAGAAAGATTTTGTCATAATATAATGTTGCCATAATCACCTTGAATTGGAAGAAAAACCATATTCCTTTCTTCCTCTATTTTTTTACACAATGAAAGATTGGGAACACATATGAAACTTTGAGAAAAGAGGGAGAATGAAAATTATACTTGACCAAGAGTTGTGGATATTGATCTTTCTAAATTATATATGGAATGAAAGAATGGAGAATAGAAGACATGTTCTTTTCTTTTTATGGTATTGTCTTTTGTATTCAAGGATTACTCAGGATAGATATTTATATTAAATGCAAAAGGGTTTTGGCAAGTAAGAAGAAACTTAATGTAAGTTTTTTAGGTATAAAAGGCAGAGCTATAAACACACATGCACAAGTGTATAGGGACAATGAGTTTGAGAGTAGCTCATACTTCATTGTATCTGTATGAGCTATAACAACTTTTATTTTAATTATAATTTTAAACTAACTCAGAAAGCAAAATTCCTGAGCTTAACTCAAGAACATAGAGATGTGGCTTGTAATGATTGGAATGATGCCACCTGCTGGAGACTTACTGTTGGAAAGCTCCACCATGAGGAGAAGGCCTCTGAGGGGAAGTCCATGCAGCTTTTCTTTGGCATCAGGAAGTGATGTTTGCTGGTAGGAGGAAGAGGGGGTGAGGCTGGCTCTCTCACTCTCTTTCCTCAGGACTCTGGTGGAAAGTGGGGTGAGAAATGCTCTCTCCCTTTAATAGATAGATGAATCTAGGCCTTTCTCTCTTTACCAAATTCTTATTCTCCTTAATAAATGCTTAAAAGTCTAACTCTTGCTAAAACTTATAATTTATTGGTGACCACTCATTAGATATTTTAGACAGTATAGCTAGAATTTTAGTCCCTTACAGGCTTTAGAATGATACAAACAATTATAAAAATCAATATAGCATAAAATCAATTACATTGTAGAATCAATACAGTAAAAACTCAAGGTAATATTAATTTTGATCTTTTCTGTTGACAGGGCAGATATTAGTGGGAAGACTGAGCAAAGTTTACTTTGCTAGAGTAGAATTTATATAAATATACTTTTTACTTAAAATATTATTCCAAACTAATTATAAAGAGAGGGCTATCATCAACACAGCTGACAATTACATTGCCCTATATGACTGGCAAAACTCTTTGCACATACATTATATCATTTGATTCTCACAGTAACACTCATGAGGTAAATACATTATTATCTCCATTTTAAGGAAGAGAAAAATGAGATTTGGGTTATGTGAATATGGAATATTGTCATAGACATTGGGTTAGATTCAAAGACTAAATAAAATGTATTCCCTGCCCTCATGGAGTATACAGTCTTTTAGAGGAATAGGGCCTAAACACCTATAACCATGTACCCACCTCACTTCATCAGAAAAGGCACTTCGAGAGATGACCTTAGACCTTACATTGTAGTACTCTGTCCAGCCTGGACTTCCACCAAGGTAACTGATTCTGACTCCAAAATTAATCTAAAGTACTGTCATAGGATCCTGGATTTAAAGCTGGAAGGAACCTTCAATGTCATCTATTCTGATCTCCTCATTTTTGTATTTGAGAAAACTGAAATCCAAAGCTATTGAGGGAGATCAAGGCTGCACACACAGAGGGTAACATCAGATGCAGAATTTAACCCAAGGTCCTCTGATTACAAATTCAGTATTGTTCACTACATCACACTGCCTCTCATACTTCCAGTTCACCCATAACCCAACCACCATTCTCTTCTGCTGATGTTTCAGGAGGTGTGAAGAAAGAAAAGTTCCTGGAGAGAGGCCAGAGGCCACAAACTACCATTTTCTTTTCCTTCTCTCCGCATTCCCCAGGGAAGCAGACTATGTTCTGTGATGATAGAATATGCCCCAACTCAAAATCTTGCACCAGGAAATATGAGAATTGTGAATTAAAGATATTAAAAAAAACTTTCTGATTAAATCAAGTATATTATTACAGGTATTCTGATATCTATGGGAAAGATGCCAATCTAGACAAAGTACTGAGGTCCCGTGTTCTTCATGCAACATTCTCAGGTTTGCAGCTACAAGTGATCCCTTTCCACAGTTACCATAAAATCTGCCTTGATCTCTCCTTGTATTTGATTCATTTTTGAGCATCTCAGATACTATTCATCTGTAAATTTTAGAGGGCATGGGATTCTGTGATTCAGTTCTCAGTGCTAACTTTAGGATGTGGCACAGATCCCTGCACATGGTATTAATTGCTTGTTGATTTTTCTCAATGCATCCTAGACTTTAGATAAAGAATGTATTAATTGCTCACCGTGTGCCAGACACTATGCTAAATTGTAGAGATGCAAATACAAGCTAGTCCCTAACTAGAGAGATGTAACTGAAAAGTTGATTTCTTCATTCAAAATATTTAATTTAAGAAAAAAGCAACTACTTTGTGCAAGACACTGGTCCAGATGCAGGAAATATAAAGATTAAAATGACACTGTTGTGATATAGTACAAAGAAGATTAGCTTTGGTGTGAGAGGACCTTGTTTCAAATCCTGTTATTACTTGTGTGACTGAGAAAGTCATTTCTTATCTCATCTCTTCTGTTACCTCATTAATAAAACTGTGGGGAGGGAATGGACTCATTGAATTGTGATGTATTTACAACTTGAAATCTATGACTACATTTTTATAATATCTGTCCACAAGGGATATATATATATATACACACATGCATATGTTTACATACATATATGTATATATACATATATATGCATATATGTATGCTTGGAATTTTTGAGGAAAGAAAGGACACTAACAGATAGGGAAGGGAAAAGAAGGCATGATGGAGTAGGTATCATCTAAGCTGGGCCCTGAAGTATGATAAAGGACCTGGGAGGTTGATCATGGGATCTTGGTGCTAGAACTGTCAAAGACTTTGGCGACCCTTCATTTTACAAGAAACTGATGCTAAGGGATGTTAAGTGACCCAAGGTACATGCCAAACAACAATATGAAATATTTTGGAATGCAATTTGCATAAAAAGCTGCCACTATGTCATCTTTGTAATTCCCCCCACACAGAACACCCTCCTACATTAAAAATTTATACACACATGTACATGCATATAGTGTATGTGTGTACATATATGCAAACACACATGCATATATACATGTGTGTGTGTATATATATATATATATATTTATATATATATATTTGCTACTCAAAGTCTTCCTTTTTCCCTAACTTCATTTGCTTTTCAGTGAACTGATTTTTTGTTTGTTTGTTTGGTTTTTTTTAAAGACAGGAAGCTTTCATTTCACCCTGGTGAGTGCACATGTTTCATTTAGGAAAGTTATCATGTATGTGTGTCTTAGCAAATTTCTCTGCCTCAGTCAGCAGTTGATTGCCTATCAACAGCTCTTCTCAGCTCTAATTACTGTTAATAGAATTAGTAGAGGGGAAGAATAGTCCTGGGTGTGTCTTATCTCTTTGGAGGTAAACCTTAGCACAAAGATAGATTTTGTTTTTTAGGGAGCGTTCTCTTTCTGTTATAAAAATGGTAAATATATTTTTCCCATTTTGTATATTGATTTAAATTTAAACTTGAAAAGTACAACAGAATTCAGGGAGCCCATCTTCCTCCCAATTTTACTGATGAGATAATGGAGGAGATAAGAGATAAGAAACAACTTTCCCAAAGTCACTAAAGTACTTAATAATGCTAGAAGAGAACTATATGTAGTGTATATATGTAAATATACACATGTATGTACACACATATCTATGTATATTCATATATACATATACATATATAATACACATATGCATACACAAAGACATACACGCACATATATACACACATACATACATATACACATATATATTTGGAAGGGGAGAAGTTCTTCAGGAAAATTACTTTTGGATTCAGTATATACAAGATGTGGTACAGATACATTCATCTCTTAGTTTTTGCATTTTATGGTTTTTGAGGTTTGGGTATACTTTGGGCCAAGACTGTAATTCAGAACCAGTTCTCAGTGACCCATTCCCTGAATTTAGTCCAAATTATGAAAATACTAAGATAGATTGTAGGATAAGATTGATTATATTAGTTTGGTTAATTTTTTTTCCCTTTGCAGTGTATTTTGGGGGGGATGCAGTTTCAAATGACATAAGTTCCTCATGCTTTAGGAATCAATTTTTCCCATACACAACTTGCACTGGTGCCTACAATCACTGATTTGTCATAAAGATAAAGGGTGCCTGGAGGGAAAGGATTCTAAACAAAGGTGGTAGAGCTGTATGAGGTTGAAATATGTTCTCTTTTTTCTTTTGGTCTGAGTTAAAACTGACTGTAGCTTGTTTTCTTTATTTACTTTGAGGCTATTTTAAAAAATATCGAAGCCTGCTGAATTGGGTAACAGAACAACATAGTTCCAGTGCTGGAAGGGCATTCAGAGGTCAATCTCAGGCCAACTTGAGCAAAAATGTCTTCTATGGCATCCCCAACAGGTGCCCTCTTCCAAACCTCTACTTAAAGACCATCACTGAGGGAAAACCCATTGCTTCCCAGAAGCAGCCCATTACACTGCTGGGCAGCCGTAATCATTAGGAAGGATTTTTTTTTTAATGAGACTAAATTGGCCTCTGAGCAGTCCAAACAATCAAATCAGAAATCCTTTTCTTTTTTCCTGTACTGGAAAGAGTCCTGGGTTTGGATTCTGAAGACTTAGGATGATTTTTTAAAGTTCCATTTCTTATTAGTTTTAATTTCTAAGAAAATAATTTCATCTTTTTGATCTTCAGTTTCCTCTTTTACAAAATGGTACTAAATGCAGTGTTGCATAAGAGATAGAAGCTTGTCATTGGTGTCATGAATACCTAGGTTCATTCTCGTCTCTTTTATAGGTAACATGTCATAACCTCTTGCCCAGCAACTCTGGCTATAAATTATAAAGGAGTAGCCATGTCTTTACTGGTTGAGGGATTTTCCACATAAGGAAACCTACTTTGTCATGAAATCAGAGGTCTAACCACACATACACACTTCTCACAATGTCATCCTTACAGTTTTTTTATGATGATCAAATGAAAGCTGTTGAGGAGTACTTTATAATCCTCCAGTATTCTAGGAAAGTCAGAAGCTAAAGAGTCTCCATTAAGCTAATGAAAGGCTCTCACATGTTCTCTTCTAAGTGAAATCATATTCCTGCCTGTAGTGATAGTAGTTGCTGGTTGGTTAAATAGAGGTTCGTAAACTTCTTTATTAATCTTTTCCCCATTGGACTCTTGCCTACTCTGTAATAAGTGGGCCACTATGTCTCTCACTTTTCAAAATCAATAGAGGGAAAAAAGCAGCTGTGGCTTTGCTCTGTGGTGGAGAGTATTACTACACATTAATATTGTTGCCCAGTTAAATAGAATTCTTAAAGCTCTTAGAGTCTAACTAAAAAAAAACAAAAACAAAAAGCCCCACAACAACCATTAAATAAAGCCATAAAGATATGCTTTTAGTATAAGGGCACTATAATCATTTGAAAATAAGATTCTCTTTGAGAGCACCATAGAATACAAGGGCATTTTGAAACAAATTTTGAATGAAAAAATATTAATCAGTCAGTAAGCAATGATTAATGCCTGCTATGTGCCAGACACTGGGCTGTCTTTGGTAATCAAAGAATGGCAAAAAAAAAAAAAATCCAAAGAATAAAACATATACACAACAAGATCAAGCCCCTCCCTCAGGGAAAAAACAAAAACCAAAACCCCTGCTCTCAAGGAGCTCACAGTATTATATGGGAGCCAACATTCAAACAACTATGTACAAACAAAATATATACCAGAAAAAAATGAGAGTAGTCTCAGAGGGAAGGCCCTAAGTTTAAGGAGGTCTGGGAAAGACTCCTTGCAGAGGATGAGACTTTAGCTAAGGCATGAAGGCAGCCAAGGAAGGATGGAGAGGTGAGGAGGGAGAAAGTTCTAGGCATGGGGGACAGACAGGGAAAATATTTGAACCAACTTCACAAGTACAAAATTTGGAAGACAGAAATACTAAGAATTTCATCAGAAAAAAATCTTCAGATTTTAGTTAACTGTACGTATGACACAGTGGTGTGATATGGCAGCCCCAAGTATAAAGAGATCCTAGGCATTGTATCTGAGGGAAGAGGTGACAGTCTCACTGTTGCTCTGCCCTTGTTAGATCCCACCCGTAGTAGTTTGCTCAGTTCTGGAATTATATTTCAGGAAGGTCACTGAAAAGCTAGAACAGGTCATGAGTAGGGCAAACCAGGCTGATGTGAGGAGTTTGAAGTTCATGCCTTGTAAGGATTGCCTAAAAAAACTGAAGATGATGGGGGCAGCTAGGTGGCATAGTGGATAAAGCACTGGCCCTGGATTCAGGAGGACATGAGTTCAAATCCAGCCTCAGACACTTGACACTTAACAGCTGTGTGACCCTGGGCAAGTCACTTAACCCTCATTGCCCCACAAAAAAATGAAAAAAAAAACCCTGAAGATGTTTATCTTGGTAATGAGAAGACTTAAGGATTGCAATTTCTGTCTTTAAATATTTGAAAAGTGCTCATGTGGAATAGGGATTATATTAGGGATTGTCTTGTCTCCAGAGGACAGAAGTAGAAGTAAGGAGGGAAAGTTGCAAAAAGGCAAAATTAGACTTGATGCAACACACAGAGCTGGATAAAAGTGACATAGATACTTTGAATAATCACATGGACCCAAATATTGCCCCTAGTTTGCCCATAGAACTAAATATAAGATCTTCCTTAGTGAGGAAGAAGGATTCCCCCTCTTGGAGATCTTCACAAAGGCAGGATGACCATTAGTTAGGTACATTAGAGGGGGGTGTGTGGGTCTTCTACTTACTGAGATCCCTTCCAACTTTGGGATCCGTGACTTTCTGATTCAGCAGGATCAGTCCTTTTAGTAGTCTATTGAGTAGGTATGGAAATTTGCCTGTGCCTGAGGTACACAGATTCTTCAAGAGTAACAAAAGTTGCCTGGTAGGTACAGGCACAGGTTTTCATTAATTGAAAGTCAGCTTAGTTAGTTCTTGGCTTCAGCAAATGAGCATACGCATTTCAAATACCCATGTGTTATCATTTCCTCCCACTTCGACTTATCTTTCTTTATTAGGAATTTATTTGGCATTTTTATTGTGGATCCCCATCATCCAGAATAGAGGCTGGGCCAAATGTGACCCACTTGACTTTGGGCTACAGCTGCTTAAGATTTCTAGCAAAAAAACCCCAAGTGTTAAGTTGCTGAATGGAGTGAGAATTGAGACTTACTCCAACTGAACGTACCCTCTTATTCTCAAGGATTAGTTCAGTAATTTAAATTTAGTAATTTAGTTATTGTCTCAGTTAAAGTTGATTTTTGATCTCTTTACCTATTTTTTTAAGGGGCAATGAGGGTTAAGTGACTTGCCCAGGATCACACAGCTAGTAAGTGTCAAGTGTCTGAGACTGGATTTGAACTCAGGTCCTCCTGAATCCAAGGCCAGTGCTTTATCCATTGTGCCACCTAGCAGGCCCTTCTTTACCTATTATTGAAGAAATATGAATAACCTAACATTAGACAAATAGGCCATGGTGGCTTAGTGAAAGGCCCTCCCATCTGGGAGTCAGATAAGCTACTTTCCCATTCCCAGTTCTTCAATTTATTAATTGTATGATCTTAAGCAAATCTCTTAATGTTTTTGGACCTCAGTCCCCTCATTTTTAAAGTGATCATATTAATTTCTGTCCTATTTACCTCACACAGCTGTTTTGAAGATCAAAAGTAATGTACATGAAACACTTTGAAAAACAAAGTGCTATATAAATGTAGGCTCCCTGAAGGCAAGGCCCTTCTGTTCTTATTAAACATGTTATTTGAATAGCCTCCTAATTGTTCCCTGCCTCATTTCTCATCTCTCCACTCTCAAAGCTCCCTTCTCCATACAGCTGCCTAAGTGATATTCCTAAAATACAAGTTTGCCTGTGTTACTCCTAGATTCATTTAACTTCAATAACTGCTCATTGCCTCTAGGGTTAAATATAAACTACCTTGTTTGGCATTTAGAGCCCTTCACAATTTGACCCTAATATTTGTCTTTTGTCTTACAATAGATAACTCTTTCTGGCACTCTATGCGGTCTAGCTAAACTGTCCTCGTGGGTCTTCTCACAACACCCTTATCTTCCATCTCTCTGCCTTTGTATTGGTTGAACTGTATGCCTGGAAATCATTCCCTGCTCACCTCTGCCTCTTAGACTCCTTCAAGACTCTCCTTAAATATTTCTTTTAAGACTAATCTAAATGAAACCTTTCCTGATCTCTCCAACTTTTCGTACACTCAATCCTAAAATTATCTTGTGCATTTTATTATTTTTTGCATGTATTCTGTATACACTTATGTCATATACATGTTGTTTCCCCTGACACAACATGAGTTTCTTGTGCGAAGGGATTGTTACATTTTTATCTATATTCCCAGTGCCTAGCACCATTGATGGAATATAGTAGGTTCTTAGTAAGTTATTATTGGATTGATGTTTTAAATTAAATGAATTTGAAAACATTTTGGGATAAGGAAATGAAAAGGAGCTTACAGTTTATTTGAGATGAAGTTAAAGTTTGGATATCTGCTCTTAGATATTCTGATATACCAACAAGCTTCTCTTCAGTAGCAGGTGCCTCTGGGAGCTTTCTGGGGCATTTTGGGAAGTGGTAAAGCTGCTGACATCATTGTTGGTAAAGAAACAGAAAATGGTACTTGATTTTTCAAGGTTTTTCTACTTCTCATTTATGTCAGGATATATTTCATTACGTGTTTTATAAACAGAACCTTTTTAATGTGGAATTGGGCCTTTAAGGTGAGCTCATAGAAACTGAGACTTAGGCATTGCTTATAAAAATACTGTGCTGTCTAATGGCAGATGGTGAAGGTGGTGGCCCTCTAGTATGCCAGCTGAGGTAGAGACTCTGGCTCGATTTCCCTGTGGCAGTGAAGAGAGTCCCATTATTGCTCTGCCAGGTAAATATAGAATGGTCTAAAAAAAGTCACTTTCATTTTCAGTTCAGAGACCACAAGTTTAATTTCCATTTCAGTGTATGTTGCTTTAATGACTTTGCAAATGGCACGTCGGAAACAAATGAGAACATATTTTAGTTGTTTCATGGCATGTATTTTGCTCCTAAAATAGATATTTGTGGAGCGATCTATCAAGCAACTGAAAAAAATGCTAATACTGTTGTGCAATGTAATTATCTCCAAGTCCATAAAAAATACATGTAAATGATTGAATAAACCAGGTGGTTGACATAGAAATTAAAAGAAAATATTTCACTTTGCCTCAGACTCTCTTGTGTTAACATGAGAAAAAATTGGAATCTACTCCAGAAGACATCTGTTTGGTAGGTGGGAGTGGGAGTGACTTACTAGAAACACAGCCGACTTTTTCACGTAAGCCCTACTATTTTGGTGGCAAATTGGTGTTCTGATTCCAAGAAGCTAAATTCCATCTGTAAATGCTAAGCAGACCCACTTCTTGTCAGTTATCAATTAAATTTCATAGTATTTTTGTAATTAAGGCTCTTTGCCTCTTGTAAAATATGCCTAATTAGTAACAATTCACATAACCCACATTTCAAAAAAAGCACACCCAACCTTAATTATGTTTTAATTGGTATTTTCTTTCATGCTTTGCATTTTTCATTACTTGCTTTATGTACATGCATGTAGAAAACATGGAAAACATATACATGTAAATGTTCTAGAAACATTCATGTCAAACCACCCAGGTGCCATCTCCCGTCTTTTTTTTTTTTTAAAGACTGAGAATGCAGTGGCCACTGATGGGCCCACTCTCAAAACAATAGGCCTAAGGAGCTTACACTTCTGTTTCTGACCAGGTTGCCAGTGTGTGTAGGGAGAGCCTTGCTACTTCCTAGTCTTTATTGTGACAACCTCTCCCCCCCAAAACAAACAAACAAATAAACAAACCAACCATTAACCTCTTTCCAGTTTGGATAAAAGCCAGTTTGAACTTAGCTAGAGGGTGCACTATTTTGGTACAAGACTTATTGAACACATCCAATAGATTTGAACCCTACTTAAGCTAAGAACTGAACTCAAGCAATGCTGGCCTTGACCTCCTCAGCAGCAATGACTATTGGTGTGTACCACCATAACAGGTCCCTCTCCTCTCTAAAGGAGGATTGATACTCTTTCCTCAAAATCCCTTATATGCATATATCACTATAGACATTACATCTCTCCAAGAGCCCCTTAAGGGCTTCCTCACTCCTTGTCTCAGCACTCAATACAAGGCTTTGCTTATAATAATGGTAATAATAGTAATTATTATTATAAATGATCTGGATCTGTGATTACACTGGCATGGGGAGCTCTCAAAAGGCAAATTGCAACTTCTTTGCAAATTATAACCTTAGAAAGTCATTTGGGGACACTGAGAGGTTGATACTTGACAAGCATCACACAACCACTGTTTCAGAGTCAAGATTTGAACCCAGGACTTTCTGACTCGGGAATAAGTTCCCTATCCACTTTGCCATCCCAACTCTCTCTTTGTAAATAACAATTATCTAATAAATCTTTGTTGCATTAAATTAAAAGACTAATAAATTCCTTAAATTATACACGTGATCATTCCTAATGAAATGACATCTCTCATCCAGATTTTAAATAGCTGACACAACTCCCCCCCAAAAGGACAATTCACTGTGTTTAAAAATTAATTGAAATATGATTTTTTTTTTACAAAACAGATAAACATGCCCTTTCTCATGATCCTGACATTGCTATACCATCTGTAAGAAATCATTCACTCAGGCTCTTATTTTTCCTTATGCTATCAGTGCCATAAGGTAATTTTGAATCATAAAATGGTGGAAGTTGAGAGATTGTCAGAGCTGGAAGGGATAGTGGAGACCATCTAGGTCTACCTCCTTCTATGCCAGGAGAATGAATATTACAGGAAGAAAGGGAGGGTTTGAGAAATAGAGTGCTGTACTCAGAGTAACACAAGTGGCTAATGGAGGAGCTGGGACTAGAATCCAGATCTCCTCTCTGCCTAGAGTGCTGGCAGTCAGCGTTGTTTTCATTTTGCAACTACGGGAAAAACACCCAGGAAAGAAAACCCAGGGTTTAAACTCTTATCTAGTACAGGGAGCAACTCATCTCTCACTAAGTACAACCACAGGGATTTGGCTGAGACCCATGGAGTTTCAGTGATGGGCCCAGCAGGTATCAGCAGAATGACTTGATCTTTGGTCTTTCTGATTGCAAGTCCAACCTGTTGTGACATAATCCAAACAATATCTATTTTTCCCATTAAATCTTCTAAATTTACATAACTATATGCTTACTTTAGTTCTTGGGGATCTAAGATTTCATCACTATGAGAGGGACATAGGGATAAGACCCTCCACTGAGATGGAAAGTGCTCCCCCTTCAGCCTAGTGATCTGATCTCAAAGTCTTAAAGCCCCTTAGAGCCCTCTATTTCTCTCTCTCTCTCTGTTTTTTCTCTAGAGAGAGGCAATAATGGGAAGCTACTATCCCCCTTTCTAAATATAGGCATATCAACTTAAAGATTGCTTCATAGGGTCTGCAGCAAGATATTATGTAGATATGATAAATTGTTGCTGAATTGGGAAATTTTGCAAAATAACCTACAGCTGAACCCCTGAGGTTGGGGCACTCTGACCCAGGAGAGAGACTTATTGCTGAACAACCCAGGAGAGAGACTTATCACTGAACAACCCAGGAGTGAGACTTATCACTGAACATCCCAGGAGAAAGATTTATTGCTGAACATATAGTATTAATCCAATTACCGCATTTTGCTCAAATTAGATGTCTGTAAAGAGTATAAAAACTGCTTGGTTTCCTAATCTCAGTGTGTCACACCTCCTGGTTGTCCCAGTGAGTGTGGTACACCTTTCTTTCGAAAGAAATAAAATCAGTGCTTTGGCCTCCTTTCTCCTCAAATCTCTATTACAGGGGTCAGTGGGTGTGCTTCCCATCCCACTCAAGTATAATGATTCCCTCTATCATTATTTATGCCCTTATAGTTGTTCTTTATCCTGATAACCTCTCCACCCCAAAACAAACAAACAAACAAACCATTAACCTGTTTCCAATCTGGACAAAAGCCAGTTTGAACTGAGCTAGGGAGATCTTCAAATATCAGACTTATTATAGTCCATCACAACAATATGTCAGCAATATGCCATTGTTATTAAACACCATTGATAAAAAGTAGAAGCAAAAGCAGTCCCTTCCCTTAAGGAACTTGCATTGTAATGGGGAGACAATATGTACACACACACACATTTTGTTGTTGTTATATCATGTCAGTCATGTCTGACTCTTCGTGACCCCATTCGTGGTCTTCTTGGCAGATATTGGAGTGATTTGCCATTTCCTTCTCCAGCTCATTTTACAGATGAGGAACTGAGGCAAGCAGGGTTAAGTGACTTACCCAGGGTCACACAGCTAGTAAATGTCTGAGGCCAGATTTGAACTTTGGAAGATGAGTTTTCCTGACTCCAGGCCCAGCACTCTAACCACTGTGGCACCCAGCTACTCCATACACATGCACACACACACACACACACACACACACACACACACACACACACAGAAGTGCATATATCTTTGAAGACTTTCCAGTTTCTCAGGAGCTACTAAAGCTTACATTCTCATAATATAGCCTTTGAGAAGCCAAGGTTCCATCTGTACCATGATAAAGCATTGGAGGAAAACATGAATGGAAGTATATCATCTTGAGGGAGAATATGTGGAATGGTGACTGATGAGCTATCGTTAGAGTTAGGAAGATCATTTCTGATATAGACCCCAGGCAAATTCTAAAATGAAGTAGCCATATAGTTTCTTATCTACATTCAGAGAGGGAGTTGAATCCCTGAGAGACCCCTACACTAATAAAGCAAAGTTTGGGACTGAAAAAAGTCATCTTCATTTTCTTCCCAGGAGGTTGCATCACAGGGAACTTCCCAAGATGAACTATTTTTACCTTAGTGGCAGGTATGCAGCTCATGCTTCAATACCAGGCTTGACAACTTTTTCTCCCAGAGAATCAAAGTCCTTGCATCAAAATTTAGGACTTATGTATTTGGGTGCAACAAAAAGTAACAGAATCTTCTTTCTACAATCCTAGAAGGGCAAGTAGACTTCATAATTTCTCAGGGGACAGCCAATTGCTTTATTCTATTTCAAGTAACTTAAGAAGAGATATTAAATTAATTTTCTGCAGTATTTTATTTATTTAATAATGATAAACCTTTTAATTTAAAGTTATGAGTTCCAAATTCTATCCCTCCTTTCCTTTGTCCCCTTACTCCTTCCTGAGGTGGTAAGCAGTCAGGTATAGGTTATACATATTCAATCAAGTAAAACATTACCATATTAGTCATTTTGTATAAGAAGATTCAAATAAAAGAAAAAATGAAAGAAATAAAGGGAAAAATAGCATGCATCAGTTTCTGTTCAATCAGTATGAGTTCTTTCTTTGGAAGTGGATCATATGCTTCATCATTAGTCCTTTGGGATTATCTTGGATCATTTTATTGCTGAGAATAATTAAGTCATTTACAATTCTTCATCAAAAAATATTGCTGTCAATGTGCACAACATTCTCCTGGTTCTGTTCACTTCACTATATATCAGTTCATAAGTCTTTACAAACATTTCTGAAATCATTCTGTTTGTTATTTCTTATAGCACAACAATATTCCAGCATAAACATATTCCACAACTTGTTAAGCCATTCCCCAATTGATGGAAATTCCTTTGATTTCCAATTGTTAGCCACCATAAAAAGAGTTGCTACAAATATTTTTGTACAAATAGGTCTTTTTCTCTTTTTGTGGATGTCTTTGGGATATAAACCTAGCAGTGGTATTGCTGGATCACAGGGTATGCACAGTTTTATAGCCCTTTGGGCATAGTTCCAAACTGCTCTCCAGAAATGGTTGGCTCTATTCACAACTCAACCAATAGTGGATTAGCATCCCAGTTTTCCCATATCCCTTGTAACATCCAATTAAATTCATTTTCTATTCATTCTCTTACCCATTATGTCTTCTTGGCCTAATTCTGGAGGCATTATAATTGGAAGGCAGGAAAATCCTTAGAATATCCTCCAAAAGGCAACTCTATAATTGGAAGGGGTAAAGCAGGAGGAGGAAGAGGGGAAAAAGGAGGACATACATACACAGAGAGAGAGAAAGAGAGAGAGAGAAAGAGAGAGAGAGAGAGAGAGAGAGAGAGAGAGAGAGAGAGAGAGAGCGCAAGAGAATGTATTCTACCCCCTAGATGTCTCTAGTTACTTGTGTTTTATTTGCATATGACATAAGTGAGAGTGATGGAAAAAAAAAACACAATCTGAGTTATTTCCCCAGCATTGTCCATATGTCTTTTGTAGGATTCTTCCTCAAGTTGTTTTAGGTAGGCCAGAATATTTCTCTCATTCTTAAGTTATTACCAGGGGAACAGCAGAAACCAACTCCTCTTGCACAACAGCTTCATATTTGCATGCTCTGTGTGTTTTATAAAGAAGGATGTTAGGTATTATAGTAAGGGAAGCACCTTTGAGCACCCAGCACTGGAGCCCCAAATCACCTATGACTAATATGGTTGGAAAGATTCATGTTACCTCAGTGATTTCTGTCTTATTATAGGAAATACAAGTATTATATTAGCTAAATCTAAATCTCTACAGAATTTTTAAAAAATTACTTCATCTCTTTTCTAAATAGATAATCTGATGGGAAAAATTTCATGTAATTGTGTCCACACAAACTATTTCATCCCAGATTGCTGTATTATTTTCTCCAAGCTATTTTTACGCTCTTCACATTGATTAGCAACAAGTTCTATAAGCAAATAGACTGAGGGAGTCAGCATGGGTTGTTAGATATGCAAGGTGCCACTCACTATACAGTAAGACGATCATTTCATTTTATTAAATTTACCAAAATTTACACACCTGAATGAATATTGAATTCTATGATAGACCCATGATTTCATTAATGTTAGTATCTTGTCCAGTGGTATAAGTTGCACCACTGTCTTTCATAGTTTGAGTGTTTATGTGCTATGACTTCCCATAAATCATTCACAGGAAGTTCAAACAATGTACTGGAGATTTTCTTTTTTTATGTTGTAGTTTCTCTTTCTTATTTCTTCACTAGTAAGTCTTCACACTCACTACATCTTATCCACATAAGATTCCATGACTTTCAGCCTACAACATCACTGGAAGAAGAATAATCCTATAAAGATGAGCCTTTGTTTCAAGGAAAATCTTGGGGTCATATATAAAAATACAACAAAATTCCTTGAAAAAAAAGTGACATTGGGGATAACTTTGGTCGGAGGTCCTCTGATTATCTAGATAAAGTGAAACACAAAACAGGAAGATGTATGCTTCACAGTGGTGTTTGTCACCCCCATGGAGGATGTCCAGCAGTGGTAAAATAGAAGAGGGATTCCCTGGCCTGTTCCCTGTTCTTCTCATGTGATATTTCATCTTCCAGCCTTTCAACTTTGCAATGATTATCTCCCATTCCTAGATTGTTCTCTCTCCCTACCTTTGCCCCTTGAAATCCCTGGTTATCTTCAAGATTCAGCTTAGATACCACCTCCTGTAGGAGGTATCCTAGCTTTCAGCTGCCAGTGCCTTTCTCTCTACACTTCTATTCCATCTACTCTATATGCTTTTTATTTATTGATATGTGTACATATCTACCCTATTATAATGTAAGCTCCTTGTAGGTAAGGACTCCTTTTGCTCTTTCTTTGTATGCTTAGCACACAGCTGGACATATAGTGGGTGATTAATAAATGCTTGTTGATTGATGAATAAATCTATTATCCTATAAATCCTAAGGAATTTCAACACAATGAAATATAATGAAGAAAAAATAATTGGTGTCATGACCTAAGACTTCTCTTGCTTTTCTTATTTGTGAACATTTATATTCCACAATTAAAGTCTCAACCTCTTCCAACAACATTCACTTTGTTTTGGTTTTTTTGGTGAGGCAATTGGGGTTAAGTGACTTGCCCAGGGTCACACAGCCAGTAAGTGTTAAGTGTCTGAGGCCGGATTTGAACTCAGGTTCTCCTGAATCCAGGGCCAGTGCTCTATCCACTGCGCCACCTAGCTGCCCCCACTTTGTTTTAAACAATGTTTTTTACAATCTTCCTGTCTTGTCAATCTTTCCTGGGTCTTAGCTGGGTAAAATTTGCATGTTCAGTCAAATTAAGGTGTAGGTTTCCCTCCTGCTAGAGTCCTTGTATTGATTTTTTCATTTTGCAACCATATTTCCCTGAACACAAAAGTTCTGTTGATCTAGAAGTTGCCTATAGTGGTAGTAAACATTATATATTGTTGGAATTGTGATAATATTTGATTTTCTTTGACTTTGTGATGTTCAGTCTCTCAGCTCAGATCTTACACTTGGCAGGTGGCTGGACAGTCCTGGTATTCTCCCCAAATTGCAGTTCCCTTTCCTTTAACATTTCCTCCCATTTACATGATATCCGTATTTTGTATGTACACAGCTGTGTGCAAGTTGACTTGATCATTAAAATGTGAGCACCTTGAGAACAAAGGCCATATTTTTGCCTTTCCTTATATTTCTAGAGCTTAGTACAGTTCCTGACATATAACTCTTCAAAAGTGCTTGTTGAACAAATGCTTTCATGTTATTTCAACTTGGATTAGAGGTAGCATGGCCTACTGGGAAAGCTGGCCTTAGAGCCAGGGAGATCTGGATTCAAGATTGGCCACACATATATTGGCTATGTGATCCTGGGCAATTCACTTAACCTCTCATTGTCTCAGGCAAATTTCTAAGCTTGTAAGTTAGAGAAGTTGCCCCTATCCATTGGCAGAGGACATTTTTTTCACCTAGGAGTTCCTTATAGCAATGAAGTCATAAGCCCACTTCCTGTCCTTATCTACACTAAATTAAGTTCATGAGAAAACAGATCTATTAAATGACCCAAACTGACAATTTTATTGTTCCTAAGCACATTATCTCTGCATTAAAGAAATAAAAACAACTGGTGATAGTTTGTAGCAAATCATTCAGGATGCTATTTTTTTGTAATTTTAAGACTCCTAGAGATAAATGAACAATTCACATTGAACTTCTCATTTCAGGTATTTTCCACTCCAGCCTTTTGCATTGCTCTGTAAAGTGCTTGACTAACTCACCTGGTAGTTTCCATAAGCCCTCTCACAGCCTCCTTAGGAGAGGGGCCCTACTTCCTCAATAAAATATCAAAAGGGGCAAACTATAGCAACATTTGCCTTAGGCCCCACATGGCACTAGAAATAACCCTGGGTGGAAGTATAAAAAAATATGAAGCCTAACTTTCATGAGGGAAAAAAGTCCTTATCTTTGAATTCTTGATCCATGGTCAATTCAGAGTCTTAAGTAAATGAAATTTGATAGGGCCAATCCAGGGATGAGTATATAATTCATTCTGTCAAAGGCTCAGCTCATGTAATCAAACACACTTCATTAACTTCACCAAGGAATGCATTAGCTTCCCTAAGGAAGAGTCAGATTTAAAATAAAACTAAAAAAGATCACTTATTCCAGTGACTTCTTATTGGCGAATCTGGCATGTAGGGTCCTCTACTGTGTGGCTATAACCTACTTAAATTTTTTTGTTTCATTTTCACTTAATATGCTATTATTTTTTCTTCCCACTCTTTCTAATTTAAAAGGAAAAAAAGAACAAAATCCTTGTAAGAAATATACATTATTAAGCAAAACAAATTCACATTGGCCATGTCTTAAAATATATGCCTCATTCTACACTATGGGCCTATCACCTCCCTCAGGTATTTCAGGACTCAGCTAGCAATTCTATTCTCATCATCATACCTCTGGAATTATGGTTGGGATTGTGTTAATCGGGGTTCTTGCTAGCGATCTTTTAGCCTTCATATACTATATGTTCTAATGAAATTGGAGTACTCTCTATTCCCAGATCCCCCAAAAATGTCTCCTATTTCTGTGCATTTCCAGTCTCCCATGTTTGAAATGTACTTCTCTTTCCTATTTGCTTTGCAATGATAAGTTTAGTGTAGTAATATATATGTATGTGTGTGTATATACGTATATATATATATATATATAATATCTACACATACATATACTATATATACTATGTACAAATTATTGTACAGGATCACACAGCCAATATATGTGTGGCCAATCTTGAATCCAGATCTCCCTGGCTCTAAGGCTAGCTTTCCCAGTAGGCCATGCTACCTCTAATCCAAGTTGAAATAACATGAAAGCATTTGTTCAACAAGCACTTTTGAAGAGTTATATGTCAGGCACTGTACTAAGCCCTAGAAATATAAAGAAAGGCAAAAATATGGCCTTTGTCTTCAAGGTGCTCACATTTTAATGATTAAGTCAATTTGCACACAGCTGTGTACAGACAAAATACGGATATCATGTAAATGGGAGGTAATGTTAAAGTATATATACATATACTATATATATGTATACTATGTATATATACATAGTATAGGATACATTATATAATATAATATATATACAATATAGTATTTACAGATATAGCATAGTACATATATTATAATATATAAATATATATTCTCACATTACAATATATTATATCCTAGATGAAAGTTATAAAATGTACAAATACAAACAAAACAATTCCTACTATCAAGAGACTTTCCTTCTACTTTGTGACTTTAGCGTGTATATAGGAAAAGGTGATTTAGGAGGAAGAAAAAAACTAAGTTGTGAAAATCAGGGAAAGCTTCATGGAGGAGGTGATCACTGAGCTGAGCCTTGAATGATTTCAACTGATGGGTATCTACATTGCATACGATGCTTTGCTATTACAAAAAGGGGTGCATATTGGACCTTTCTTTTTATCATTGACTTACTGAGGAATTATACCTATCAAGTAGAATCTCTTTGCCTTTTTTTTTTTGGCAGGGCAATGAGGGTTAAGTGACTTGCTCAGGGTCACACAGCTAGTAAGTGTCAAGTGTTTGAGTCTAGATTTGAACTCAGGTCCTCCTGAATCCAGGGCCAGTGCTTTATCCACTGCACAACCTATTTGCCCCAAATAGTATCTCTTTGACTGAAAATATCAACACCCTCTATCCAACTTGTTAAAGAGTCCCTCTGATATTAGGTAGACTTGTTCTCAAATAATAGGCCAGAGACTGTCTCTTGGCCCTTATATAAATACTTTCTTGCTTTCTTGGGCATTCTAAAATTTGAACTTTAAATAGGAGAGAGAATTTGATATGAATATATTCTATAAGTATTGTTCCCCCCCTTATTTTTCTGTTCTAGAGATTTAAGTGCTTTTGTGTGTATATATGTTATATGTACAAACATGCACACATATATGTAAATGATATAAACCCTAATAATTAATTCCTAGGTATCTGAACATGAAGATTTTATTGGAATTTTTGTAAAAGCTCTTACATTGGCATCCTTATATAGATATGAGAAATGTAAAATGGGAGCTGTTTCCTTTTAATTATATATATGTATATATATATAAATATAAATATATATATACATATATATATGTATATATATATATATATAATTTTTGTGGGGCAATAAGGGTTAAGTGACTTGCCCAGGGTCACACAGCTAGTAAGTGTCAAGTGTCTGAGGTCAGATTTGAACTCAGGTCCTCCTGAATTCAGGGCCAGTGCTTTATCTACTGTGCCACCTTGCTGCCCCATAATATTTCTTTTTCAAAGAAGCTATTGATTACTATGTAACTAAATTGCTAATTTGATGTCACACTTGCTTGAGCATAAGGCCTACTGTGTAAATAGGGTGTAGATATAAGGACAGTATGGGGCTGAGACATAGAGTTTCATTGCATGGGAAGATCTCATTTTCCCAATAATTAAAGCCTTCAATTGTTATTCTTCCAAGGTCTATACCTTAACATTATTTACCTCAATTAGTTCTCTCTATAACTTTTCTTTCTTTCTTTTTTTTTTCAGGGCAATGGGGGTTAAGTGACTTGCCCAGGGTCACACAGCTAGTGTCAAGTGTCTGAGGTCAGATTTGAACTCAGGTCCTCCTGAATCCAGGGCCAGTGCTTTATCCACTGTGCTACCTAGCTGGCCCTCTCTATAACTTTTTGATAATGTAATTACTTACAGGGGACAAATGAGGTTTTTCAGGAGTGTGTGTGTGAGTGTGTGCATGTGTGTGTATGTGCACATGTATGTGTGTTTGTGTGGAGAAAGAGTATTTGAACTGGAGTCTGGAATCCGTGATTTGTAGTTTGAATCCTAGTTTTGGTATTTAATACTTGTTAGAGCTCTAGCAAATCACTTACCCTTCTGGGCTTTAGTTTTCTACTTAGTAAAATTAGGAGTTTAGTCTAGATGGTTCAAACTAGATACTAACGTACCTTCTAATTCTTGATCTTGTGATTCTATTCGAAGGACTACAAAGTCCAAATATATATATTTAGCATTTTCATGTATCAAACCAAGTTTTGTTTTTGATGTTTTGCCAACTCAAGTAGCCTAATTTCTTTTTGCAGTGGTTTAGATTACAGAAACTCATTGATTTATCATATATTATTAATCAAGGTTGGCAATATTAATTGACATTAATATTATAGTACTTATTGATTGCCCCTAAAGCTCTGAAGTCAATAGTTCCTAAAGGGATTTTTAATTCCTCTTTAGGTGATGGTCAGAATCATAATTTAAGCAGTAGAAAAATATCATCATTGACAATATTTCTGAACTGTTAGCACAGTGCTCTGACTTAGTGTAGGCTAGTGAATGTAATTGAGTCCTTTGATTCTGCCTGATGAAGAATGATCACTTTTGATTTTAGAAGCTTTAGATGTAAAAAGTACATGCAACTGCTTTATATTTCTGGTGGTTATAGGGAATTTTATTGAGTTTTTGTAAACCTTTCCATGTGCACTTTCTTGTGCTTTGTTGTTACTGTTTGTTTTACATCTTTTTAATAATCAAAAGCCCAGGCCAGAAAAAAATGATAATTCAGTGTTCATGATAATTGCTTAGGAGAATAAAAGTATGACTATAACCCCAAAGAAGCTCTGAGAGTCACTTTTCAGTGAACAAGCAATATTTTGATGTACTAACAGTACCTAATGAAGATTGGTGTCAGTTGAACATAGATGTGTCAGCAGAGGCCCACTCTATTAAATGGCTGATCACACTGATGATCATTAGTGAGTTAATGGGTAATATCATGTCACTCTGACTCTTAAATGGATCTATCTCAGATCCAAAAAAAGGGGACCTTTTGGGTATAAAGGATATGTGAATTTAGAAATTCCTTTCCTCCCCAAATATCTTGAATTTCTTTGAAGACAAATACAAATTTATGGGAAACATCTGGATCCAATTTATAGTTGGAAAAATTCTTTTGGCTTTATTGCAGAATACAGTTCAGAGTTTGGACAGTAGATAGAGATTTCTCTCAGTATAATGTTTTCTTATAGATAAAATCAGAAAATGGTGCACTAAGATATTTACACTGGAATTAGTTCATAATTAGGCTAAAGTAATAAACTTGCAAAGGCTTTTTTTTAGTCTCAAGAAAGCTACATGAGTTTTACAAATATTTCCTTTGCCATTGTTTATCAAAATATTATGAGGGGCAGCTAGACGGCACAGTGGATAGAGTACTGGCCCTGGATTCAGGAGGACCTGAGTTCAAATCCGGCCTCAGACATTTAACACTTTCTAGCTGTGTGACCCTGGGCAAGTCACTTAACCCCAATTGCCTCACAAAAAAAAGGGAAAAAATATTATGAATAATTTAGCAATAACATGATAGTTGTTTCTTTTAAATTAATCTTTCCACATCTTCTATTCTTTTCTAAACAACTTTTTCTGCCAAGCCTGTGTGATCTTCAGCATATTCTCTGACATATCATAGGAGTTTAATAAATGTGTTTTCATTGATTGATTTATTTAGCTCACTTTATTTCTCTGGGCCCTGCTTATCTCATTAGTAAAATGAAGTTATTGGATGAGGTGAGGTATGAAGACAAAAATACTCTAAAATATGTGTCCATGTTTATCAGTAGACAACTTCCCCTTTTCAGCATTTTCAACAAAAATTATTCCCCCTTTTCCTATGATATAAACATGCTATACACATCACCAAAGGAGTGAGTCAACCAATGCTCCAAGCCCATGGCACTCAGCTCTGCTGTTCCTTGTGGGACTGATAGAACATTAAACATCATCTTGGCAGCTAGGCATCACAGTATATAGCGTACTGGACCTGGAGTCAGCAAGATATGACTTCAAATTTGACCTCAGACATACAAAAGCTGTGTTAAGTGAGCAAGTCACTTAACCTTTCTCTACCTCATTTTTCTCCTCGATAAAATGGGACTAGCATAGCACCTAACTCCCAGGGTTATTGTGGGATCAAATGAGATTAATATTTGTAAAGCACTTTGTAAACCTTAAAAATATACATAAATATCATTATTGTTATTATTATTATTATTCATCTACAAGGGCAAATAGGTACCACCCCACAATGTACCCTCCATTATATAACATTTCCCCCTCCACCTCTGAATATGAGTAATTTCTCTTTAGCCTAAATGATTGAATTTGGGAGAGGAAAGGTAGAAAGTCCTTTAAATTATTTCTTCACTCACTACTTTTAAACAGTGGTCCTTCACCTTTTCAGAACTTTCCTTCTCTCCTTTTCATTCTAACAGAAGCAAATTTTTGTAAATTAATTTAGATCATAGATCTGCAAGGAACCTTAGAAGTCATCTTATCTAACCCTTTCCATTTTATAGATGAGGAAACTAAGGCCCAGAGAAGTTACTTGACTTGTCCAAAGTCATACAGCTAATAAGTAAGCAATTTAGGGATTTCAACTTGGGTCCTGTGAGTACAAATTCAGTGCTCTTTCCACAAAACCTATATTCAATTACTCCTTGGATCTTCAGATTGATATTCTTTGTAAGCACGTAGCATTTATTTCTTTTGATATATATCCCCCAGCAAATTCCTTGTGTGGGCCTGTTCCTACCCCAACGAGCAAGTATGATTATCTTCAATTATTATGTACTGCACAGGAATGGATCTAAGTGGCCAGTCTGATGAAAATCAGTTTTATAGAAGATTCAGCCATGTAAATTTGTCTCTGGAAAGAAGTGACTAGGGATCCCTGAGCATGGAATAAAATGCAACTGTCTGTGGTATTTATAAATCTCTTCCTTAATATTCTCTAGCTAGTGACTAATGTACACTTTTGATATATTATTGTCAAGGAGAATCATTCAGTTTTCTTGAATGCTGTCTCTAACTGAAGATGACATATCTTTAATTAAGTTCTGTAAACATTTAGTGCTACTGTGTACAAAATGGTCTTATGTACCTGGATATATGCTGCTGAAGCAGGGGGTAATAGCTAGCATTTATATAGTGCTTTAAAGTTTTGGAAAGAACTTTCATTTGGTTCTTACAACAACCTTCAGAGGTAAGTACTATTATTATCTTCATTTGATAGATGAGGGAACTGAGGCAAACAGAGGTGCAATGACTTGCCCAAAGTCACAAAGCGACTAAATGTCTGAGGCAGGATTTGAACTCAGGGCTTTCTGACTTCAAGCCCAGCATTCTATCCATTGTACCACCTAGGTGTACATGAATAACATGTACATAAATAAGCAAATAAATACAAAGTTTATAGAAAATAATGAAGTAATTTCAAGAACCAAGAAAATGGGATGGGAGAAGTATAGAACCCAGTTGTATATGAGGTTTGAGTAGGAAAATCTTTGTCAAGAAAACCCCAAATGGGGTCATGAAGAGTTGAACATGACTCAAAACCAAATCAAAAGCAACAAGAGTACTTAATTTCTTTTTATGAAGGAAATAGTGATTGAACTAATATGTATTAGTTCTTTTATAGACCTAATAAATACTAGTTGTATAATAGAACTAATAAATACCTACAGATATATAGATATCTGTAGTTATGTGTGTATGTATATATATGTGTATATATACATACATATACATACACATACATACACACATGCAACAAGGCACATAGACATACTACAGTGCATGCATGCATGTATATCATGTGTACACAATACATACACACGCATGCATACATATATACATACATACATGCACACATACATACCACCTGTGATTTCATCATCAGTGTATCTCTTCAGGGTAAGGAACTTTCTTAGCAATGAGAACTGGCACCTTTTCTGCTGCTCCTAGTCTCAAAAGGTTCCCTGGGGCATTTGGAACCTAAATGATTTGCTAGGGTCTAACAACCATTACAAGTCAGAAATGGGATTTGAATTCAGGTCTTTCTGACTCCAATGTCAGCTTTCCATGGGTGTGTGTGTGTGTGTGTGTGTGTGTGTATACGCGCACGTGTGCGTGTATGTGTGATGTTTTTTCTCCTATCTCTGCTATAATTTTTTCCCCTAGCTTCAGCAGTCAAGGGGTTTGACCCTATTTGTACTTTTTATTCTGAACTAGAGATGAGATATGACTTGAAGAACAAGCATATGGGTTGAGGGATCTCTGTATGGTTTTTCTTAATTTTACTATGGAAAGCATGACTATGTTCCCATCTCCCTCCTCCCATTAAAAAAATCTATCAATCTTTTGAAAAAAGAAGAAATGAAGTGGAAAAGCTGACAAGTCAAGGAGTTATAAAGTACTAGGTCAGAGACAAGGCTTTGGGGACTGATGATCAGAAGGCGAGGAAACTCTAAATTTGCGCAGTCCTCACTTGTTTTGCTGTTTAAGACAGCCTGATTATCTCATATTTAAAGGTATTCTGGCTGACCAATAAGGTGACCCACCAATAAACTCCATTATATGTTAGGAAAATTACCTGTGAAATTTCTTAAGAGTCTTTTTCCAAAGTAGAAAATGTAATCCTTTGAACTTTGAAAAAACTCTGACAGTGCATGTAATGTGGTTCAAGAAATCAGACATTCAAGGGTGAGGAAACACCATCAATTATGTTGCTTATGTTACTAGAAGGGAGAAAGTTAAGTAGTAAGTTTATTATCCACCCACTTTTCATTAATGGCGCTAAAACCCCATTCACTGGAATTTTCACCCAGCCCTATCTTGCTTGGAAATTTAAGATAGAAATATTGAATGAAACCTTGCATATTTTTTGCCTAGAAACCTGGGGCCTGGGATGGTGTAGCTTTATGTATAGAAAATGATGGCTACTCTTAGGAATTTTAGACAGATCACAGGTCTAAAGAAAGTAATCTATTACCTTGGCTTCAAACCTTACAGATAGATGAAAATCTACCTTATTTTTGGAGCCTTTCATGAATAAGTATATAGCTGCCTGTATCTTATCACAATCTCCCTTAGTGCCTAACAGCCCCTCATCATGTACCCTGCAGGTGTGACTGTTTCTTCTTCTGTCTTCAGTGCTGTTAACAGCTGGCTACCATCTCCAGTATTTCTGTCCTGTATGAAGATAAAGACTTCTTAGATTATTTGCACAGCTTTCTCATTTTGGGGTTAAACCATCTGTTATTTTAGCTTTTTGTCATGATCCTAAGCCTTGTTTTTCAAAAGGTGAACCTTTATGGTTCTTGATTCAACATTTCTAGTGTGTAAAATTCCACCCTCTTAAATTCAGAAGTTGTAGTTCGACACAGTTCTCCAAATGTAGTCAGTTATAAATATATTGGAAGGGTTATTTTCAGTTTTTCTCTTCCTTTTCATTCATCCTAGAAGAATCATGTTGACTCCCCCCTCTTTTGCTTCCTCCTCATCTTTCTAGTTCTATCTTCTTTCTCCATTTCCTCATCCTTTTGTTGTCCTCTTCTCCATTATCTCCCTCTACCTCCTCTGGCTGACAAAATAGTACCCTTGGGTCATTTTTTCTTTGCAGCTAAGTGGCTCAGAAGATAGAATTCTGGGCCTGGAGTCAGAAAGACCTGAGTTCAAATTCAGCCTTGGACACTTACTGGCTATATGACCCTTGGGCAAGTCACTTAATTTCTGTTTGCTAAATTCACTAGAGAAGAAAATGACAAACCAATTCAATATCTTTGCCAAGAAAACATCATGGACAATATGGTCCATGGTGTTATAAAGAGTCGCATATGACTGAACAACAACAAATCTTATTTGGGGCAGTTGGTGGCACAGTGGGTTAGTTGAATGCCAAATCTGGAGTCAGAAAGACTGAGTTCAAATCTGATCTCAGACCTTTATTAGCTATGTGACCCTGAGCAATTCACTGAATCCTGTTTGTCTTAGTTCTTCATCTGTAAAATGAGCTGGAAAAGGAAATGGCAAACCACTCCAGTATCTTTGCCAAGAAAACCCCAAATGGAGTCACAAAGATAATGCAGTTTGTTTACTTTCCCATCCACAGATTTTACCTTTGTTCGTGTTTAACTTATTTACTAAAACTCATTACTTCTCCACATTGTCATCTTATCCTTCGAGGCCTACAGCAAGCACTGAGAGTGCTATTTAGTTTCTAGATCACATGGGTTTATTCAAGATTTTTTAAAAGGTTTTGTTTTTTAAATAATAAGAAGTAAAGAGGATATTTTATAGAAAGAGTTCTTTTGGTAGGGGAAGGGGAGATTTAAAATAAAATAAAAATCTTCTCCAGTCACGAAAATAAAATTTCCTTATGAATGGTTTGTGACTCACCTTTTTAGAACTTGCTAATAAGGTCTGTTCTGTCCCAGTCTTCTATCAGGATTTGTAAGGCTTGATGCATTCAAAATAACATCTAAGAGCCCTTCAAGATAAATGCAAGTAAGAGAACAGGCAGAGAAAAAAGCTTTTTACTGTTATCTTCTATTTGGCAAGGATGATGTAGATTGCTAAAAGGTAGCTGAAATGTGCTTAAATGAAGGAGCAAGACCTTGTCCCTGAAGAATGATAACTTTATTCCATGCCCAAGGGAAGGGAAAATTCTTTAAAAATTTGCTGGCTAAAATTAAGTACCTATAATCTCACTTTGTAATTTTCACCCTGTACAGGGATCTGTTGCAGGCTTTATCTTAACATGTAAATGATGAACGTGATCTTATTCCGAATTTGCAAGTATTAAAGTTCTCCATCAGTACTTTATGACTAATAAATGTTTTATTACAGTCTCAAGAGGTAGTAGGAGATAGTGAATACAGAGCCTGCCTTGGAACTGAAAGAAGCTGGTTTCTAGTTGTGCCTTTGACACATACTAGCTGTCTGAGCAATGATCAGTTACTTAGCCTCTCAGTGTGCCAAGTTAACTCTAAGATAGGTTACAGATGAGATATCTATGCTCATTAAAGGGTATGAATTTTTATCTGTATGGAGTAAGTTTCTATACTAGGAATTCCCCATCAAGGTTAAAATCATGCATGCAGGAGCAGCTAGGTGACACAGTGGATAAAGCACTCATCCTGAATTCAGGAGAACCTGAGTTCAAATCCAGCCTCAGACACTTGACACTTCCTAGCTGAGTGACCCTGGGCAAGTCACTTAACCCTCACTGCCCTGCTCCCTCCCAAAATAATATATGCATATTTCTTTCCCTTTATCCCCATGCCTAAAAAATCCACAACTAAATAGAACTGAATACCAACACAAACAAGTAAGCTTGCCTCCTATTTCTATTTAAATTACTCAATTTATATACATAAAGTATTATAACAATTTTCAGGCACTCCCTCTATAGTGTGTCTCCATAAAAGTTCTTTGTCCCTTCATTCTTATTAATTTTTCCTCTTGTGTCTGTAATTAATGGGTATTCTCTTCTGTTTAGGTTGCCACCATGTATTATTTAATAAATGTCTCTAAAATTTTGTACTCCTCATATTTAGTACTTTTAATGGCATTTTAATATTGCATTAATGTAAAGTTATTTATTTAAACATTTCCCTAATATTGTACATGTAAGTTTGCAGCATTATCTTCAATAAGAAAGCCCTAATTAAAAAGCCCAAATACTTTTTAATTTTTTTAAAATGTAGGGGGCAGCTAGGTGGCGCAGTAGATAAAACACTGCTCCTGCATTCAGGAGGACCTGAGTTCAAATCAGGCCTCAGACACTTGACCCTAGGCAAGTCACTAGTCACTTAACTCTCATTGCCTCACAAAAAAAAAAAAAAAAGAAAAGTAGATGAGGTGGGTTTTTTTCCGGTTTAATCCTTAGATAAAGTAACTTGGAAACCTGCATGTGAACCATTTCTGCTCTGCCTTGTTTTGAGTAGCAAAGAAGAGCAATTAATCAATCAAAAATATTTATTAAACACTTATATATACCAAACACTGTGCTAAGCACTTAAAAAGCTGGGAAGGAAGGAAAGAAGGGAGTGAGACCTCCAAATGCCTGTATCTTTCCCTGAGGTGGATCATGAGGACTTTTGAATTAATTTATATAAAACTGCCATTCAGTGGATAGAGCACCGGCCCTGAAGTCAGGAGTACCTGAGTTCAAATCTGGCCTCAGACACTTAACACTTACTAGCTGTGTGACCCTGGGCAAGTCACTTAACCCCAATTGCCTCACTAAAAAAATTTAAAAACAAAAACATAACTGCCATTGGATGAGAAAAGAAAAATAATAAATATAACAGTGTTTTGTATTTATGCTTAGTTTTCAGTGAAGGTGTGTGTGTGTGTGTGTGTGTTTGTGTGTGTGTGTGTGTATATGAGAGAGAGAGAGAGAGAGAGAGAGAGAGAGAGAGAGGGAGGGAGAGAGAGATGTTGGTCTGTGTTTGTATCAGTGAGAGGATTCACATTGGGGTGAGGATTACCACTTTGGCACTTTGGGTTTGTTAGCCAAACAATTCAAGTCAAAGAATCCAAAGGCAGACCATTCAATTTAAACAATTAAACATGTTTAAAAACCTGATATATGCAAGGCCATGTGTTTTGTACTTAGGAGATGCAAAGATGAAAAATAGCCCAATCCCTGCTCTGTCATGGTGTTCATGTTCTACTGGGAGTGTGGGGAAGAGAGATATGACATGTAGACAGGCAAGTATGATCATGAATAGATTCTTCTGGGGGCAAAGAAATACTGATAAAGAATTCTGGTAAAGTTTGAGGAAGAAAATTAATCATTCAATCAAGAAGTATTTATTTATTTATTCATTCATTCACTTATTTATTTATTTATTTATCTATCCATCCATCCATCCATCCATCCATCCATCCATCCATCCATCCATCCATCCATCCATCCATCCATCCATCCATCTATCTATCTATCTATTGGGACAATGAGGGTTAAGTGACTTTCCCAGGGTCACACAGGTAGTAAATGTCAAGTGTCTGAGGTCAAATTTGGACTCAGGTCCTCCTGAATCCAGGGCCAGTGCTTTATCCACTGTGCCACCTAGCTGCCCCAAGAAGTATTTATTAAAGGCTTTTTTTTCTCATTTTCTGTGCTAAGCACTGGGATACAAAGAAAGACAATAATAAAAACAAACAAACCAAAAAACAGCCACCAAAGCCCAATTTCTATTCTCAAAGAAATTACATTGTAATGGAGAGGACAACATGTAAAAAATTAATTACATATGGAATATCTACAGAGTAGGTCGAAGGCAACCTTAAAAGAGAAAGACATTGGTAAATGTTTGTCACCAATTAGCTCCCACCCCTCCTTAAAGGAATACAGTTAAGCTCTTGATAAGTAGTGAGCAAGGTGCTTCCATTAACTCAGGTTATTTTATGAATTTTATTTTAAACCTTAATCCAGCTTTCTCATTCTGTATTTATACTTTTGCTAATATGAACAGGTTGAACTTTGAAAGACCCCAAAGAGGGGAATTTTGTGGAAAATATTTCATTATTTATTAATGTTTTTTGAATCTGGATTTATGTGGCTAGAAATTTTCTAACCTGAAACCATGGGTTATACTGACTTCAGAGACCCTCTTGGGAAGCTGGAGTGCTTGACCTTGGTTCACCCCAAAAGCCCAGGTTTGGGGTTTCCTAATGGCTTCTGATTTGACTTCACCTAAATTTAATTGAATGTTTATACTTACCTGCTGATACACATTTCAAGTAACCTTACCTAGAAACTGCTTAGCTGCCTACATGTCAGCCAGTCAGGTGTTTGTCCTTACATTCTTGTTTGAACTCTATAAAACTCACAAAGGCTGAGAAAGGTGGTCATACCTTTTTCTGGATCTCACCTCTGCAAAATAAATTAATAAAATTCTTAAAACATAATAACTTTGGGAACCAATAAAGGTCTCCTATAGATGGTGACATTTAGCTAAATGTTGAAGGAATATTTTTCAGGGTTTTCTCAATCTCCTTTACTATATCATCATCCATGTCCTGCTCCACTGTGTGTGTGTGTGTGTGTGGTGTGAGAATGTGTGTGCCTTCCAAGACTCATGCTGGACCTCTTGATCATGAAACCAAAAGAGAAATCATTATCTCTCCTCCCTCCAAACTTGTATTCCCCTATTTCTGTTGAGGATGCCATCATCCTCCCATTCATTTAAGTTCTTATCTGTAATACTTGTTTCAAAAGCCTTTCCAAACTGGCCATAGAAACTAGGACTTTCACTTTTTAGAGTTAGAGAAGCTCTAGGACTATTATTCTATAGGTGCCATTTTATGGAGGAATAGAGTTAATGCATGTGTTTTGAAGGAAACTGTAGAGAAGACAGAGAAAGAATGAAGAAAAAATCACCTGGGAGGCAGTTTGTCATATTGAGAAGAATTTTAAAAATAGAATCCTATGAAGAATAAGTCTAGAGAGAGATTATTTAGAGTTATGACTTAAGGGAAATGGAATAGAAGGCAGAAAAATGAGGATGAAGAAAAAATTTTTTTTTTCTGATGGAATTCTCTTAACCTGTAACTTAGGAAAAGGAAGAAGAAAATGCTTGAGAAGTGAATTTAATTTTCTTGGATAACCTGGTAAAATTTTGTTTCTAGAAGTAAAGAGAAGCTATCTGAAGTTGTACCGATGATATGAGGCAATTCTATCTGTAATTGTTCTCACAAATAAAATATTTCAAATCTTTATTTAGGTCTCTTGTGATTATTGAAGAAATTTTCAATAAATTATATATCAAGTGATTGTATTTATTAATTTAATATTTACACATAACAGATATGTGAGGGGAGGGAGGGAAGGAGGGAGAGAGAGAGAGAGAGAGAGAGAGAGAGAGAGAGAGAGAGAGAGAATATGAAAGAATGAATGAAAATAAAAAATGCTTATGGGAAAAGATTTAATGAATGCTAATTGACTGACTTAAGTGGGTTCATAAAAATCTACTTATTCAGCTTCGCTTCCAGTTCCAGATAAGGAGAAAATTTACATCCCAAACACTCATTTTTATATTCCTATGATACAACCCAAATTTTTAGATAACTTGGATCACAAACTTGGGACAAAAGCAAAGTTAACTCAGCAGATTTCTCATCCAGATTTGGGTTTGGATGACAAAGCTTCCCTACTCTTGTCTTTGGTGCTAGTTCTGTCACCTGGATTGGTGCAACACAAGAGAAGTCTTCTGCCTTATGCACATGATGAATATTTGAAGGGAAGCTCTCCTACCTCATTTAACTATTCATCTTATTTTATAGTTTTTAGATGCTTCACTATTCTCATCACCAACCTCTAGACACACTATAATTTTATTTCTATGCTTATTAAAATGTGGTGCCTATAATATTAATAAAACTAATTAAAATTTTTATTGTACTCTCATTTTGACCAATCATATTCCTCTCACATCAGCCTGTGAGGAGTATATGACAAATCTTATTACTCCTATTTTGTAGATGGGGAAATTAAGCCTAGAAGAGTTTAAGCCACTTGTTTGAAATGACAGCTAGTTTAGTGTTGGAACTCAGTCTTGGTTTAAGATCTTCTGACTACAAGTCAGAAGTCAAATATTTCCCACTTTTCAGTACTTCATATGCCGTTTGACTAATGTATATAAACATTTATGTTCAGAAGGAATGAATGTATGGCTTCTGATGAGATGATTCTATTTTACTTCTAAGGTAAATGATGAGATTATGTGACTAGTTTCTTTAAGTCAGGATAAGAAACTGTATTGTTACTTTATGGTAGAACATAAGCTCTTTGAGGTCAAGGGTTATTTCATTTTTGTCTTTGTATCTTTAGCACATAGTACAGTGCCCAGTGCAAAGTTATTGCTCAATAAATACTGTTTGAATAGCACACACCCTCAGCCATCTCATCTCTTCTTCTCTGGTATGCCTTGAAAGTCTCTATTTAGGAGTGGAAGGCCCAGTGATTATACCATTTTTTTTTAAACTTTTTTTTGGTGTGCTTTTGACAGAGAGGTAGATATTGAAAGTGAAAGGCACTTATTTTTTTGCTGTCTTTTCATATTGACTGATCATTGATCATGATCTGTCATACCAGGTCCCTGGATATCTTAGCAGTAGACTGAGTCAGCTCTCAGGCTTACATCTCAGTAGAGAAAAGTTTTCTTAAATTAGCCCCTCTGCCTAAGGGTGTCAGGCTAGCTGGGGTCTACTGGGAGGCCTGATTGAGATGGCATGTCTGTCATTTCTCTAGTCTGTTGGCCTTAAAAAGCTGAAGATGCTGTGGAGTCCTTTCCACAACAGGCTTAGCTTTGTGGGTGGAGCTGTCCTAAAAATAGATATAAGAGCTGGATCACGCAGCTATAGAGTTTGTCCAGGTATGCATTCAATGCTTATGCAAAGGAGTCCAGGTAGTGTTCACTTTTCATCCACTACTGAGTTTATTTTGAGTGAATAAATGGTGTATTCTATGTCAACCAACCATTGGGTTCTTTTGGAATTTTCTTGGGCATATAGCCATCCCTCCCCTTCCTTCTTATTTTTGGTTTGTCCAAGTCTACAAACATAGGAATGTTTTCATGTATATAACCCTTTTGATAAGATTTATAGAATTTAGATCTGGAAGGGACCTTATCATTTAGTTACAGGAGTATAATCCTTGAGTTAGAAGGGACTAGAACAATTATTTAGCCAAACCCCATCATTTTACAGAAAAGGAAAGGGAGATCCAGCTAGATGAAGTAATTTGCCTAAACACACAGTAGGCAGCAGAACCATGATTTGAGCACAGATCCCATGATTCCAAAGCCATTTCTCTATTACTTCAAAAAATAGTCCAATGAACTCATTTTATAGAAGAAATTGAGACACAGAGACATTAAGCAAGTTGTTCAAGATGATGTGGGCAGTGACTTTGAGCTGAAGGGACCTTTACTGGTTATTTGGTCTTACCTTATTTTACAAATGAAGAAATTTAGCCCCAGAGAATTGAAGCAGCTTGCCCAAGGTCACATGGGTAATAAGCAACAAAACTAGAATTGAACCCAGGTCCTTGGATTGCACAGACTTTCCACTGTACCACAATGCTTTTTTTTGGAAGTTCATGGGGAAAGAAGTATACTAATTACCCGAAGGAATAACTATTGCCTCCTTGAATTTGTGAAGTGGTATGGTTTCTGTGACCAGCTCTATGGTTTCTGTCCCCAATTTCAGTAGAAAGAAAAAATCCTGACCAATCTTGCCAATTACAGCTTATTTTTATTGAAATTCAGTCAGGTTATATAAAACCCTTTGTGTCACATTTTTAACATGAGTTAACATCCTTAAACAAGTAAGGCATGTAGTGGAAAGAGTGTTAGGGGTAGAGCCAGAAGATCTGGATTCAGGTCCCAGCTCTGATTAATTATTCCATGAGTGACTTTGAGCAAAGTCTCTTCTCTCCAAGTTTCAGGTTTTTTAATTTAAAAAAAGGGAATGATGATATTTACACTGGCTATTTTTCAAACCTTACACAGCATAGAAAGACAAACTTATTGTTATTTTTTTGTATCACTGACAAAACTGTGTTTCTTGTTGTCATTTGTCTACAAATATGGTGGACATTGGTTCAATTTTAGGATCTTTCAGATTTCACATATTTCTCCCACAGTCTGATTCACTGCAGGCTTGAGAGATCTTACATTTGAGGTTATAAAACTCTAGAAATTGCTTATTCATTGCATTTTTTGTAGCTTATGTATAACTTATGACTATATCACAGTACCGGAACATAGTAAGCTTTTTATTTATGTATTAGATAATCATTGAAAAGTTCTGTCTAAAATGAGTATTTGTTGAGCAAATCATATTTTCTGGTTGACTTCCATCATCATTTCAGAAGTATGTTCTTGCAGAAATAAAAGGTTCAATATATATTACTCACAAATATAATTTTTATTAATATTCATAGACTCATTGACTTTTAGTGGTGAATAGTACTGGGACCCAACCTCCTCATTGTATAGAATAGGAAACTAAGGCACATAGAAGTGGAAGATAGGTAACTTGTTTCTTTCAGGAGATTTTTGTTTTTGTCAACATATAGCACCGCAACAATTGTCGTGGGGCCCTATGCTCCTGACTCATGAGATTGGTCATATTTAACCTGCCCCAACCCCCACTCCCCGCAAGCTGCCAGCCATCTTCATGCCACATTGAGGCACTCTAGTCCCTATCACATCTGCTTTCTGCTTTTGGAAACAATAACCAATTTAATATAGTTTTTCCTAGAAATATCATGTCAATTGTCTTATGACTTCATTCACCATTCCTGTGAATTTCCAGACCAAAATACCCCTCCCTGACCATCAATGATGTGTACTGTTCCCCTATCAGAATGTAACTTCCCTGTGGACAGTGATTGCTTTGCTTTTGTAGTTCTGGTATTTTGTATTAGTATTTCTGTAAATGTTTAATACTTGATTCAATGAATATTGTTATTATTTAATTCTTCATTACCTTTCCCCAAAGAGCATTGTCAAATGAAATTATTTTGATCCTTTCTACACTTACTGAAAACTTGGATAAATTAAAATATTCATACAGTTATTTCTATTTTGTTGGGATTTCTACATAATTTCATGGGACATGAAAATTTAAACAACTTCACTATTTTAGGAAATGTTTGTTCTAAAGACTAAAATTGATAATAAAAGGGTTTTTTTTTAATTTAGGAATCTGGTCCATTAAAAGAACACTTATAGTATCAATTGTCCAGTAGAAACCATTGCAGAGGCTTTTTTCAGTCTCTTTCAAGTTGAGTCATCAACCAGACATGGTGGATTGCTACCATTCCTTAATAAGTATACAATGTGGCCACAGGTTTTCTAATTTAAGGTGGGGAAAACATGGCTGACATGCTACAGAATGACAGTTTTGAGACTTCCAGCACCATGAGTTATATATAGACTCAAATGATGATATGATAGACTCTCTTACTATTGTACTTTTTAAAGTTAAGCAAGTTATTTAATTTTCTTTATCTAAATCCATAAAATAGGGACCCCAACTTCAAAGACATTGTGGGGGCAGCTAGGTGGTACAATGGATAAAGCAACAGACCTCGATTCAGGAAGACCTGAGTTCAAATCCAGTCTCAGACACTTGACACCTACTTGCTGTGTGCCCCTGGGCAAGTTACTTAACTCCCATTGGCCTGCACCCCCCCCCAAAAAAAAACACACACACCCAACTCAACAAAACAAAGACACTGTGCCAGAAAATAACCAAATCTGTATCTTCAACTTTGACCTCTTCTCTGAGTTCCAGAGTTCCATTTCCAGCTGCCTATGGACACCCAAAACTCAGCATGTCTAGACACAATTTCATCTTCTCCCCTAAACTTGTTGCTCCCCCTAACTGTTCTATTGCTGTTAATGGCAACACTGTATTCCTTAAAACACTATGAGAATGCTGGTTATTATTATTATTAATAGAGTAAAGGTTTTAGAATAAGGAACACCTGAGTTCAAACATTTCCTCTGATGCATAATACCATCTGTGTTACTCTCGGTAAGTCAGTTAAATTCTCTGTACCCTAGACAGTTCTTGAAAAGATTATAAATCACAAAGAAGTTGCCAATATATGTTTACGAAGGTAGTTTCTTCACTTATTCCCTACACAAATGCAATTACAGATATAGTCTCTTTTCTACATGTTACACTCAAGTTTTCAATATAAATGGTAACAATCTATAAAATATGACTTTAACTAGAAGTCTGGCCTACACAACTTAACAGAAAACATATCCAAGCTGGTTCAATTTTTTTAAGAAACTTTCTAAACACTAAACTTGGTTGTCATTTTATTTTAGAACTAGGAAGCTAAAGTCATGTTTATCCTGCTGGTTCTTTCTTTTAAAAAATGTGTTTAACCAAATGTTAAATTGAACTTGACTCTAAATACCATCTTTTGATTGAACTGAAACTTTGATATTGAAACTATTTTGCACGTAAAGAGTGAACAACTTGGTGGTGGCGGTGGGAACATGGTCACCAAATTATTCAGGGCTTCTCCTGATCATCCCTGCTACATGAGCAATAGACCTCCAATGCTGAAAGAATGCTCACAGATTAATTTCTTTTCTCATCAGAAACGGACCTTGCTTCCAAAGCTAAAGAGTTTCTCCTGGCTGCTCCACTCGCCTGCCCATGTAACCTTGTTGCTTTCCAGCTTCACCAGAGATTTATATACAGAACAATGTCTCTGGCAAGATAGTGTCAATAACTGAAGAATTGTAACTAGGACTGGACAATCAGGGCTTTGCCCGGGCTAGGAAATGAGCTCCTTAAGATCTATTTGTTCAATGTAGTACATTTCTTCAAGTGTCTGTATACTTTTTAATCAATAAGGTTGACTATCATGCCACTCTCTTGCTCCACAAGCTTCTGTGACTCCCCATTTCACATAGCATGAAATGCTACTTCCTTATTCTGGTATTTAAGCTCCTTCAAAATCTGGCTCCAAGTTATCTTTCTAACTTTATTTCATGTTACTCCCTCTCATTTATTATACTTTAATAGAATCACAGAATGTGAGAGTAGGAAGGGATGTTAAAGGGCAACTGGGGCAAACAACACTTTAACAAGAATGTTTTTTATAATATTTTGAATGAATGGTCCATAAGTCGCTTCTTCGCCTTCTACTTCCAGAGTCAGCCCAATCTTCTTTGGGTAGCTTTAATAGTTAGGAAGTTCTTCATTACCTCAAATTGAAATTGCTTCTTTCCAATTGACACATTTCTTCTACTTGTTTTTTTGGAGCCGGGTAGAACAAATTTAATCTCTTTTTTTTTTTTTTTGATGTGATGGATGGTCCTTCAAATTCTTCATCACAGTTACTATGTCCCATCTTCTGGCTAAATAAATATTCCCACTTTCCTAGACTGATTCTCACAGAGCATGATTTTAGAGCCTTTCATCATCCTGGTTGCCCTCTCTGTATGCTCCCCATCTTATCAAAATCCTTCTTAAAATGTGAAAGCCAGAACTTCACCCGACCCAATACTTAAGATGCAATCTGACCCAGACAGAATAGAGTGGATCCATTAAGTCCATATCCACAGCCCAGATACTACTGTTCCTCTCTTAATGTGGCATGTTAATTATCTCCAATACATGATCTATATATCTTGTTTATACATAATATTGCATTTTTTTCTCCTCCATTATATTGTGAGCTCCTTGAGATCAAGACTCTCAGCTGCCTTTTGTAAAAAATCTGGCCAGATTTTAGGAGGCACAGTACATAGGAGGTGCTTGATAAATGCTTGTTAACTGACTGACTGATGTGTCCCACTGTTTACTTTTTGAGCTTCTAGTGTACCTATTCTCTGATCTTATTATCTCTTCTCCCATTTCTATGCATTAATGCAGCCATAGAACATAATCTCTCTTCATTTTAAACTGCCTAAAGTCTTTCTCTTCCTTTATGGATTCTTAATTTGGAGCTTAGTTGTTTTTTATATATTGTTTTAATGAAAAAGGTTGTCCCAAAACTCTTAGTGCAGTTTTAAGCTATTTAAAGTTTAAGACTTTTGGGAAGCCCTGTGTTTCAATATAATTGGTTTCTATTATGATCATAGGTATTTTATTTTACACATTTAAAAACATTATTCAGAAAAAGGGTCCATAAACTGCCCCAGATTGACAAAAAGGGGTCGGTTAATTACACAAAAGTCTTTAAGAACCCTAATTACCAACTCAATTTCTACCTTTTTGAACAAAGCCATCCCTGATTATTCTAGATCAAAGTGATTTTTCCATTTTGTTTTCTTAGAAAAGAGCTTTATCTAGATATGTCATTTGTCTCAATCAGAACAGACTTCTTTGTATCAGATTTATTAATGTACGTGTCAAGTCTCCCTTGGTAGATCTTGAGGGCAGGAACTTTGCCATATCTGTCTTTGTATTTCTACTTCCTTACACATATTTTGAACATAGTAGATATATTATCATTGAATTGAATTTCCATCAGTTTAGCATAGTGAACACTGTGTCTCCAGGAGAACAGAGAAGCTTGGTGACTTCCAGCTGGTTTGTACATGTCCATCTATATGGAACAAGTAAGAATTCAAGAATGTGTCTGGAGTTGCTTAGGTTCTGGAGGGGCAGTGACCATACATAAAAACTTTCTGCAGCTTAGTTTGGTTAGACAGATTCCCAAGAGCATGGTTCTGAGATAATGCCTGTGTTTAACGGTAGAAGGAGTGACCAGAGAGCATCCTTTAAACTTTTTTCTTCTGTTTTATTCTAAAATTGTTATTTCGCTATAAAGCCGTAACTCCATAGACACAAAGAACAGAGAAAAAATGTATCCAACTACATAAACATAATTTAAAAACTAATGGTATCTATGTGTGATAAGTACAACATAGTCAAGACTCCCTATGTTAGAAGGCTACTGCCTAAAGATGAAGTCATGTCTGACAGCATATTTCCATAGATTTAAGTAGTTTTTTCCCCCTCTGGCAAATGGTTAATCTCAGGCTGACTTCCCTCTGCTAGGCATCTAGTTTTGCTGGCCTCTTATCTGTTTGTAAACAAATTTTAGAATTAATTCAAAGGTCCATTATTTCATCAGTAGGTGAACTCTCTTCACCTGTACCACACCAGGCATCAGTAGAGTCAGTAGGGATCAGGGAATAGACTGTTAGACTTGGAGTTTAAGAAGACTTCTGTACTTACTAACTAGATGACCATGGACAGGTTACAACCACCCAAAGCCTCAATTTCCTCATCCGTAAAATTGCATTTTTATAGTCTTTAAGGTTTGTAAAACACATTAGACACATTTTCTTATGTGACCCTCACAACCAGGGGCATGCAGAAGCCATCTTGATACAGATTCTTATATTTTCAGTGTGAGCATTTTCCACCTCAGAAACTGGTGAACACTACAAATCAGGGCTTTTGATTTATTGTTTTATTGATTGTCAAGACTTTAAAAATGATGGAGAAAATGTCAATAATGCAGATTAAACTTTAAAAGTGTGTCATACTTTTTGAAGAACTAGTTGTTAAACATTTACCGGCATACCATAGCTCATAACATACCTGTGAGTTTGGTATTGCAGGTATTATTATCTCCATTTTGCAGGTCAGGAAACTGAGGGTCAGAAAAGTTAAGTGACTTGTTTCTAGCCACAAAGTATCAGAGATGGGGTTACAACCCAGGTTGTGACTCCACCACTAGCCGTCTGATACTTCAGGCTACCTCTCACTGTACGTCACTGTTATTGCTTCTTTGATACTTCAAGAAATTAAATATATACATGTGTATATATATATATATATGCAGAGATCCATAGATATCTGTTTGTCTGTCTATCTATCTATCTATCTATCTATCTATCTATCTATCTATCTATCTATCTATCTATCTATCTATCTATCTATCTATCTATCTATCTATCTGTTTGTCTGTCTGTCTCTCTGTGTAAGAGGGTACAATCCAACACATCAAGGCAGATAGTACCCAATCATTTCTTTCCAGTATAATTTCCTATAACTGTCTCTAAACTGAGCTAGTAACAATATATTACCATGATTTTTTGATAAACATCAAAAGTTATGCTTCAAATAGAGGTCCTGCTGGAAATAGGATTTAACTTTTCTGAATCATTTCCTCCATGGGTAGAGGATCAGAATGGAGCTGAGATGCTGTCTCTGATCAAGTATGGGAGAGGTGTAGGTGGTGGTGATAAGTTTGTCACACCTGACTTTAATGTCAGTTGTTTTACAGTGAATGGTTGCTAATGTTTTTCCTTTTTACTTAAAAAAATTTAAATGCTAAAATTATTGCAATATTTAACAAAGTTCATTCCTCACAACTACCCTATGAGGTAAGTAATAAGAGCTGACTTTTATATGGAACTTTAAAATTTGCAAAGCACTTTAAAAACATATCACCTATTCCTTACAACTCAACTATAGATATTTGTTCCTTTTACAAAAAAGGAAAGGGAGATGAAATGTAATTAAATGCCTTGCTCATGGTCACATAGCTAAAAGGTATAAGGAGTCAGATTTGAAGTCAGGTTTTCCTGACTCCTGGTCTAGTATTTTATTCATTGTCCCATGTTATGGGAAACCGTGATTCGTCTTGTGTGTTTTTTTCTAAATCTCCATTTTACAAGGAAGGAAAGGAAAATTCAGAGAGGTTAAGTCACTTGTAGAAGTGAATCAGCAGGGGCAGCTAGTTGGCACAGTGGATAAAGCACTGGCCCTGGATTCAGGAGGACCTGAGTTCAAATTCGGCCTCAGACATTTAACACTTATTAGCTGTGTGACCCTGGGCAAGTCACTTAACCCCAATTGCCTCACCAAAAAAAAAGAAAAGAAAAGAAAAGAAAAGGCATGGAGCCCCAAAGTGGAATTTAAAACAGAAGTGAACCAGCCAGGTGTACAGCCTACATTTTCTGCCTGCATGTCCAGCACTATTTGCACTACACAATGCTGCCTTGTGAATGAGAAGCCCATGAATTTTCAGCAATTTTATGTCAGATAAGACTTGGCTTTTAAATAATATTTATAGAGCCAAGTGGGATTTAAATTTTTTTCCAGACCTTTATTTTCTTAACTTGACATATGTTCAGCCTCACTGAGCTGCTTCTTAGAGGAGATGAAGGTAGACAAGCCTGGGACAAATGTAGAATTCAATGACTCATCCTTTGGCTTAGGGAGGAATAAACTGAATGAGGGCAGGGGCTTGGGGCATCCACAGCTCCTTCCTACCAGGAGACAACATTTGACAGAAAGCGAATGTGGCATTCTCCTTCAAAGACAAATTATGCACTTAAAAGAAAAATGAAAACAAAAAACAAAAACAAAAACACCCCCCAAGTTGTTTTCTTGAGCAATCTTGGGTCCTTTAGTTTTAAAGGGAAAATGTAAATAGAGGCTAATTGATATAAATGATATGAAATTAGATGGATGCATACATGTCAAAACAAGTAGATGGCAATTCGCATAAATTTGATTCAATAAACATTCATTCAGTACCTACTAGTACAAAACACTGTGCTCTTATCTATGAGTTAGGCAACAAATATTTATTAAATACATACGCCCTGGGAATTCAAAGAAAGGCCAAAACCTGGTTTCTACCCTTAAGGACCTCATATTTTAATAGAGATACAAACATGTAAATAACTATATATTGAGGATGAGTCCTTGACATTTCTAGCCTGGGAAATAGGGAGACCCAGTCTCAAAAACAAATGAATAACTCCACATATATATGTATATATGAACATATATATTAATATATGTGAATATATGAATGTATGTGTGCACATATATGAAAATATGAAGGCAAAAGACGTAATTATCATCCCTCTGGGAGTTTATATTCTACTTCTAAAAAGGGCTCTTTAAAGTTCTCATAGCACTTTACATGTATTACTGCATCAACAGCCCTGTGAGGCATGCTTTCATAGATTTTAATATCCTCATTTTACATATGAAGAAACTGAGGCTTAGAGAAGTTAAATGATTCATCTGCAGTCTCTGTATTCATACAGATAGTGAGTATCAGAGGCAGAATTTGAACTCAGACCTCCTTCATTCCCAGCACTTTGTTTACTTGGCCACCTAAATGGAAGTAAAACTTTTTATATAAAGATTTACATGAACTACAGGTTTTTGTTGCTTTTTTTTTTCTGGCACGAGGAGCAAGTGAACTCTCTATGCCATGCACATATTTGTTGACTGAAGAATAATGTATTTCTCATTAGTAGGTGAGTTTGGTGCTCTAAGATTGTTTCTTTGATAGAAGGAATTCCTGAAATTTTTTTGGTAAGAAAAATATTAAATTTAGGATTGGGTATTTGTTTACAGTAGCCTTAGCACTGACGAACAAATTCTAATCCACAAGATCTTTTGTTTAATGAAAACTGAGGAGTATTTTGGAATGATTAAGACCCTAAGTCTTGGCTGCATTCTCTTTTCATTCATGCATTCATCAAGTCAATAAAGATATTTGAACACCAAATACAAGAAATATACTCCATTAAATTCTGTAAACCCCCGCCCCATTTTGGGGGGTATAGCTTTATGTAAAAGGCAGTATGCTTCAAATAAAGTATCCCATTTAATCTTTGCAGGCAGAGCAAATATAATTATTACCATTTTATACAAGTGGAAATTAAAACCCAAAGAAGTTAAACGAGTCCTCCAAAATCCATGGAGTAGAGGAATCTAGAACTCAAATGTTCACTGAACTTGAATTTTGCTTACTAATTAAATTTAATACCAATTATATGCAAGGCACTGTGCTAGGTACTTGGAATGTGGATAGATATAACACAGAGACAACTCTTAAAAGACTGAAAACTAACAGAGCAAATGAGAAGTATAAGTAAATATGATAAAGGGGGCAGCTAAGTAGCACAGTCAGGCTTGGAGTCAGGAAGACCTGAGTTCAAATCCAACCTTAGATACTTACTAGCTTTGTGACCCTGGGCAAATCACTTAATCTGCTTGCCTTAGTTCCTCATCTGTAATATGAGCTGGAGAAGGGAATGACAAACCAGTCCAGTATCTTTGCCAAGAAAACCCCAAATGGGGTCACAAAAAATTAGTCATGACTGAAATGAGTAAACAAAAACAAAGAATAGCCCTAGGAAGAGATTTTAAGAAAGACAGTACCAGTGGTCCAGGTGCAAAGGTACTACCCTACACTCAATGAAAAGATTTCAGACAAGAAGAGTCAAAGTTTACAAAATGATGGAAAATAAAGGTGTGGTAAGCATAGACTATTACAACAGCAACATTTATCCCTACTCAATACAGAAGACTGTGTATGATACTGGAGGACATAGAGATTAGAAAAGACATGGTCTTCTACTCATAGTTTACTGTGTGTGTGTGTGTGTGTGTGTGTGTGTGTGTGTGTGTGTGTGAGAGAGAGAGAGAGAGAGAGAGAGAGATAACTATATTAAACAACATTTCATTAAAGGTTCATTAGAGGGGCAGCTAGGTGGCACAGTAGATAGAGCACCAGCCCTGGATTCAGGAGGACCTGAGTTCAAATGTGACCTCAGACACTTAATATTTACTAGCTGTGTGACCCTGGGCAAGTCACTTAACCCCAATTGCCTTAAAAAAGTTCATTAAAGACTTGTAGAGAATTATTTTTTGTTTTTTTTTGGGGGGGGGTCGGGTGGGGAGGGGCAATGAGGGTTAAGTGACTTGCCCAGGGTCACACAGCTATTAAGTGTCAAGTGTCTGAGGTCACATTTGAACTCAGGTCCTCCTGAATCCAGGGCCTGTGCTTTATCTATTGAGCCACCTAGCTGCCTGAGTTGTAGAGAATTTTATCTGAGGACACAGGATCAAATTTTATACTGGGGTAGGGTTGGGATCAGGAAAGGTTACATAAAGCTTTAAAATTATGGAAAAAATGCAAAGCATGGAACAAGGTAAAAATAACTCTAGAATAATATGGCTTTATATGATACATAGTAAGTCTTTGGTGCTTTTTGCCTTGACGTATTTATTTTACGTTAAATCTATAAATAGCAAGAAAACAGAGTCTTAGAAAGGTCATTCTGATTTTAAGTTGAAGTTAGAGGAGATCAGCATAGCAGAGTTCCAAATAGTAGTTTAGTGGTGATGGAAGCAAACTGTGAGGGGTTATGTAAACTAGTAGCAAAAACCTGAATTTCTGTGGAATTGTACATTTTACCAAGTTCTCTTCTAACAATAAGGCCTGTAGAGCAAGTGTCACTATCCTTCTTTTAGAGACAAGGAAATTGAGGCTTTAAGAATTTAAGTGTCTTGCCTATCATCCCATAGAGTAAGCAATGTGGCCAAGAATTCAACCCTGGTACCTCCTGACTTTAGCTCCAAACAATCTGTTTCCTCTCAGAAATTTCTTCATTGTTCAGACTTTTGAGTCTTCCCTCTGCACATCTTAACCTTTAAGATCTATTATCAGGCCAAAAGAAAGGGACAACTATGAGTTCTTATTTATTAATTTTTGGTGTGTGAGATTAAAGAATGCTTAAGTTATCAGGGAATTATAAGAGGTTAACAAATTATAAGAAATACAGAAGCTTTTGGAATTTCTCCTCATTATAATACATCCTCTCCCAAGTTTTCAAATTTATTTTTATAAAATGTAGATTTGACCATCCTCAAGTGGCTTCTTATGAGTTCCAACATCAAATAGACAGTTCTCTGTTTGGCTTTTAAAGCTTGTCATAGCCTAGGCCCTTCCTGTCTAAAGTCTAAGTTTTCTTACACTTTATTCCTTTCCACATACTCTGTGATCCTGTTATGCTAATCTACTCCATGTTTCTCTCATATGACTACATCTGGCTGACAGGAGCTATAATAACCTCCCTCCACCTTCCCTGCAGACCAGTGACTTTTCCTCTGGGATCACCTGACATTGACTCCACACATATTTTATCTCTACCTGTTTATTTACATGTTGTCTCTCCCATTATAATATGGGAACTGTTGGGGTTTTGGTCTTTCATCCTATTCCCTGGTCTTAGCAAAGTTTTTGATACATAATAAGTGATTAATAAATGCTCTTTGACTTGGCCTCATGTCAGGGGATGAAATGGTTGAGAAATCAGTCAGTCAACAAGTATACATTAAATGCTTGCTCATTTCCAGTCTCTGTGCTAAGTACTAGGGATTCAAGAAAAAGCAAAACATCAAGAAAAAGCTTCTATTCTATTGAAAGAGATATAGTACAACTAGGAGGGACGATGGATAGGGTACCAAGTCTTAGAGTCAGGAAACTCTGAGTTCAAATTTGCCCTCAGACACTTATTAGATTAGTATGACACTTACTAGGCTAGTTGCTTGCTAGATATTAGTGTGACCCTGGGCAAGCCATTTAATATTTGTTTGTCTCAATTTCCTCATCTATAAAATGAGGATAAGAATAATACCTACCTCTCAGGATTTTTGTTAGGTTCAAATGTGATAATAATTGTAAAGAGATTAGCACAATGCCTCTCATGTAGTAAATGCTATATAAATGTTAGCCATTATTATTAGGAGACATGTTAGATATGTGTGCTACATATAGGGCAGATGGAAAATAGACATATAGGATACATTGCTAGCAGCTGGGAGGGGAAAGGGGAAAAACAAGGAAAGGTCTTTGCAGAAGAAAATAATTGAACTGAGTCTGGAAAGAAGCCAGGAATTCTAAGAGGCAGAGAGGTAAGAGGATAGCTTTGTAGGAATGGGGGTCACCCGGTGCAAAGACAAGTGAGCAAGAGGTACAGCACTTCCTTGGAGATCATACCAATTTTTATTAGACCATATATGCTTTCAAAGATAAGGCACCATGCCTATGCTCAGAAATCTCATTAGGGTTCTATCAAATGAGGAAGAGAGAATTGCAGAGACATGGAACAGAACAGCAAGCACTTGAATAGCACAGCAAGCTGTCTTCTGTATGCATTGGACCTTGGGCAATGAAAATGCTAGGCAATCATTTAGTGAGGGGCACTCCTAGAGCATCGATCACAGAAAGCATGGGGGTCAATCCAGATCATCTAGGCTACGTAGTATTCATTCAATCTCCTACTCCTTTGGAATGAGTGGAAAACGAAGTTTGATGAAAGCATGGTCTCACTTAGAACATGCTGAAAACCCTTATTTTTGGTTCCACAGAAAACTGGAACCCCCTCTCTCCTCCCACTATTTCCACTTTTAGAAGCAGCTCAAGGATTACTGCTGTCTCTTTTGGGGAGACACATCACATCCTTTAATTCTTCCTGGGCATGGCCCTTTGTGGAATTACCAAAGCATTACATTGTTGTGCCTGGAACTCTATCATTTCTCCCCTCTCCTAAGCTGCCCCATGGTGATTTCAGATTGTTGTTAACATTAAAGCATTGATTTACCATTCACGTTTGAGTGTTTGGTTTTGCGGAGAACAATACCTATTTCCTTCGATGCATCCAAGGGGATAAATTACTTCTGGGCTCTAGCTGAGTGAATGCACACTATGATCTTCTCCATTTATAATTTCATCCACCTGCTATTCTGAGCATTTTCCTAATGATCCTGTTATTTTTGTGCAGGTCATGTGACTTAAAGCCAGTTGCATTCATTTGGCACTACCTGAAATCCCCACATCTGGAGAAGAGCAAAGCCAGCAGAAGTAGTAAAGTGATTGCCAAAAGTATATCCCTCAACATAGAAATGTTCTTACCTTATTACAATCTGAAATTGTTTAAAATCACCTTGTAAATAGTTTGGCATAGGGTTTTTTGTTTTATTTCTTTTCATTAAAATAATAGTATTAATTATATACTAGGCTACTCTGAGAATCTGGAGATACAGAGGAAAAATAGGGCATGTCTGTTTCTCTCTAGGACTTTACAATTTAGTTGCAGTTAAGATATTTACAGAGTGGATTAGAATATAACTTAGAATATAAATGTATAGGGAAGCACTCACCACGTACAAAAAGAATTGATTATCTCCTTTACTCCTAAAGTCATACCTCTTCCAAACACCACCGTTCTGCTAAAGGCAACACCATCCTCCCAGGTTCCTAACTTTGGAGTCATCTTAAATTCTTTCTTATTTCTCAATGACCACCTCATTGCTCCCAGACCACATAGTAGGCAATCAATTGACATGTCTACTGAGGCAGCTAGGTAGCCTGGTTGAAAAAGTGTTAGATCTGGAGTAAGGAATACCTGAGTCCAAATACCTCCTGTAACTCTAACTAGCTTTTATAACTCTGGGCGAGTCATTTAGTCTCTGTTCGCCTTTGCTTCCTTATATGTAAAATGAGAATAATAATAATACCAACATTCAAGGTTTATTGTTAGAATCAAATGAAATATTTGTAAATTGCTTTGTAAACCTTAATGCTCTCTATATTGTTGTTTGTTCTTGTTTTGAAGGGAGCCAATAACATTATGGAGTGATGTCTTAACTCATGCATGAATTGGAGTTTAGTGAGGCAAAGTTGCTCAAAGTTGCACAAAGTTGTCAGCCTCACTCTATGCCAGAGTCACTGAAGACCAGTGGCAAGACAAAAGTAAGGATGACTGGCAATGAATGCAGTGGAAGAACTTGGTGTCTTCATTGTTTAATCAAGCTCTAAGTGCTCCACAGCACCTGCTTCAGCTGCCTTCATGGTCATTGGAACAAACTGTCCATTCCACCAGGGGAAGTCTTCACATGCTTGGGGTAGACATCTGCCTAACTCACTGACTGGTTTGAGGCCTGTTTGTTACCCTCAACCTAGTTTAGACTGTTTGCTGAGGTGGGTTTTATGGATTGTGACTGTTGCACATGCTGCAGCTTCTTGGAGGCACAGGTGAAAGTGGGGTGAAAGTAGACACCAGAGGTGGATGAGCAGCCATGAAAAAGGCTTGACAGATTCTCATACCAGAGGTGCCAGTCCTCTCTGAACATCCCATATACCACAAAGCTCTGTATAAATGCTCTTATAATTTAAATGTTCTTCTCCACCCAAAAGGTGGTTATCCTTGGTGGCTTTCACTTGGAATACTGTAATAGTCTCCTATTCTATCCCTTTGTCCAGCTTTATCCTTCTCACATTCATTTTCCACTAGGCAAAATAATCTATCTATCACATTGGGGGTAGCTAGGTGGTGCAGTGGATAAAGCACCAGCTCTGGATTCAGGAGGATCTGAATTCAAATCCAGCCACTTAAGAGTCATTGCCCCACAAAAAATGTGACCACATCAATTCCTTGCTCCCCAAAATTTCTATCCCCATTTTGGCTTCTAGCATAAAATGCCATACTCCACTGCCTAGCATTTAAGGACTTCCACAGTCTGACTCTTATCTAACTTTCTAGCTTTATTTCACATTATTCTTCTTCACACTATCTCCCCACCTCCCCACTCCAGTTTTCTCTTCTCTGGTTTTCACATTCTATCTTCACTCCAATTCATGCAAACTGCCCTTCATGCTTGGAATTCACACCAGCTCAGGGAATCCTCTTCCTTTAGGACTTTCCTCAGAAGCCACACCTTCCCTGACATCTCTTCCACAGGATGTCAGAGCTCTCCTCTGCCTTCAGTCATTTTTGCTTTTGCTTAATGGTTTACACATAGGAAGCACTTAATAAATACTGAATCATTTAAGGTTGAATTTTTATAAATGCTAATGTTGAGTTGATCACTTTTTGTATATATTGTGTAGGGAAGGGAAGACATGTTCAGGTACCAATTAGACTAGATGACTTCTAAAGATCTTTTTGACTGAAGGAATTAGTTCTGTGGTTCATTTTTAGGTGTCACATACAAGGTTTAGTGTTAGGAACATAGAGATGACAAATGGCATAGTTCCTGCCCTGTAGGAGCCGACAATTTATTAGAGGTTATATGGTGTATAATAAATGTAGTGTAAGCTAATGTGTAATCTGGGAGAAAAAAAGAGAGAGATACAGACCAAATATTCTAGGAACATATCAGAAGAGAGAAAGCATTTTAATCTGAGCACAGAGGAAAGGACTAAGGAAAGAATTATTTTAAAAACTGAATTCCTTACTTTTTTGTAAGGCATTTCTACAATGCCTCATTCAATGAATTTGTGTAACATGAACATTGAAAGTGTTGAATATCATGATACGGGAATAGGAACTGAGTCTTTCATTTAATTGATTAAGGGATATCCCCTTGTGTGAAAATTTCCTCTACCAATGCAACCTGGCACCTTCTCTACAACTTATAGTTTTTGGAGCTGCTTAAAGCTGTGAGGCTAATGACTTGCCAAGGATCACATGGCCAATATGGATCAGAGGTAGGATATTTACCCAGGTCTTCCTGATTCTTTGAGGCTGCCTCTTTACCTACTACTCCACATTGCCTTTGAATTTTAATTGACTTAACTAAAACTTTTATTTTGCAAACTAATGCAAGGTGAAAAATTACCTTAAATTAATCACTTCAACACTAGAAGTAGTTGTTTAACTTTATGCCTCATCTTTGTCAGCTTTTTACTTTATTTTGTTCCTTATCCCCCAAGATGTCCTGAATATGAATAATTATACCATTGCCAATTCATTTCATGTTATTCTACGGTGGAAAGAGTGATGGAGATAGTGTCAGAGAACTTAGAATAAAATCCTTCTTCTGCTACTCCCTACCTGCATGACCTTAGCCAAGTCACTTGACCTCTTCTTTTTTTTGTTTGTTTTTTTGTTTTTTTTTTTTAGTGAGGCAATTGGGGTTAAGTGACTTGTCCAGGGTCACACAGCTAGTAAGTGTTAAGTGTCTGAGGCCAGATTTGAACTCAGGTACTCCTGACTCCAGGGCCGGTGCTCTATCCACTGCGCCATCTAGCTGCCCCTTGACCTCTTCTTGATTTCAATTTCCTCATGTATAAAATGAAAAGTTTAAAAAAGGTCACTGAATTCTGCACACCCTTTGACTCAATGATACCACTAATTGATATATAACACAATGAAGACAAATGTAGAAAGAAAGGTCCTGTTTGTGTGTGTGTGTGTGTGTGTGTGTGTATGGGTGCATGCCCATGTGTGTGCATGCATGCACAGACACACACACACATTCATTAGTGTAGTCAAGAATTAGAAACAAAGTGAGTTCCCATTAATAGGGGAACAGCGGACTTAAATATAATATTCCAACATAATGGAATACTAACAAAAGATAAATTCATAAAAACTTTGGAAGACTTGTATGAACTGAGATAGAGTGAAATGAAGAGTACCAGAAGATAATCTACAGAAGGACTACAATAACATAAAAACCTAAGAATGCTGTAAGAATTCCAGATTTTTTCTGCAGTGACCAATCATGACTTCAGAAGAATGAGCTTTAGATTGTAAGCTCCTTAAGGTTAGGGGCTGTCTTTTGTCACTTTTTATGCCCCCTAACCCCAGTGCCTGGAAGATAGTTGGCACTAAATAAATATTGATTGATTGGTCATACCTCCCACGTCTTGGTAGAAAAGAGATGGACTGGATATGTACATGAAGACGTGTTCAACATATTAAAATATTTTGTTTGCCTTTCCTTGCTTATTACAAAAGAAAATTTGTATTTGGGTGCATACATGTGTGGGGAGGAGGGTAAAGTTACAGGTTAATGATTGAGGTGCAAAGAAAAAGAAAAGAGTATCCATGTTACATTTTAAAAGTATGCATAAAACAAAAAGTTGACAAAGAAACAAACAGGGAAATTGTTTTATTTATTTATTTATATTATTTATTTATTGTGTTAAACTATACACACACATACACAACAAATTGGATCTAATAGGTGTTTGGTTTCATGAACTATCCTCTTTCTGTTCTTCAGCTAAGGAACTGCTAATGCTTATTAGTAACTTATTTAGTTTAAAATAAAAATGAAAGTATAAATGAAATAAACTTAGGGCCATGGGTCAGATGACATCTTTGATTCCTTACAATTCTAAATCTTTGATTTAAATGCTATTTTGTATCTGAGAACAACTCTGGGTTTAATCATTGGCTTTAGTATCTATTTATCAACTCATCTTTATCCAGTATTTTTCCTTTCTCCTATTGCTTTCTACATTTCCTTCCCTTTTGTGTAAGAAGCAGGAAGTCTTGTTTTGCCACAATTCAATTTCCTGAAACTCTTGGGTTCCACAAGTAATTTGGTCTCAATTTTAGAAGATGACGCTATTTGTATTTCTTCACCTGGACTGCTTTGAATGACTTTTGTTGGAAACTCAACAGGTTTATTTAATAAGTCAAGCCTTTTAAAGCTTCAGTGATGGCTGTAGGGAAGGGGACTCTACAGTGAGGATAGTTATAAAGGAACATGAATAGGCTTGTACTCAGAAGTTCTCAAAAGGATGGTTTGAAAGAATATTGCATATTTTATGACTTCCTAGCATGTTGGAAGGAGATAAGCTTTTGACATGGAAAAATTTCCTAAAATGTATTTTAATTTTTGATGTTAAATACTCTGTACTTTCAGTGAGAGGAATATATACACTTTAATGGAACTCAGGATACCGGACCTCATTTTTTGTCACTTAGCAGTTTTAGTTTATAGACAACTCTGGGGCTGACATCACACAAATAATGGGAGATGGGAGTGGCATCTCCAGGAAGGTGATAAAATTCATTATTTTTAATGATCTAAATGAATTCAAAAGGTTTCAGGGGCCACTGTACCAATTGTAGGAAGAACTTTCTGTTCCGTGAGAAGAAAAAAAGAACCCTGCCAATTTTAGCTACCAGAACTTCTGAAAATTAAATAACACAGGGAAAGAAGGAAGAATAAATTTTTTTTTAAATGGGCTCTCTCTTTGGCCTGGCCTATCAACAGATGGAATTTAAGTTCCTGAAGTGATGGTAAGTATTTATTTTTCATTAAAAAATAAAAAGTTATTTTTCTCCTAGTAGCTTCAGGTTGCCTGTTTCTTTCCCCGCCCCCCCCCATCCCATCCAACCCTACCAAGATCTTTCATAGCATCTGTCAGAGGCACATTTGTTGCTTTCTTAGCAGATGCTGGTCTCACATTGTACATGTTTCCTTTTCCAAGTTTTATTTATGTGATATGATGCAATCAATGCTTTGTTGAATATGAAACAAATTCATTTTCATTTTGAGAAGGATCCTGAAGGTAGGAGGTCAGGAAAGTGCCTTTATTTTCCCTAAAGCCATGATAAGAGAGAAATTGAAAATGAAATATATATCTCTATCTATCTATCTATCTATCTATCTATCTATCTATCTATCTATCTATCTATCTATCTATCTATCTCAAGTATAGGTTGTAACTGTCTTGGTACAATAGAAGACATGAGTGCTAAGGGTATTTTAATTTCTTTTAAATTTTGTTTTTAGGTTTTGGAAGGCAGGAGACCTTTTGGCTGTACAATTTTCTAACTGTGTGACCATCAGTGAATCCCTTCACCTCTCTATTTGGTCTAAACAAACCCAGATCAACAATCACTGTATCTATTGCATTCAAGTGCTGGGCTAGATGTAGGAAATAAAAGAAAAATGAAAAACAGTTCTTGTTTTCACAGAGTTTGCATTCTGCTGATATGTTCTATGGACAATCTCTGTCTTATCTTCCTTGCATATAAAATGAGTGTTAAACCTAGATAATTTTCAAAGTTCCTCTCTGCTCTGGCAGTCTAAAATTATGATCTATACTTTTCTAAATTTCAAAACACTTTCCTTTTAAAACAAATTTAATGTATTTTATGTGCAAATATAATCAATCTCTGCTACTGCTCTCCAAATGAACAACCAAAAGTCCTTCTATTCAATACTTATAAAATCATTGTATCATATTTAGAAATGCCTTAATTTGCTTGATATAAGCTTTTTGTTTTTTGGTGAGGCAATTGGGGTCAAGTGACTTGCCCAGGGTCACACAGCTAGTAAGTGTTAAGTGTCTCAGGTTGGATTTGAACTCAGGTCCTCTTGAATTCAGGGCCAGTGCTCTATCCACTGCACCACTTAGCTGCCCCCCCCCTTAATTTGCTTGAATCAATTGTTTCTATAAAGCAAGAGTCATGAAAAGAATAAAATACATTATTAGTCTTATAGCTTTCTTGGGTGTATAATCTTTTGAAATAGTATGTTATATATATAAATGAATTTTACTCTAGGTCACAAGCTTGACACAGTATCATTTTCTTTGTTCTCAGGAGCCTTAACCTGAATTACGTCAGATTGCCCAACATCTTTAAATCAGAACTATCACTGGAAACACACACATAATCACAAACACAAATACATACATATATGTATTTGTTTCCATATATATGTGTATACACACACATATATATACATATGCACATATATTTACACACACATATATACACAAAAATATTTGTATACACACACACACACACACACACACATATATATATATATATATATATCAGATATTTTTATCACATACTACATACATTTTCCCCAGGGCTTTTTTATTTGAGAGCAATAATCCTCTTGTACTGATTACTGCTGACTGTTAAGGTCATGCAAACTAGCATTTGCTTAAATGCCTAGATTTTGGAAGTGTGGGGGATTGGCAAAATACAGCGCTTCAGAAACTTGCCAATTTCAAAGATCTGCTCACTGAGTCAGGTTGATTCAGCTTATTTATTGGAAAGGATGACAGATTCCCTCCTTAAACTTATACTAATGGGAGGTATGAATATGCATGGGGAAACCCAACCATTGATAATTTCTATTATTGCTCTTCAGAGATTCAGAAGTGATGAAGAATTTTAGAGAAGTTTTAATCCCTTCCCTCATGGAATTCACATTTTGGTAGATTCACAGCCTAAAATGTTTTAGGCCTCAGTGATATCTAGTCCAATGACTTTTTTTCAAAAGAAAAGGAAACTGAAGTACTTTGATCTTAAAGTTTGGCATTATCTTTTCTCTTTGTGCTGTTTCAGTTATGTCTGACTCTTCATTAATACCAATACTGTTTTCTTGGCAAAGATACTGGAGTATTTTGCCATTTCCTTCTCCAGTAGATTAAGGCAGAGAGAGTAAGTGACTTGCTCAGAGTCACACAGCTAATAAGTATCAGAGGCCAAATTTGACCTTGGGTCTTCCTGACTCCAAGCCCAGTGCTCTATCCACTGAGTCTTCTAGCTTCATTTTATATGACATAACAAATATCTCTCAATTCATTGATGTCCATCAGACATAATAACCAAAGTAGGCTTGTAATGAAAGCCACTAGTGGGCATGAGTTGAAGCATGTACATATCTTTGCATGTAAACAGACTTTAAGAAAAGTATAAATAAAAGAAGTGAGTTGTTTAAAAGATTCCAATAGGGGCAGCTAGATGGCACAGTGGATAGACCAACGGCCCTGGAGTCAGGAGTACCTGAGTTCAAAGCCAGCCTCAGACACTTAACACTTACTAGCTGTGTGACCCTGAGCAAGTCACTTAACCACAATTGCCTCACTTAAAAAAAAAGATTCCAATAGAACATACAGAGAATATCTCATTACTGTCTTCATATCTACAGCAGCTAGCACAGTGCCTGACACAGAAGAGGTAGTTAATATGTATTTGTTGGGATATAGTTGGAAATTTTTACCTCAATATAAAAAACAAATTGCATGTCTTTAATTCTTATTTTTTCATTTTAATGAAGAGAGTTTGTAGAGATTTTCTTTTGGCTGAGCAACAATGCGATTTATTAGAAAGAATGCTGGACTTTGCATCAAAAGTCATGGATTTAAGTCTCAGTGATGCCATTTAATAGCTGTATGACCTCTGGCCATTCAGTTCACTTTTCTCTCAGGCTCCAATTGTAATATAGGGATGATAAAGCCTTTGCTACTTGCAGAGTAGACTATAAAGAGCAATGTAGATTGGCCCTATTGTGAGTGAACGTATTCTTAAGTTCTCTTCAGTCATGTTGCTATAGCTAAACATGGTAAGGCAATTAACATCTTTCCTAATTATGGGAGTAACTTCTTTCCATGGGTGGCTAATGTATTTTTGATTTTGTGGGTTCTATTTTTGGTTGTGAAATCAGGCAGGAGAAAGAGACCTTGACATTGGACAAGTCCTTACTGTTCCTTTGAATGGGCCTATATTTCAGAGAAGATAACTAAGAACAAGATATACATTTGGAAAATATGCAAAGGAGATGATCTAAATGCTTTAGCTTAACCACCTTCAATGTCTGCCATTATTCTTAGGTAGAATCTATTTCTACTCCACCCCGCCCACCCCACCCCAACATTTGCACCAGATATCTTTATAATGATCCTTCATGTACTCCTAAGATAGTTAACATTTATCAAGTTCCTGCAATAGCTAGAAGATGCCTTTAACAGTTTGCTAGAAACAATCTTTTCCCTTGGGGAGCCATTATCCTAGAAATTTCACAACTGGAGAAACACAGCAAATGAGGCTCTATTTGAACCGCTAGAGTCAATTAATATATTTAAGCAGTCAGAAGAACTCAAACTTTATCAATATACTTAGGTCTTTCAGTGTAGTGGAAGGAGCTGAACCTGGGGTCTGGAAAGACTTGGGTTGAAGTGCTGCCTCTGGAACTTAATAGTTCTATGACCCTTGGTGAATCACTTAATATCCTTTGATCTCAGTATGCTCACCTATAAAATGGGAGTAATCATACCTACAGTATTTCTCAAGGTCATTGTAAGGATCAAATAAGGTACAGTATGTGAAATGCTTCTTAAACCTTAAAATGTTATATAAAGAACATCCCCCTTCACCTGCATAGAAAGTAAAATCCTTGTAGTAAGGGGCAATTTTAATTTTTGTCATCATATCCTTAGTTTTTTGGTAGTGTTTGTGGGAGAGATGGGCTTTTCTACATCCTTTCGCAATGCCATCTTAAATAGAAGGCCTCTCCTGTTTGTTGGTTGGCTATATTGCAATAGTGTTTAATTAATGTTTCTTGAATTTTGTCTACACAGCATTAAGCAAAATGAAAACATTTATCAAGGTAAGCTGAAGCTTGTAGGTCATAAAACTAGATGATTCAAAGAGAAGAAAAGGACTATTTAGAGCTTTTATTATTCAGTTTAGCTTTGTATATTGGACGTATTAATTGGATCATTACCTGGTATTTACTTTATGTTGTATGGAAAAAATAGTGAATGGCCTGGTTAGTCTAAGTCTGCAAACCATATACTATATTGATTTATTCACTAAATACATAAATGTATCCCTAATAAAAGAAGCTGCAATAATTTGGATTGATATTCCAGATTAAGACTATTATTATTATTCTAAATATCTTGATGTTCATATTTTTTCAGTTTTATATTATTTAGGGGCAACAGGGGTATGAAATTAGGGATCATAGAATAATTTTTATCTATATACACTCAGGCTTGTCCTATTAAAATTCCAAGCAAAACTAAATGGGATGGGGGTGGGTGGGATAAAATATCATGACATTTTGTTTTTGTTTTTGTTTTGTTTTTTGGTGAGGCAATTGGGGTTAAGTAACTTGCCCAGGGTCACAAAGCTGAATCTGAATTTGAACTCAGGCCCTCCTGAATCCAGGGCTGGTGCTCTATCCACTATACCACCTAGCTGCCCCAATATCATTACATTTTGAGAAGAAAATGAAATCCTCCAGCCTTCACTAAATTTATAGGCTCTTCATTCACCATAGTTCAGGCCAACTGATCTCACAACCCTGCTATTTTTATCCCTATTTTGTAGATGAGAAGTTAAGTGACTTGCTCAGAGTCACACAGCTAGAAAGTGTCTGGGGCTAGATTGGAGCTCAAGTCTTCCTGACTCCAGGTCCAGTGCTCTATCAACTTTAAGGTCTTTACCATTGAATGCCTCTGTTTGGACCTACGGGAATTATAGATTTCAAGCTTAAAAGAATCTTAGATAGATCATTTAGTTCAAACTCACTTATTTTACAGATGAGAACATTGAGACATACAGGTGAAATGCCAGCTCAGTTACCAAAGTAGCAAATAGATACCTTCTAACTACTACTAACTGCACCTGCTCCTAATGAAGAATAATCATTGTCAAATGATAGAAGCACACAATTTCAAAAATACAAGCATAATAAAAGATAAAAATGAACACCCAGATCTTAGATAACAATTCATTTACACAGTTTTTGTACTGTCTCTGATCCTGTCTTAGATTTACAAATTTATATTTTCGAAAGAAAAATAAGAAGCAATTGAAATATGAAAGCATGAGTAGATGTGGATCCAACTGTGCAAAAACAACATCCCCTTCTAGTACACTCCCATCATATCATAGATGCAGATACAAATCTATGCTTGCCTTATGAAACTTGTAAAAACTTAGAAATGCAATGGCTTTTTTCAGTAGTTTTGTATGATTTCCATGTTTTGCAATGAGATCTGAGGTTTTGTCTGCTGTCAATTCATATTTGTCATTTTTTCATTATTTTATATTTATGTTTTTGTGTCCATAATACTTGTATTCCATGGTTTTATAAATTCCAAAAAAGGAGAAATAAAATTCTGGGCACTGAGTCATCCTTCCTCTTATGGAGTAAACATTTAAAGTCATTGACTTTGAGGTCAGCTCATTCTTATAAGGCTGAATTCTCAGTCCTGTAAGCATTTCTCTTGATAAAGGTTGTCACTGGGACTTCATGGGCTTTTCTTATAAAAAATTATCTCCTCTATCCATACAAAGAAATACTGGGAGCATTTTTCAGTGGAGATGCACACACACATGTGTGTATATACACATATACTTATATCTAAAATTACTGAATAACATATATATTTATATCTGTATATATTGCTGTGAGACAGATGATAGACCCCATTTCTTTACTTTCAATTAATTTGTTAGTGATACAAATATCAAATTAAGGGAAGTATGTGATTTTGTCAGGTTGGGAAAACTCCTCATTTGGAAACTCCCTTCTACAAATGGAAATCTATGCATCTTGGCTAAGGATCACAAATTTAAAGCCAGAGGAAACCTTTTAAGTCATGTCAAGGTCCCTTATTTTGCAGATGAAGAAAATGAGTACCAGAGAGATAGAATGATGTAATAATAATAGTAATATCTAGCATATAAATGTATGTATATATATATATATATATAGTGCTTTAAGAATTGCAAAGTACTTTAATTTATTATTTAATTTTATCGTCACAACAATCCTTAGAGGTAGATACTGTTATTATGCTTATTTTACAGATGAGAAAACTGAGACAGGTGAAGTGACTTGCACAGATCACAAGCTAATAAGTATTTGAAGTAGGATTTGAATTTGGGTCTTCCAAATTCCAGGGCCAGTGATCTGTCTCCTGTACCACTTAATAGCTTTGTTCAAGATCACATGGGTAACCAAGTGTAAGAGTCAGAATTTGAATCCAAGTCCTTGGACTCCAAATCTCAATTCCTTCCCCCTTGACCATGACACCTTCCTAGTCAGGCATAGTATTCTCTAACTGAAACCAGTTTTACTTTCTTTCACAGGAGGCACTTGAAGTATTCTGTAGGTCTTCATTGTGAATTCTACCAGGTCGCCTGGAAGTCAGACACAGAATCATGACAGGTTACATAAACTAGTCAGTGTTATAGGCTGGATTTGAACCCAGATCTTCCTAACAATCTGAGGCTGCCCATGTTAGTGAAGTGGTAATTGTTTGAAATTGTCCATGGACTCTGGACAATGATGCAGAATTCCACCGACCCTTTTTATGTGGAAAATGTTTATCACTGATAATTTCTTTTTCCATTCAAAATTATCTGGTATTTGGAGTAAAACTCTAGGACCAGTGGGAAGTTTGTTAAAAAATGATGGTATAAAGCCCTAAGTTGTTCATGTGGTATTGAAAAAATATATGCCATTTAAGTGAACTTTCAGGCAACTGAACCTCATCCAAACAAACAAGACACTAAATGGTTGAAATTAAATTCCAACACTGCCACTTACAAGCTTTGTAATCTTGAGCAAGACATTTCTCCTTTCTAGGCCTCAATCTTATCTTCTGAAAAATGGAGGCAAGAGTACTGCTAGCATCTAGAAGTTGGAGGCTCACAGCAGTAGCCACATGCCATTATTTTGTAGTCTCCAAAGGGGTGAAAGCACTGGAGTTAAGGGCATGGGATAAAATAGAAGCTCATCTGGGCTACTAACTACCTCAGTGAGCTTGACTAAGCCACTCTCTTTTCTAGGGCTCAGCCTCCTCTATAAACTGAAGGAGTTGTACCAAATAATTTTATTAGGTCCTGGTTTCTTCTAAATGCTAACTAACTAGTTCTTTGTATTCTTAAACAATGAATTAGGAACATAATTTAGCTTTTTATCATTTAGAGTTTTATTTTTTCTCAAATTACATGTAAAAACAATTTTTAACATCAATTTTTAAAACTTTGTGTTCCAAATTCTCTTCTTACCTCACTCCCCACCCCCTTTAGGAGTTTAATTAATTCCATATAAGTTATACATGTGTGGTAATGCAAAACATTTCCACATTAGTCAGGTTATGAAAGAAAACAGACAAAAATTATGCTTCAATCTGTATTCAGATACCATCAGTTCTTTCTCTGTCGATGGGTTGCATTTTTCATAAGTTCTTCAGAATTGTCTTGGATCATTGTATTGCTGAAAATAACTGTCATTCACATAAGATCATCTTACAATATTGCTGTTATTTTTTATACAGTACATTTCACTTTGCATCAGCTCATGTAAGTCTTTCCAGGTTTTTCTGATAGCATATAACTCATCATTTCTTAAAGCACAATAGTGTTCTATCTTAATCTCATCCCACAATATGTTCAACCATTCCCCAATTAATGGGTATCTCCCCAATTTTGAATTAAACTTTTAAAAATCTCTTTTTTGTTTGTTTTGTTTTTTTTTTTGTGGGGCAAGGAGGGTTAAGTGACTTGTCCAGGGTCACACAGCTCGTAAGTGTCAAGTGTCTGAGGCCAGATTTAAACTTGGGTCCTCCTGAATCCAGGGACCGTGCTTTATCCACTGCACCACCTAGCTGTCTCCTAAAATCTCTTTTTGGATACCAACTTAGTAGTGATATTACTAGGTCAGAGTATGCATGGTTTTATATCCCTTTGGCCATAGTTCCAAATTGCTCTACAGAATGTGTTTTTTTTTTTTAATTTTTGGTGAGGCAATTGGGGTTAAGTGACTTTCCCAAGATCACACATCTAGTAAGTGTCAAGTGTCTGAGGTCAAACTTGAACTCAGGTCCTCCTGAATCCAAGGCCGGTGCTCTATCCACTGCGCCACCTAGCTGCCCCATCTACAGAACATTTTAATCAGTTTACAACTTTATCAAGAGTGTATTAATGTCTCATTTTCCTCATACCCCCTACAACATTTGTCATTTCCCTCTGCTGTCCTATTATCCAATCCATTGGGTATGAGGTGATACTCAAAATTGTTTTGACTTGAATCTCTCCAATAAATAGTGAATGAGAACATTTTTTCCATATGACTATAGGTAGCTTTGATTATTTCATCTGAAAACTTAATGTCTTTTGATCATCTATCAATTGGGGAATGGTTCTTATTTTAATAAATTTGACTCAGTTGAGAACTGAGGCCTATCAAACAAACTTGCTTCAAATTTTTCACAGTTACTATTTCTAACTGTATTTCCTTCCATCCTATTCCTTCCCCATGATATTTACTCTATTTTCTATCTTATTTCATCCTATCCCTCCTCCAAAGTGTTTTGCTTTTGACTAGCCCCTCCTGCAGTCTTCCCTCCATTCTTCTTTGAGCCAATTCTGATGAGAGTAAGGCTCACTTCCCCATAATCTTTTTCTTGCTTCTTTTATGTGAGATACATTACCTCACTCCACCTCTCCCTTTCCCTTTCTTTTAATGCATTCTTCTCATCCCTTAATTTTATTTTTTAAAAGATATCATCCCTTCATATTCAACTAACACCTGTGCTCTCTGTCTAAATATACTTCATTCAGCTACCTTAATAATGAGAAAGTTCCTATGAGTTATAAGTTTCATCTTCCCATGTAGGAATGTAAACAGTTTGACCTTTTAATACTCCTTATGATTTCTTTTTTTCTGTTTACCTTTTTATGCTTCTCTAGGGCCCTGTATTTGAAAGTCAAATTTTCTATTCAGCTCAGGTCTTTCCATCAAGAATACCTGAAAGTCTTCTCTTTCATTCAATTCCCATTCTACTCCCCTCTGAAGGATTATACTCAGTTTTTCTGGGTAGGTGATTCTTGGTTGTAATCCCATTTCCTTTCCCTTCTGGAATATCCCATTCCAAGCCCTCCAATCCTTTAATGTAGAAATTGCTAGGTCTTGTGTTATCCTGACTGTGGCTCCACAATTCTTGAATTGTTTCTTTATGGGTGCTTGCAATATTTTCTCCTTGACCTAAGAGTTCTGGAATTTGGCTACAATATTCCTGGAGGTTTTCAGGGGGTGATCAGTGGATTCTTTCAATTTCTATTTTATTCTAGAATAGCAGGGCAATTTTTCCTGACACTCTTTTGGAAGATGATGTCTAGGCTCTTTTATTTGATCATGGATTTCAGGTCAGTTGTTTTTCCAAGGATATATTTCACATTGCCCTCTTTTTCATTCTTTTGGTTTTGTTTTATTGTGTCTTGATTTCTCATAATTTGCTCAATCCTAATTCTTAAGGAATTATTTCCTTCAGAGAGCTTTTGTACTTCCTTTTCCATTATAAGCTTTGGATGTAGTAGCTTTGACTTTGTTTTCTTTTGAATGTGTATTTTGATCTTCCTTGTCACCATAGAAACATTGTAGGGTCAGCATTTTTTTCTGTTTGCTCATTTTACTAGCCTATTTCTTGACTTTTAACTCCTTCTTAAAGTAGGGCACTACTTCCACGGTGGACAGTTCACTATCCCAAGCTTCAGGAGATTTGAACAACTCCTCTCCAAGACAGGACCTGCAAGTCCCTAGTTCCTCCAAGGTGGTATGATTCAAGGAGAGGCACATTCACCACTCCTCTGTCCTGTGCTCCGTTCTGGATGCAACCACAGGCATGCTTCTTGGCCCGCTTCTATGTGCTCCAACATGGAAGAGAATCCTGATGCACTGTGGCTGAAAGCTCCAGCACACCTGTGCCCCTTCTCCACCTGGGCCACCACCCAAGACTGTGACCTGGACCTGAGCATGGGCAAAACAACAGGGTTCTGTCTCAGTGCCACCAAAGAAACCCCTATAATCTCCCCCTGGCCAACCTCTTGATCCCTGCCCCCATCCTTGGGCTGAGTTCCAGGACCAGCTGTTGCCATAGCTGATTCAAAGGCTCCCAAAGACTGGTTCTCTGGGGCTGGGTATGCAGGGTTTACTTCACTCCCCTTCTGGCACAAGAGACCTTTCCTGCTGACCTTCTAAGCTGTCTTTAACTCACCCTATCCTTTTGTGTTCTTCTGCTCCAGGAATTCTAATTTAGCCTTTCTTGATGATTTAGAAATATCCTTTGAGTAGCCAATTGGAGTCTTTTCATTGAATGGCATCCTTAGGTGCTATTGAAATATACTTGCCTCTATTTTAAGTGGCCTCAGATGCTTGTGCTATCCTGGTTCTATTCCTGCTTTTTAATTTCTGTTGACTTTCATGTTTATTTGTAACTTTTTTGCTTTTGGCATTATTCCTGCCTCTAATAGTTTTTCTTCTCTCAGCATCACCATCCCTACCCTGGTTGTTGATGTAAATATGCTATGGTCTGAGAAACCTTGTTATCTTCTGAGGGTGTCTTTTGATCTTCCTTGTCACCAAAGAAACTTTCTAGGATCAGTATTTTTTGTGTTTGCTCATTTTACCAGCCTATTTCTTGACTTTTAACTCCTTCTTAAAGTGGGACACTGCTTCCATGGTGCACTATCCCAAGCTTCAGGTGGTCCAAGGTAGTACAAGGAGAAGCACATTCACCACTCTCCTGGCCTGTGCTATGGTCTACAAGCAACCACAGGCCTGCTTGCTCTCTTACCCAGAGAAGCAGAGAAGAGAATCCTGTTCTACCATGATTGTGAGCTCTGGTGTGCCAGAGCCCCTCCCCCATCTAGGCCACCATTCAAGACTGTGACTTGGATCTTTGCTCAGTGCTGGCAGAGACCCCTGCAATCTTCTCCTGGCCCTAAATGCTCTACGCCCTCACTGTCCATGGGCTGAGTTCCATAAGCAGGCACGGTGGAGAGGCTCCTCAGGAGCAGCTTGCCTGGGGCTGGATCTGCATATGCATGGCACAGTCACAGGGCTGTGCTCCACTCTCACCCTGGCACAGCATACCTTTCCTTTTGATCTTCAAAGTCATCTTTGGCTGGAAAAATGATCTCATCCCATCCTTTTGTGGGTTCTGCTGCTCCTGCAATTGTTTTATGGAATTATTTGAAGGAATTTGGAAGGATGTTGGGTGAGAGCTCTGGGAAGTCACTGCCTTTCCCCCACCATCCTGGCTGTACCTCTGAGAAACCTAATAGTCAACCGTAATAGAAATGCATGCAAAGTAAGAATCAATAGGCTTTGAGTAAAGACCTCTTGTCTCAAGAAATGTACCCAAGTTTTGTGATAGCTTTTTCAGATTTATGAGGCCTTTCTTTTTAAGATTGACACATTAATAGCTCATGAGTTAGAGTTTAAAGAAAGTTTAGAAGTCAATTGATGTGACCCCTTCATTTTACACAAGGAAACTGAACCTAAGAGAGACTCATGAGATCAAAGATGTATTGTTAAAGGGGGCCTTAAAGGCAATCTAGTACAACTCTTTCCTCTGCCCATTTATGAATTAAATAACTAAAGAGCTCATGCATCAGTTGTCAGAACAGTGTTCAACAAAATCTAGAAGGGGGATTTGAAGATCAGTTCATATTCAGGAGAAAAATTGTAAAGGAACTAAAAAGTAGAGAGGATGTTCTGTTGTCTTTCATTCCTTTAAGAGACAGACTCAGCTTCCTGAGGTTGAGCAAAGAAGTAATTAAATGAAACATAAAATAATAATTTTATTTATTTATTTTTCATTTATTATTTTTAAGATAGCATTTTATTTTCCCCAATTATATGTTAAACTATTTTTATTTATTTTTTTAAAGTTTTGAGCTCTAGATTCTATGCCTCCTTTCCTCCCCTCCCTTCTCCCTGAAATGGCAAGCAATCTGATCTAGGTTTTACACGTGCAATCCATATTAGTCATATTGTATAAGAAGAGATATCTACAGGCAGAGTCTGGGCATCCACTGATGAGGGATGTTGTCGAGAGGATACCTGTTTAGGGATGGTTTGGATTGGATGTCCTTTGAGATACTGTGATTCTGTTATTCTGTGACTACTATGTGACCATGGGCAAGTTACTGTTTTTCCATTTTAAGGGGCTGTTTGAACTAGGTAGTATGCAAATTTCGTTTCAGTTTTCAGTGGATTACCCAAAGTATCATTAAATTGAAGAATTAAAATGGGGGAAAAGGATTTCTCAGGCCAGCTGGTCTGACTGCTACTTGAGTAAGAATATACTTTACAGAACCTTTTTACTCAACCTGTTTGAAAACTTCTGGTAGAAGGGAACTAAATGCCTCCCTGGGATCCCTCAATTCTATTTTTTTCTAAGACATGCATGCTAAAAAGATTTTCACAATTTTAAGGCTAAATATAGCTCTCTAAAACTAACTTCCACAAATTGCCCCTAATTCTGTACTAGTTCTGACCTTATTCAAGAACTGAGACCCAGAACAAGTCCTATGACTTTCACATTTAGTGATCCTTCCCCATAAACCATCTGGATTAACATGTATTAGTGAAATCACACATGTGCTGATAGAAGAAATTAATTTAAAATATTCATTATTTTCAAGTGGTCAAGATGGCCATTTGTCACTGTTAAAATTCACATATAGCACAGAAGACAACTGGGTCTTGGTGAAAAAAACAACAACAATTAACCACCCATGAATCATCCATTCAATCCCTTAGTATAGTATATTAAAAGCAGCCATACTATCAGAGTGTGTGGAGCAAGAAACGGAAACCTGGTAACAATGGGAGAACCTTCTTCTGATGATTAGACCACTTCTGGTTCCTTGTCCTCTTTCCTCTGCCCATTTATGAATTAAATAACTAAAGAGCTCATGCATCAGTTGTCAGAACAGTGTTCAACAAAATCTAGAAGGGGGATTTGAAGATCAGTTCATATTCAGGAGAAAAATTGTAAAGGAACTAAAAAGTAGAGAGGATGTTCTGTTGTCTTTCATTCCTTTAAGAGACAGACTCAGCTTCCTGAGGTTGAGCAAAGAAGTAAGCCTACAGACTGTATAAATATATAAAATATATAAATATAAACATACTTTATAAGATGTAATGAACAAAAAAATTAAATGAAACATGTATTGATTTGTTTTTCCTTGATTATTGGTGAGTTGGTGGAAAGTGATGGAAATCCTAAAAATTAAAAAGACTTCTTTTATTAAAAATAATTTTTTCTTTATTCTTTTCTTTTTCTTTACTCAAACTTCTTATTCAAAAGGAAATAAAATAATTTAGAATGGACACAAGTTTGTTGAATCGAATCTTTTATAAACTATTTTATTTTATATATCATCCTTTTGTTCTTCATATGCCTGAATGTGTTTCTTAATGATTAAAGTTCATAATGTAATTTTTAATTCATGAAACTTTTATCTAGAAATCTCAAGGGGAGGGTGAGAAAGCCCCAAGATAGTCATTACAACATGTGTGTGCTTGTGTGTGTGTGTGTTTGCCACAAACTGGGAGAAAAAGTAGGTATGCATTGTCTGAGAAATGACTATAAATTCTCACTCTCCAAATGTGGAACTCCTATAAGATTTATACTTCCTGTTCTTTCCTCTCTATAATCTCAGCTTTAGAGATGATAACCACTGCCATCATGTAGCTATATCTAACATCTTTTATCTCAGGGTCTCTCTCAAATACTCTTTCCAAATCTCCAATGGCCCATTGGAGGACATCTTCATTGGATGTCCCATCAGCTCAAGTTCATTGTGTATTAAACTAAACTTATCTTCCCCTTTCCCCAAAGCTGCCTCAAGATCTCCCTTCGGAACCCTTTACCACCGCCACCTCCCCCCGCAAAAAAATCAAAAATCAAAATCTCAATGGTATCTTTTGCTCCTCCCTTTACTGCCACCCATCTCTGTCTCCCTCCATCTTTCCTAAGCCTGGAAATTAAATTTTTCTAAAATATTATTTCCCTAGTGCCACTTCCCTGTGGCTACTTCCAGCTCCTCCACAAGTGGTAGCCCTTCTATTTTCTAGCCTCTCTCTCCTCTTCATCCTTTACCTGGATCTCTTGTTTAAGCCAAACTGGTGTCTTATTCAACAAACTTCAAACTGTCTAAACTCCACACCTCTGCTTCCATTCTTCCAAAGTGAGTTTCCCCCAACACTTTATCTAGCTCTTAGAAGGGCTTTAAGACCCATTTCAAATCCCTACTCCAGTCCATTTCTTCTCAGAACTTATAGAAAAAGTTTGAAATCATGGAATATTAAAAGTGACTCTTTGGGCAGCTAGATGGCACAGTGGTTAAAGCACTGGCCCTTGATTCAGGAGTACCTGAGTTCAAATCCGGCCTCAGACACTTGACACTTACTAGCTGTGTGACTGTGGGCAAGTCACTTAACCCCCATTGCCCCGTTTAAAAAAAATACCTATTTAGGGGCGGCTAGGTGGCACAGTGGATAAAGCACCGGCCCTGGATTTAGGAGTTCCTGAGTTCAAATCCGGCCTCAGACACTTGACACTTACTAGCTCTGTGACCTTGGGCAAGTCACTTAATCCCCATTGCCCTGCAAAAAAAAAAAAAAGTGACTCTTGGGAAGCAATTTGGAATTATATAAATAAAGTTACTAAAATTTCCATACTCTATGAACTAAAGGCTATTACTGAGCTTATACCCCAAAGAAGCCATTGTTAATGGGGTGGTGGTGGTGGTGCCACAGTGAATAAAGCACTGGCTCTGGATTCAGGAGGACCCGAGTTCAAATCTGGCCTCAAACACTCGACACTTAGTGACTGTATAACCCTGGACAAGTCACTTAAACCTCATTGCCTAGCCCCCCCCCCCCCAATCCTTTTAACATTTAACATTTTAACATTAACATTTTAACCCTTTTAAACATCGCCCCTTTTAACAGATGAGGAAACTAAGGTTCAAAGAAAGCACTTGTTCAAGGTCAGAAAGCTAATCACTGTCAAAATTAGGCCTAAATAATAATCATAATCATAATCATAATCATAATAATCCTAAAATGCAGATGGGTTTTAAGATGTGCAAAATACTTTAAATAGATTATCTCATTTGATGTTCACAACTCTGTGAAGTAAATGCTATAATCATATCCATTTCCTAAATGGGGAAACCAAAGATAAGAGGTTAAGTGACTGCCCAAGGCCACACAGTTTACAAATGCCTAGGACAGGATCTGAACTCCTGCCTGACTTTCCCCAACTGTATGTACCTTTTCCACTGCTGTTTCCACTGCCAGTTACTGCCAATCATCCAGCAGCTTTTCTCTGATAAGTTCTGGCCCTCCCTTCCCACCTTTCCTCACTTGTGCCCTCCTTTTTAGAAGTGGTATCCTTCGAATTGTACTCACCCATAAAAGGGGATCACATTTCCAAGTGCAGCTGAGGACCCAGAGTTTGCTGTGCCAGGAGTTGTCTTCCTTATTTAGAGAAAGGAAGAAAGAAAAGAAGGAAGGAAGGAAGGAGAAAGAAAGAGAGAGAGAGAGAGAGAGAAAGAAAGAGGAAGAAAGAAATAGTATGCTTCAGACAATATAATTTCTTTCTCTGGAGGCAGATAGCATGTTTCATCATGAATCCTTTAGGATTGTCTTGGATCATTGTGTTGCTGAGAAGTCAACAACTTTAGAGAGCTTAAGTTATTTGCTTAAAGACCTACAGCTGATAAGTGTGAGACATAAGATTTAAACTCAGGTTTTCCTGACTTCAATCTAGTTAATCACTTCAATCACCCAATAAGCCACAGAGGCAGGAGTTGGACTTAGGTTCTCCAATTCCCGATCCAGCACCACTACCATAACACCCTGGTCTCCTCATAGCTGAGATTACTAGAAAATTGACTTCCTATTAAGTGACACATTCACTATAACTTGAAAACACAGTAATTTACTTTGAGATTGGAGGCACATAGGTAAACACAGGAAGAGGGAGGAGATCCCAATGATCCAAAAACATAGAATTGGAAGATAAGCACAAAGGGATTATTTATCTCTTTGTTCTGTTTTCATTTGGTTCAAAGCCAAATGAATCTGCAGTTTAGTAGAAGAGGCCTACCCAGCCACAGTTGCCTTTTTGACTTTGATTACAGAAGATGTTGCCTCTCCCTCCCTTCCCCCCACATAACTTGACTGAATCAATCCAGATCTTTTCGTTTACTTTCTAGTTTTTCCCTTCTCCCACATTCACCTGAGAAAATTGGAATCCAATTTGTTTCTGTTAAATTTTCTAAGAATTATTTGTCCTCTAGATGGAGCTGTCCACTAGTCTTTTAAAAGGCTAAGCTCCAAATGCATTACAGAGGGCAATCCAGCAGTCCTCTCTAGACCAGAAGTCCCTGTGGGCACCTGTGCACGCACACAAAAAAAGTCAGTAATGCTAATGTGACCTTTAACCTTGGCAGTTGAGGTTCTCTCATATATTCACTGGCTTATGTTGAAATTCTGCCTATTTTTCAGATTTATTGGCAATCACTCCATCTCCACGAAGCTTTCCCAGAGCCCCTCTGACTTCACTCATCAGCTTTCTTACAAATTTGTAATGTATTGTGTTGTATTATAGTGATGTGCGTGTGTGCCATGCTTTCCTCCTCGTAGATGCTCTACCACTTACAATCAACATAGTTTAACCATGTCACGTGACAACTTTAGTCTTCAGCTTCCTTATATATAAGACAGAAAAGCTGGACTAAATGAATTTTAAGGTGCCTTCCAGCTCTGTTAGTAACAGATATTCTAAAAATGCTGGGTTTTTACCTGGGCTTATAAGGTTGGAAGTGAATTTGGACTTCAAGATCTCATCGCTTTGGATTTGATTAGTTAAAGACAGTCTGGTTAATTAGAATCATACTATATAATTTGGTCATGATTTGTGGTGTTAGATAGTGATCCTAAGGATGCATGTAAGAAAGAGTTGGATCTATGGCAGATTTCTCAGATGTTTCAAAAAGAGCTTGTGTGAAGGAATTTCTAAACTTGACTTTATTAAAATAGTTACCCTGAAAATCTGAGGTCCCAAATGGAATTGGTATGACTGATTGTTCAACCAGTACATGTGGAAAATGTGTGATATTCACTATATCATGGTAGGTGACATTGATATAGTATGTTCAAATTTCCAAAGCATTTTATGTGACAATTCTCTGACACACATAATGTGGGTATCAATCTTTATTTTGCAGAACTGAAGACAAGTGCCTTAACTGGGCTTTTAAATTAGTGTCAGGGGTAGATTTTGAACCCATGTATTTTTTTCTGATTCTTTCAATTCACTATATCACACTGCCTTCTCTCCCTCCCTCTCTCTCTCTCTCTCTCTCTCTCTCTCTCTCTCTCTCTCTCTCTCTCTCTCTCTCTTTTTGTATGGGACAATGAGGATTAAGTGACTTGCCCAGCGTCACACAGCTAGTAACTGTCAAGTGTCTGAGGCCAGATTTGAACTCAGGCCCTCCTGAATCCAGGGTGGGTGCTTTATCCACTGTGCCACCTAGCTGCCCCTCCTTATATCTCTTAGTAAAGCACCCAAAGAGCCACTTTTCTTTTTACAAATACCTGTGGCTGCTGCCATATATGATATAGGAGTGACACTGACAGGCTTTAATGCATCTAGGAAAGTGAAGGGACTCGATGCTATGTCCTTCAAGTCTTGGTGGAAATAACTAGGATGGAAAAGAGAAAATTTAGGGGAAATTTCTTAGCTATTGTAACATACTTGAAAGAATGTCTTGGGAGAGAAATTAGATGTGTGTTCCAGGGCAAACCACTTATTTTCTCTGACCTTGTTTTCTCATCTGTAAAATGAGGGTTTTGGACTAGGTGACCTCAAGGCTCTTTTCCAACTCAAAGGCCCCATGAATTTTGTCAGGTTGGCCATGAAGGGTAGAATCAGGGCCAATGGGAGGTCCAGAGAAGCATATTTTGGTTCCTAAGATAAACTTTCCAAAAGTGAAAAGAAGTGAATTATAAAGCACTGAGGTCTATCATTGAATGTCTTCATTCAGAGATTGTATTATTAATCAGGCAAAAAAAATATTGTAGCTCAGGTGGAGGCTGGAACAAATAATCTCTGAGGTATCTTCACTTCTGAGTTTTTGAGTCTATAAGCAAGAATGGAAAATCTAATTGAAACATTCTAATACTGTCAAAGGTACCATGAAGGATATAAAAGATGAAGATATTCTATGAGGAGCTCTTTTTCTTTGTGGGTGTGGTGGTATTGCTGGCAGAATAGGGAGTGCTTACTATGACTCAATTAGAGGTCAGCTTGGTGTAGTAAAGAGTGCTAGCTTTAGCGTCAGAGGACCTGGGTTCAAATCCAAGATCTCCCATATTTATGTGACCTTTGGCTAGCAACAACCTTTTGGAGCCTCAGTAACTACCTGTGTAAAATAAAGGGTAAAAGACAAAGTAGATTGTTGCTAAGTCCCTTCCAGCTCTAAATTTATGAAGCCCTCCTATTTGAACAAGGAAACAAAAAAGAAAAAAAATCCCTCCTCTGATGCTTAATATCAAATGTGATCTTGGACAAGACACTTAATCACCTTAATTTCAGTTCCCAAGTCTGTAGAATGAAGGAGTTGGACCAAATGGTATTGGGAACCCCTCTGCTTCTAATTCTATATCCCTATATGTACAATGAGGGGACTTAAGAAAAAAGTTGAGAGAAGTATGTCTTGGAGTTATAAATATGATGAAAATTGATTAAACTTTACTCGGGTTCAACTTTATAACTTTATGAGCTGGAATTTCCTGTTAGGTAGAGAACTCAACTAGAAAGTTATGAAATGTGAATCAAAACTAGTTATTGAGCTCCTCTGATAGAAAATCTTCATTAGATAAACTATCTAGGATTGCAAGAGGGTTTCACTTAAAAGATCACAAGGAAGCATTTTGAGATTCTCAATAGTAGGTTTGAAAATTAAACTGGATTCAACATTGGTTTTGAAGTCTATTACTGAAATGAATGCCTCCAGTTGAAGGGGTGTATGTGTGTGTATGGGAGGGGGAGGCACATGTGTTTTAATTTGGAGGGAGAAAATGCTAAGTAGTATATTATTCAGTCTTACTAAGTATCTTGTTTCTAAAATAGAACCACAAATTACTTGTAACTGCTGTCCAGTTACTAGTAGAGTGGAGGTAAAAGCAGTTTATGCTAGCAGGCATTAAGCACAGCTTTCTTTTCTCAAAGCTTAAAGCCAGACTAATCACCTATCCTTTCCATTTGCTTTATTCAGTGTAAATTCCTATTTAGCATAATGGAAGTCATGCATTGTGAAGACAATTGTGTTAGTATTTTCCATCATCAATGTCAAAATGTGTACATTAGTAAGATCCACATTTCATTTCAGTTCTAGGTTTGGATGCATTTTCCTTGCCCTGGTTTGTCATCTTCTATCTTTATAGCTCGTTATCACAAGTGCTCTATTGGTGTGGGAGCTTTTATAGCAGTAAAAGTGGCTTCTGTGTCTAGTGTGAATATATGTCTCCAGGGCTTCTGGCAGTGGAGTGGAGCAGAAGGAGCCTTGGATTTTAAATAAGAGGACCTGGGTTTGAATCCAGTTTCTTTTATTTACTATCTTTGCACACTGGGGAAGTAATTTTAATCTTTCAGGAATTCCATTCTGCTCCACTACCACCTTGTAAAATGAAGGGTTTTTATTAGCTGATCTCTAATGTTCTTTCCAGCTCAAAATCCTGTGAATTTATGAAAATAATAAAGAAGACAATGTTGCTCATCATGATTTGCCCCTTTGTCTTTCTGTGACCTGTTTACTTTTTGTGCTTTTTGCATTCTCCTTATTTAATGTGCTCACTGACACTATACACTTTCCTTCCATGTTGCCCTGGGAAGCCTCATTTTAGGGTGCTGCAGATCTGTGCTCAAGACAAAACACCCTCTTCTCTATAGTTCAGGGATTTTTCCATTCTTAATGTATCACAAACCCAAATCAACTTCAATCCTGAATCTTATTTCAAAGACTTGCTCATGTCTCCCAACTGCAAGTTAGTGGGGAATTTTTTACTAAACTTTACATTACTAAATACCAAAGCTCCTTGCTTCCCAGAAGCACTAACTAGCCATGTGACTTTTAGTAAGGCATATCTCTATGGGCTTTATTTTCTTCTTCTGTAGAATGAGTTGGGTATAACAGAAATATCTTCAAAATCCTTTCTAAGTTTAATATTCTCTGACTTTATAATTGCATAAATATCAGGATAAAATCAAAGCTTTATTTAAAGTCATATAAAAGGGCTATGAAGATTACAAGCATAGCCTGAATTGTACTTTCAAAGGCACTTTTTCCAAAATGGCAGTAAGTTACAGAATTTCAGTAGCCACACTGATTAGGTCTCTTCAGCTGCCAACAATTAAATTATCATCTTTATGCTGATGATTCTCAAATTACTTATCCAGCCCTGAACTCTCTGCTGACTTCTATTCTCACATCTCCAACTACCCATCAGTTATCTATCTCAAAGCAGATGCCAAATAGACACCTGGAACTTAACATGTTAAAAACTAAATTAGTTGTCTTTCTTCCCAAATCTTCTCCCTTCTAAACTTCTGCACTTAGCACGGTGGTATATAGTAGGCACCATGTAAATGCTTATTCCCTTCACAATTAATGTTGAGGGTGCTAACATCCTTCCAGTCCCTTCGGCTCACAACCTAGGTGTCATTCTTGATTTCACATTATTTTTCACTCCCCATATCCAATCTGTGGGCAGTTAAGTGGCACATGGACAGCTAAGTGGTAAAGTGGATATAGTTCCAACCCTAGAGTAAGGAAGATGAATCTTCCTTAGTTCAAATTTTCCCTCAGACACTTAGTTGCTATGTTACCCTGAACAAGTCACTTATACCTGTTTGCCTCAATTTCCTCATTTGTAAAATGAGCTGGAGAAGGAAATTGCAAACCATTCCATTCTTTTGTCAAGAAAACCCTAAATGGGATCATGAAGTGTTGGACACTACTGAAAAATGACTGAACAACAAAAAAATGTCCAATCTACTGCAACGGCCTCAAGATTTCATCTCTGCAATATTCCACAAATATGCCCTTTCTCACTGTTGATACCACCACTCTTCTGGTGTGAACCCTTATCTCCTCATACCTGGGAAATTGCAATAGCTTGCTGGTTAGTCTCCCTGACACATTTCTCCCCAGTCAAGTCCACTGTCTGTTCAGCTGCTAAGTGATTTTTCTAAAGAGTTGATTGACTTCCTACTAAATAAATTCCATTGTTTCCTATCACCTACAATATCAAATATAACATCCTCTGTTTGCAATTTAAATTCCTTCATAACCTAGGTCCTTTCCTACTTATACCTTACACTCCTCCCTCATTTACTCTTTGGCCTCCTTCTTATTCCATGAACCAGATACTCCATCACTTGGCTCCAGACATTTTCTCTGGCTTTCCCCCATGCCTATAATGGTCTCCCTCTTCATCTCCACTGACTGGACTCTGCCTTTCTTCAAGTTTTAGATAAATCCTGTATTCTACAGGAAACCTTTCCCAAACCTTTTTAATTCTAGTGCCTTACCTCTCTTGAATATTTGCTTTTTTGTTTTATATATGCATATGGTATATATTTCATATGTGTTTATTAGCAACTTGCCTCCACTTTTGGATTGTGAACTCCTTGAGGATAGGGACTGTATTTTTCTTTCTTTGTATTCCCAGCAATTTATATAATGCCTAGCATGTAATAGATATTCAATAAATGTTTTTTGACTATTCTAAATTATTACAAAATCTTAAAATAGTTTGCAGAAATAGTTGTGTGTCTGTCATTCTAGGAGTTATTTGCAATTTTGGAATGAATTACCAAAATAAATATTTTGGGAAAAGATTTTGAGGTGGTATATCACTAATCATTTCCTTACAGACTTCAATGGATAGTTCAGTATTTATAGCATCGATATTAAATATTGCCACTTGAATGACTAGAACAGAGATATTTAAGTTATTTTTAATAGTTAAAAATTTTTTAAATATTGTTTTGTAAAGCCTTTAGTCATTTTTCAGCTTTTCTAGAGATATAAACATGGACTCCCATATAAGTATTCACCAAGGATCACAGCTCAAAGTGTTCTTGTCACTTGATTCCATGAGAGGCTAACAAAACCAGCCCCTTTCCAAAAGCAATATAACAATATAGCAGTATAGGGTAGAAAATGATACAGGGTTTTAGGGGACCTGGAGCCCTAGAAACATGGGCTAAAAAGACTGCTCAGTCATTAAATTCCTGAATCATTCAGATCAAAGATTAGACAAATATTTTAAAATTACTCTAGCTCACACTTATTTGGGTTCTCACTTTCTTCAAATATAAAATGAGGAGGTTGAAATAGATGATCTTTAAGATTAAATCACCTCAAAATCCTACAAAATTCAGTTTTTTCCTATTCCCATAATATAATAGCAGAAAGTAAATACTGCCAAGTAGAAAATACATTAATGTAAAGAAAATAATAAACCATAATAATGTACACAAACATTCTGAGTAAATTCCAACAATAATCTATCATTACTTATTGAACTTATATTTATTGAACATTTGCTATGTAAAGAGAACTGTAGGGGCAGCTAGATGGTGCAGTGGATAGAGCACCGGCCCTGGAGTCAGGAGTACCTGAGTTCAAATCCGGCCTCAGACGATTGACACTTACTAGCTGTGTGACCCTGAGCAAGTCACTTAACCCCAATTGCCTCACTTAAAAAAAAAAAAGAACTGTGATAGATGTTAGGAAGGCTAAGTATGGAGAATAAAGCCTAGTACCCATATATCAGAGAGTTTATACTGTAACTGGGGGCAGGAGAGGAAGGTAAGGCAATATAAAATGAATGCGTAATTTCCATATACCAGGAAATATGAAATACATGTCATAGTGTTTTGTATAAAAATTGTTTTGAAAGTTTGTAAGATGAATAGATAGTTCCATCTCAAGTGATAATAATGTGGCATTTAAGCCTGACCTTATATGTTGGGTAGGATTTTGATAGACAGATGGGTAGTGGGAAGAATGAGTATGAAAACCAAAACAACAAAGGGGACATAATTTGGCCATTTTCGCATCCCAGTCTAATATGGTCCTCAAGTCCATTTCAGTGGGAGGAAAGGGTCTTCTTGTTTTGTTACTGATCATAGAAGTAGTATGGTGGTGGATAGTGGATACTGGATTTTGAATGAGAAAAACCTGTATTCAAATTATGCCTCTGATATTTAATAGCAACATCACACTGAAGGCACTACCTAACCTTGATGAAACTCAGGCAATGTTCTAAGTTGTGTCTACTAACTTCCAAAATATTGTGATTTTGTATTGGTGGAGGAAGTCCACACATTAGGAGTTCCCAAGCTGACAAAATCCTGCTAAATTGGTCATTGGATAGTCATTAAGGTAAATGTTGACATGCATATAGTATCCATTAATTAGCCTCCTACTTGTAGTTCTCTCATTAAAGATGAGCTTTTATGGGGCAGCTAGGTGGCCCAGTGGATAGAGCACTGGCCCTGGAGTCATGAGTACCTGAGTTCAAATCTGGCCTCAGACACTTAACACTTACTAGCTGTGTGACCCTGGGCAAGTCACTTAACCCCAATTGCCTCACTAAAAAAAAAGATGGGCTTTTAGTACATAAAGTAATGTCCAAAGGAATTTATAGGAAATATCATTCAACAAAAAGAAAAAAAGTTTTACTGCTGTTAAATGACTGCAAAACAATTAAAAAGGTATACAATTAACTCAGATTTGTGAAAGTCAAATATATTACATTGTCAGTAATGACAAAATAGTCATTTATAATAATTTTAGAAGCTGCCAAAATATGCACATATGTATATTATATATGTTAATATGATAATAAACACCTTAATCTGCTAACTTAAAAAACTTTTTGTAATTACTAATTCAAGTTCAGTTTTCAGTAGGCACACCTACATATATTCCAACCCACTAATGCACCTATATGCAGACATTTTAAATGAATATATGGATGTAGCATGATGTGATGATATGATAAAGAGTGCTGATTGATATTTGAATCATGCCTCAGTCACATACTCATTGTCTGATTACAGGCAAGAGCTTTAACATTTCAGAGTCTCAGTTTCTTTATCTGTACAATGAAGATAATATTACTTGTTCTATCTACTTCAAAGGGTTGTTGGCAGTAAAGTACTTTATAAGACAAACAAAACCCCCAAACAAAACATGTGCATTAGGATTTCATCACCATACTATATTCTTCTCTGATACTTCATCAAAGAATAGAAGTGATCCTGGGCTGTCCAAGATGATGCCAGAAGAGAATGTTTTGGCAGATCCTACAAATTTATATAGGCTTAAAATATAGGTATGTTGATGAACTGGATGGTATGGAGGTCATCTGGGGGCTACTTTGACTACATTCCAAGAATGTCATGAATAGAAGGTTAGCTGTCAGGTAAGGATTTTTTTTTCTAGTCACATTAAGATAGAGACCATTTACTAAGCCATTGAGGGGTTGTAGTATATGTACAACAATGTAGGCAAAGAGTACTCCTTCTGAAAGAATTGCAGATATTGGAAGCATTTTTGCATGTATAAACATATATGTGTGCATATCATTGGTCTGACTATATAATTGAAGGTTGACTTTTTTAAATGATTGTAAATATGAATTTGTTATCAAGTGATTATTTTTTGTCTATTGTGGTGAAATAAAACATTATTCATTTCTAGGCTTTTTCCTGAGCTCTAGGTCTGCATTACCAATTGCCTTTTTGACATCTCAAACTGGATGTCACTTTGGCATCTTAAACTCAGCATATATAAGGCAGAACTCATTGCTTTACTCCAAAAACTCACTAGTCTGCCAAATTTCTCTATTATGGCCAATGCTAACACCGTCCTTTAAATCACCTTGTTTAGGAAACTTGGTATCATCCTTGACTACTCATACACTGACCCCACATATGTAATCTGTTGACAAATACTGCTTCTCTGGCAATATCTCTGATATATACATATATATAAACATATACACACAAACACACATACATACTTATACAGACACTACCTGCTCTACTTTAGGCTCTCATTGTATGTTGCCTAGAATATTTCAGTAGGCTCCTAATTCATCTTATTGACTCAATTCCCTCCCCCTTCCATTCTATCCTCCACCAAGCTTTCAAAGGGACTTTCCTAAATCACAGGTATGACCATGTCCTCCTCCTATTCAATAAATTCCAGTGGATCCCCATTCCCTCCAGGATCAAATACAAAGTCCTCTGTCATCTAAAACTCTTTATAACCTGACCCATTCCTTTTTATCCAGTCTACTTATGCAAACGCTCCTCTACATACTCTATGGTCCAGCCATACTGGATTACTAGATATTCCTGACATGACATTTCATCTCCCAACTCCATGCCTTTACACTAGCTGCCTCTAATCTCTGGAATGCTCTTCTTTCTTACTTCTACATTTTAAATTTCCTGAACTCTTTTAAATCTTGACTTTCCCCCACCCAGATGATGGTTGTGCCTTTTTCCTAAAAGTTACTTTCCATCTACTACTGTACACATCATATAATATATGTGTGCATACACACATGTATGTATATGTACATATTCACACATAATTCTATATATGTAATCTCTATTATGAATATAAGATCTGTGAGATCAGAGAAAGCCTTTTTTTTTTTCATTTTTAGTATCTTCTGCCCATTCCTGTAACAGTCATTGACTGGACATTACATTTAATATATTGTCCATTTTACTAGGGTATGTTCATTACTATAATGGGTATTATTTGCCAGTTCAAACTTTTGGAAATATTCACCATCATAAAACAACCATGGGGAGAGAGAGAGAAAGAGAGAGGGGGGGGGAGGAAGAGGAGAATGAGAAGGGATTTCACTGATATTGGTGAAAACCCAAACTGTCTATTGCTCTTGATGATCTTTAGAATCATGACAAGGAAGCAAAATGGCAGTGAATTGGCTTGGTTCAACTTGCTTGGGGGAAAAGATATCTAATTAGAGAAATTGTCTCAAGGGTGAATGAAAGAAAGACTAAGGAAAAGTTTCTAGTGACTGTGAAGAATTCCATAGCCTAGCCCACAACCTTTATGCCTAATATATTGAGCACTTACTGAATGTTGCCTTAGCAACAAAATGAGTAATTGTAGCAGGCTGGCAAGCAGTAAAAATTCATCGTGATATTTAAGAACCAAAAACTTTAATATTTTATTATCATAATCATTGATTACAATTTCCTTTGTTAAGAGGGTAGATTTTTTTAATAGAACAATTATTTGCTTTATATTTTCAAGAAAATGGAAAATACGTTTTTTAAAGAATTGAACTTTACTAGATCTTTTTGTATAAAGAAATCTATAGCTAGTCATATACTTTTCATGTTACACAGGTTTTCTTTCCCTGGTTTCAGATTTAACATTGGACAATTGGGAGCTGTTCATCTTCGCAAGTGCTGAAAACTGAGTATAATAGAAGGTTTTTACTCCTAGGGTTTTTCCTGAAAGTGCTTTCCAATATTGTTGTTGTTGTTGTTGTTGTTTGTTGTTTATCTCAAACACACACACACACACACACACACACACACACACACACACACACTAAAACACCCCAAAGAAAAAGCAATGTAGTACTTTAAAATGTCTGATGACTGCATATACTTAATTTTTTTTTGAGAAGGGGATATCTGTTACTTCTTTAATATCTCTTAAAATGAATTAACTATAATATCACCCAGAGTACATTTTACTTTAACATGGATTAAAATACTTTGTGGATGTTTAATTTAATCATTCTTAACTCCTTAAAAGTTCACAGAACAGGGGCAGCTAGATGGCGCAGTGGATAGAGTACTGGCCCTGGAGTCAGGAGGACCTGAGTTCAAATCCGGCCTCAGACACTTAACACTTACTAGCTGTGTGACCCTGGGCAAGTCATTTAACCTCAATTGCCAAACCAAAAAATGTACACAGGATTCTGTATTCCACATCAGTCTTTAAAAAATATGACACTACCTTTGATCACTCATTCATGGGGAGGGGAGAAATGTGAAGAATGTTGAGGATACCTAGAATAAACCCTTGAATCACAAGGAACTTGGTATTTTTAAAACTGTCATAAATTGGAACATGGTGTTCAGTTTTAGTCAACATTATTGTATGAATAAGACATCTTTCTTATTCAATGAAAGAAACATTTTGAACACACTTTCAAATGCTTTATTCTTCCATATAAGTAGCAACACTGAGCAAACCCTGTTGGTTTGACCTATGACTGCTTCTACCATGCACACACGAATGCTTTGTCCTCTATAAAGTAAAAGATTGAATATCCTCTGTACTATGAAACTTAATTATTTGATATGCTTTGAACTGACAACCCTAATGTGTGGTTTTTTAAATAAATGATTCAATTTCTTTCATTTGCCTAGTATTTGAAACAAATTTATACCATCGATTTAATTTGATTTCACATTGGTTATTGAGCAGAACCCAGTAGCATTTCTGGAAGCCATTTTGTTGGTTTTAAATTTTTAGTGAAAATGACCAGTGTTTACAAATAGGAACATTAAATTAACTTTAATAATATTTTGTAATTGTTTTGGACTAGGTGTCCATGACATTTTAGTCAACTGATGTATTTAATTAATTTAAACAGCAAGTGGTGCAGCAAGAAGGATGTAGTATTCTCTAGACATTTGAGTTCTTCTTCATCCTCTGTTAGCTTACTGGGCATGACCTTAGGCAAGTGCTAATTTTCTTCTCTGAGCTGAACAGTTTCCTCATCTGTAAAATAAGGGGATGGTACTAAATGACTTCTAAGGTCCCTTTTCTCTATATCATGCTGTGCTTCTCTCTTTCTATTCTTTTTTAGAATTTTGGATTTATCTAGAAAGAACATTCACATTTGTAGAAATTATACTGCATGATTATAGTGTTATTTGATTGGCTAAATCTAAAAGATATTTTTGGAACTTTGAGCAGATTACTGTTAATGACCAAAATGTTAGAAGGGTTCACCTCTCTTCCCTTTCCCCCTCATCTCTTTAATTCTGGATGAGTTAAAAGGGGTTTTCATTATTGAATATTTTCATTAATGCTTTTTTTGTTTTCATTTTTATAAGCATCCAGAACAAAATAATCATAGCCTTCTTTGCTCCTGACACACACACACAATTGGCTTTGCTTTCAGAAAACATGCAAATAGTACAAGCAAAATTAAATATAGTTTGCTCTTAGGACAACAAATGTTAAGGTCACATGCTCAATTGAAGAGTTTTAAATGAAATGTAAATTTCATCTGCTTTTAAGTACTATCAGTTCATAATGTTTTAACCAGAATTACATGCTCTCTGATGAGCATGGGATAAAGGCAACCATAAGAGCTACTATTGAAAGTATACACAGAGACAGACAGACACATACACACATATGCCAAGAATTCTTGCATAAATATGGTAGTATAATGCAAAGGACTCTGAACTTGGAATCAGTAGGGACTTAATTTAATCCTACTCCCACTCCAATACTTACTAGCCATGTGGCTCTGGTTCAGTCATTTAACCTCTTGATGATAGTTCTTCAATACTGCAAATATTGCCAGTGTTACATCTATATCTATAACACTTTTAAAAAGTAAATCAAACTTTTAATTGGTTGTATTTCTTTGTAAGCATTGGATTGTCTCAAGTTCAAATATTTAACACCATCTAAAACCAGAGCAGAAAGCTGCATGCTGTGTGGCATCAGATACCACCTTGGTGGATAGTAGTGATGATCTTGTCAGCTGGAAAATATCTTTGTCATAGTTCTCTTTGAAATGATTTATTTACAAATAGCATGATGCTATGTCATCTTTCAATAACATGAGAAAATTTAGTAATACCAGCATTTCTGGTTGAAAGCATGTTACCAAAACCTAAAAGAACATTGATCTTAATTGAATGTAATGATATAAAACATTGATTTGAAACCTGAGTGTTTAAAAGTAGAGGGGAGAAAAAAGCTTTTTAAATTTGTGTTTCATTAAAGCACCCACTCACCACCTCTCATTTCAAAGGCTTAAGTCTTAGAGTTATATACTTCAAAAATTCAAGTGATCTGTAATCTCCTGAATGTGGATATTTCTTCCAACAGTGCAGATCACAATTCATCCCTGCCTTCTCATTCTGTATACTTTTATTCTTCTATAAGTGCCCAACAGGGATTGGAGATCTTCCTTTAAATCCTGTAACATATTGTGGGTGCTATTATATGTCTTAGGCTGCCCATTTATTATCCCTTGTTCTTGCTACTTGACTGTGCTCCCCCTTTTCCATATCATATATTTCTGTGGTCATTGTTTTATATCTTTGTCTTTTGCACATAAGTTATAATTGCTAATATGCAGGATAGTCACCCCTATTATACATATTTTCATTGTTCTTTGGTTGACCCATTATTTTGATTCTTTAGAGATTGTGATGTCCTACAATTTTTAATCAAGTATTGGTGTTAAAAAGCTGGGGTTTTCTGTCATGGAGAAGGCTGACTCTGTTTCTGTTTTTCTGTATCTCCCTTTCTCTATCTCTCTATCCCTGCCTTTCTGTCTCTGTCTCTGTCACTCTCTTCCTATGGACTAATGCAACAAATTTCTCATCCAGATATATAGAATAATCTGGGAAATAGGCATTCTTTATCCATTTTGTCTTTCTTGTATAGACTATTAGGCTAACTTCTGTTTAGTGGACAGTAATCTCATTGAGGAGGTTCTGTAGTATTTGGAAATGATTCAATCAGCATAATGTAATTAAAATAGTAATATCAAGAGGACCTCACCATCTTTAGGGAATACTTCTGTCATTTATTTTCTGCACAGGAAATCTCCAAAAATCTTTGGTGAGCATGTCTCTCTTTCTTCTTTATGCCATATCAGATATTTATGATCAAATAATTCAAGAAAGTTATCTCTGTTGTTTCATCTACTAATGAATCTTGTGTGGTCTTTAACATATTCATGAGGGACATTATTGGAAAATTATTTTCAAAGTGATATTTTTTGACAGAGTCATTTAAAAATCAACAACAATGAACACAATGGATTTTTTATTTTTCTTCAGACAATGGTGTGACTTTGGATCATGACTTTGAATATGTGGTGTGCTTCAGAAAATAATTTGTGAGAGACTTGTTACCTACTCATATTTTCATTTAATTTTCATGCCCTTTCAATATTTGCAAACATTCTCATAATTTCAAAAAGATTAAAAAGTAGGCATATTGATAATTCTGAGTTCTTCAGTTACTTTTTTTTTTAAGTGAGGCAATTGGGGTTAAGTGACTTGCCCAGGGCCACACAGCTAGTAAGTGTTAAGTGTCTGAGGCTGGACCTGAACTCAGGTACTCCTGAATCCAGGGCTGGTGCTCTATGCACTGCGCCACCTAGCTGCCCTTCAGTTACTTTTTAAAGGAGAAGATAATATTATTGGGTGATATTTTTACCTTTGTTATTATCTCCTATTTAAGAAAACTTATAAAGGGATCATAGAGTGTTTTCAAAACTATATTGCTTTATATTGTGTATATTGGTCAAGACTAGTTGCTGTTCCTATCTTTCTCTTTAATTCCCTTTCTACTACATACATATTACATCAAGTGTTGCAGTGTTAGTTGAAATGTGTTGATTATATTATCATAGATGTGTCAGCACAGTACGTAGTAAGCTCTTAAAATGTTTATTGATTGTGTGAAAGTAGTTTGTTATAGAAATGCTGATATATCTGTTCCAATTGCTTTTTTACTATTTTCTATCTTTCCAATTTAACCTATAAATTCTCCTGCTTGCTTGACTTTCACATCAGCCTTTTGTAGACTTACTTTTTTCTGTACCTACTCTTTCTCCTGAATTGTTGGTCAATACTATCTATAACTTTCCACCATCTTTCTCTATAGCATTTTGAAAATTTGTCCATATTCCTAATGGATGTTTTTACAGATATAAAGCAATGCCATAGTGATTTGTTTAACTATTTTGGAGAGAACTCTTTTTGAAAAATCAGCATTCTTGGAAATATAAAGTAAATACTTATTTCATAAACCTTATTCCATAAATATTTTGTGATATTATGAATAATGAAAACATTTCACAGATTCAATTTAATATTACTTAAAAGAAGTAACCTCTCTGGACTTCATTTTCCTCAATGGTGTGGCTAAGATTCTAGCTATACTGTCTAAAAATCTAATGAGTGGTCACCAATAAATTAGAAGCCTTAGCAAGAGTTTAGACTTTTTAGGCATTTATTAAGGAGCATTAGGAGCTATTGATGAGAGAAAAAGGTCAAAATCTGACTATTTCTAAGAGACCCCATCATCCAACCTGCCATGGCGAGGTCAGGAACAAAAAGGACCCAATGATTCTTTCCTCCTGTCTAAACCAGAAACATCAAATGTCACTTCCTGATGCCAAGGAACTGACCTTCCAAGACACATGGCTTGACCCCAGTCGCCTTCTCCTCATGGTGCAGCTTTCCTACAGTAACTCTCTAGCAGGTGGCGTCGCTCCAATTGTCACAGTTGGAAAATGGTGGGGGTGTAGAACTAAATGATATCTATCCTATATTTCTATAGGCAAAGGTTTCATGTAGCTTTGTGTCCAAATTGGTTCCCAAAGCAGTACAGGGAAGTCTATAGGAGGCCTCAAACAATGAGCTTACCAGTAAGATTTCCTTTGGCTAGTAGTAACTCTGATTTGACAATGGACATCTGATCCTAATTTATTTACAGCTAGAAATATTTTCATGTTTTAAAAGTGCAGGTCCCTGCCCTGAAGGAACTCAGGTAAATAGCATTGTAGATGCTGTGAGGATCTTATTTTACTTGAAACTGCAGACTGAGCTTTAGTAATGAACTCAGATCCCTAGAACAAATTTATTTCCTCTCCAAAGATAAAGAAATAAGAAAATGGTGATCACAGACTTGATGCAATTATTGGTAATTAGAACTATTTAAGTCTAGAACTATTCCAATATTGCTCTCTCCTTCTTCCCTCATTGAATAAATAGTGGAACAGAGGCTTGACTAATGATTTCTTAACAATTTATATAAATATTTACATATATGTATACGTGTATATCAACATCAACAGATTACCAAAACAAGCACTATAGATTAAGCTCATAAGTAGATGAGCTGTTTTTTCTTATAAATTCATACTTATAATTAGTTTTAAAATAATTCTAATAGAGTATGTTAGGTGCAATACTTATCCAATCTAGTAAATAAGGAATTCTGAGTTAATCATGGTTGTGTTTTTTTTTTAAGATTGAATGAAGTGATAAAAAGCATGGTCAGTAGTTTCTTAGTACTGGTTTGAAAGGTCTAATTTTAACAATAAAACAAAGGGGCCAAAATAGACTTTTGATAAACTGTAAAGTTTCTAGACAAGGTCTATGTTTGCTTCTATGCAGGATGAACCTTTGTACATATAGCTGGTCCAGATGCTTTATTGAACTTTAAAGTATGTTACATAATGAGAAAGGCAGCAGTCTGAGACAAGAAATTTGAGTTTGTGTCTAGAATATACTATCAAGTGTCCTTAAACAATCCTTAAGTCCTTGGAGCTTTGGCCTTTTCATGTGTGGGATGCTCTCACCTAGTCTATAACATTCAATCATTCAACAAGCATTTATTAATCACTTACTACTTAATAGGTACTGTGTTTAGCAAAATATGAAAGAACAACAAAAAAAAAACTAGTCCCTGTCCCCAAAGAGCTTACATTCTGTTAGGGAGACAAGAAATATGCATACACATAAACATAGATATTAATATATAATCACGTATCATATCTGTACAGCAATGTATCGTGTATGTGTGTGTGTGTGTGTAGGTTGTAATAGTATAGTTGAATTTTCAGGGGGAAGGAATTTCTTGCTCTTTAAAAGAAATGACAAAGATACATAATTTATTTGGGACAAATGACCCTGACCTCAGAAAAGTAAATGGCTTGAGCATGATCACTGTAAGAGAACTTCTCAAAAGTCTGCATCCCCTTCAATAAGGAAAAATTTCATGATTGAGAATACCAGGATATGCATATTAGGCAATACAAGGGAAAAATCTATCTGGGAGGCCACCTAGTCAGACTGCAAAGGTGATGTGCAGATTAACAGACCAATTAGCCACTTTCTGAAAGCTCTCTTCAGCTCACATTTTCATTCAGGGTACAGTTCTTGGAAGTGGAGGGGAAGGAATCCAAGTGTGGAACCCCATGTTTTACACATTCTCATGTCATTTTCTAAATGCAGGTTGGTTACAATGAATTGTGCTATATATTTGGTAAGAGAATCAAAATTTACTGAGAACTTATGTTTCTCCCTTGAAAAAGAGGAACATAAACATTAAAAGTTGTCTTTGCACACTTTTCACTAATTAATGTCTTCTCTCTGAGGTTACCTCCAAATTGTGTTGCCTATTTCTTATTTGTACATAGCTGTTTGCATTTTATCACCCTGATTAGATTGTAAGTTCCTTCAGAACAAGAACAGTTTTTTGCCGTACCTCTGAAGCTTAGCACAGTGCCTGGTACATAGTATTAAGTGTCTGAGCATTCATTTTCCTTAAATATTTTCAGTACATAATTCCAAAAGATTTCTTTTAAAGAGCAAGAAATTACAGCCAAATATGTATTTGTGTATGTATATATGGGCATATATATATATATACACATTTATACATATATAAATTTCTATGTGTATATACACATCTTTGCACGTGCAGCTTTTCAAAATGCACATTGACCAAAAAACAAACAAAAAAAACAACAACACACAACACAGAACACAATAGTAACAACACATTTTGCTTATTGTTAAAGTTTACTTAAGATTACAGTTTCAGAGCATCACAATAATTTAGAGAGTGGAACTTCCCTTTTATATCTTCCTCTGCCTCAAAACTATTCTAACTATTAGGGAGTTTTAAGTCACAGAGTTTACATACTCTAAACCCCAAAAGGCATTAGTAAGCCATAGCATGGGTCACGGTGGGTAGAGTCTGAGTACTTAATATTTTAAAAGTTTCTTAAACCTTCCTGGCTTTTATTGTCAGAATGGCTAGAAACAAGCAAGCAAACAAACAAAAAGTATTTCTTCCCTTTTCCAGCAAGAAGCTGTCAACTCAATGGATTTAGTCTCAGGGTTCTGTTTTTCAGATGCCAGCGTGCTTTTGAAAATGTGCCATTGTTTTCTGTGCCTATGATTTGATCTTCTTTGCTCCTTCTACAGCTCTGTGAGGAGTTGCTAATAGGCTCCAGCAAGCAGTTTGAGTGGGTTTCTCTGCCTGCACACACACACACACACACACACACACACACACACACACACACACACGCACCCCTCCCCTGCATTTGCAGCTTCTCAGATGGTTATGCAGGATCTATGATACAACATTAGCAGAAACTGCTATAGATTGATGGGGGCCCTCATCAAGCACCCTGCCCACTCAATATTATAAAGATTCCTGTCGTCAGCAACTGTGACGTCCTCTAGGAAGTTGCCCATTTATGGCTACTAGAGCAAATGATATCATCACAATAGGTGGCTCCTGTCTAAATAGGGATCATTTGTGAAATGAGATTAGAGACATTTATCTGAAAAACAGGAGACAGAGGCACCTGCTTTCTGTAGTTGATATCCCGAGGAATTGTACTGCACGCTAATTAAGGCATAAATCTTCATTTCTAATTCTATTACTTGAGAGGAGCCTCCTATTCCTTCTCGGTACCAAACAGCCCCCACATCCACATGGAATAAACTCCAGATCCATGTTTTCTATTATGCTTGAATATATGGGACATGCATTGCAATCCTATGCTTGCCCCACTGCTGCAGTATACTTGTTTTGCAGAGCTCTGTAGCAGGCTAGTGCAAGCTGTGACTAACCAGATCTGTGGATACCTACTTTGCAATCTCTGGCCTTAATTTTTTTTGCAATGATTTTGAATTGCTCACTGAGCACACAGCTGCCTGTTTGGTGAGAAGCTTCGTGCTCTATGCATTTGGATGCTGTAAGCAGTGCAGCAATAGTCTTTCCACGGTAAGTCAAGGATGACTAATTTCTTACTTTTTTGTACCTTCCGTGTCTACTTCATTCAGCCCCATGGCATCAGGTAGAAAAATAATGTGTTAATTATCTAGAAACTAGTTAATTTCTGACAGCTGCTTTTCCCCTCGTTACTTTGCACCATGTTATTTCCTCCCTTTCCCTTACAAGCCAGAGGTTGCTCTGGCTTAATAAGTAAAATACTTAGCTTTTGCTAGATGGTGTAGTAGCATCTCAGGAGGGGCTTAATCTGACTGCAATACAGGGTGCACCTTAATTGCCCAGGGTGAATTTGGGGAAGAGGTATTAGAAAACAAGCTAAAACTACATTCATGCAATTCTAAGAAGGCAAGTTCCCAGGCTACAATGAACTGGAAATAGGATGATCGCTGAATACCAAGGCAATCTCTAAATGTAAGAAGTATCGGCGGGTTCCTAGTCCCATGTATCAGAGATGCAGCAGCTGTGCCGCTGATTTCAGCATTCATTTGGGAATTAATATATCCAGGGACCTGCAGTTATTAAAACCTGTATTTTATATGAAAACAATGAGGAGGAAAAGCCTATAATGAGGATTCCTTTGTAATGCCAAGTACAGTGAAAGATTCTGTATCTCTTATCAGCTGCATTAAATAAGGTGAAAGAAAATCAGAAGCTATTTGATTTCCAAGCTGGGTAGTGCTACCTGGTAAAAAATAGAAACCCTTTTGAAATGTAGGGAACAATAAATACTAATATTCAGGGGAAACCAGATATATTCCATCCTAATCAGAAGAGATTTCATATTTTTAAGCCGATCGCAGGGAGTATGATGATTTTTGATAAAGCATGCTTTGGAGTACACACAGTTTGACAGGGGTCCATGGGAACACTGGGTTACTAGGTCTTACCTTTTAAGATTCATTCATGAAGGGCTTTAGCTCTGGGGAACTTTATAACAAGTGAGCAGGTGCCTACATAGATTGAAATTTATGGATTAGGTGCGTCTTGCCAGGATTTTTTGCCCTCTTACTTCCTCCCCTATTAAACTGAGACATTTTTTTAGCCTTGCCTCGTGCACAGGTTTACAAGTCTCTAAATTTCAATATTGAACCCCATCTTTTAAAAAATATATATATATATATATATAGATACTAGTTTGTGTCAGTTCTCCACTATCTAGATAAAAATAGCCGATATTTTAAAGTTGACTAGGAATATAATCAGGGAACAGTATGTATTCACAGTGCGGCACCTGAACATGACCAGTGAATAGTCGACTGCCATTGGTTTGCAAGCATCGGCAAGAATATTGGCAATTTCATTCATAAGTCACCCCTTAGAGAGCTTCATCACTGTGCCTACCCATTGTATTAAAATGAAATATCTGGAGCCTTTAAGATGTTTGCGATTTAAAATAAGTCACTGGGACTGTTCTGCTTTCTGAGCCACTCATTTTATTTAGCAACAAGTGCTCACCAAGGATTACTTATCAAAAATGTAATTCATCCAAATCAATGCTTTCCAGAGAAGCATTACCAGATTCCCTAAAAGAACATATTTTAAATGGGCTCATTAATAAAATGGGCTCTGTAACCCAGAGCATAGAGCTTTCCTTGCCATGGATGCAATTCAAAAGATATTTGAAGTAGTTATCGGCACCAGCAAACAGTTTCATTCAAAACTGGCAGCCTACCTTGTTACTGAGTTTCCTTCTCTGGTTTTGCAAGCAGCATCTTTGATAATGGGTAACGATAGATACTTAATTCCTGCACATGTTCAGTAAGTCAATTCACTTATAATGAAAAGAAAAATTAAAAGCCTGCAAGAGGTAATTTACCTGAATTGCCTATATATTACAGCTTAGTCTTTGGCATAGTTCCTTAAAATGCAAAAACATTCTAAAGGCATTTTTATGTTTAACAAAAGTGTACTTTGATGGTATTTCATATTTGTTAAAGAGTTTGTCCCTTTGAGCTTTAAAAATAAATATTAATATTTTCATAATACTGTATGTTTATCCCCCTCTCCTTAAACAGGACCATGTATAAGGAAAATGTTGAATTTGATAGGTTTTTTAAAAATCTCAGACAGCTTTACTTCGAATGATGATAGTTGATGTGTAATATAAATAAAATTGGAAGATGCTTATTTGCACATAAAGTTGGGATGCCATTTTCTCCCTTTTTTCTCTTTTGTGCACTAAGTATAAAATTTTATGAAAAGCAGAGGGAAATTAAATGAATTTATAACTATGTATTTTTAGAGAATCAACTTAAGGAAAAGGCAGAGAATGGATGCATGGGAATGCATTTCATATAATAGAGTCAGAAATTTCTAAGAGAGAATATAAAAAAATGCCCTTCCTCCTCCCCCTCCCCCTAACCAAAAGGGAGCTACGCATTTACACTGTATGGAGGTGTATGGGTCTTAACAAGATAAATTCATACACCTCCACACAATATATACATCAAAGCCAGTGTACTCAGGTACAGTGTGTGCAGGGGAAGTATTTCTAGATAAACACACACCTCCACACCCGAGCTGTAGAGTTCCTTTCTTCCCTCAGAGCCGTTTTTGAAAATGTGAAGCTTCGTTTGCCAGAAGTATCTTTCTGCCTATAGACTGACATGCATTCAAACTAATGTTTAAAAGTCCTGATTAAATGTTATTTTTTCCACATGCAGTTGTTATTATAGTCACTTGATTAGACTCAAACTAATTTATTATAATTTAATACACAAAATGTTTGAATTATCTTTAAGTCTAGCTTTTGGGAAGAAAAAACACAACAAACTTGCCACATTTTCAGTTTGAGGTGCTGAATAGTGAAACCTTTCTCTTGGCTATATACTTTTTACACTATCTTCATTAAGGGAGTGAATCGTACATTTTAGTGTAAAAACCATGGCTAGTTGACTTTTGCTATTCAGCAGAAAATCTTTGGCTTCCAATGTTGCTTTATGGGAGTGGAGTATACAGTATACTTTCAAAAATACAATTGTGAAACTGAATTTAAATACCTTGAAAATGTTATGATATTGCTGATGACAAAATATTTAAATAAACAATGCAATGGACAATTGTTTGTACTTTATTTTATTTTGAATCATGGCTGGTCTTATTTATTTGTCCTTTCATTCTAGAATATGTAAACCATTTCCTAAATACACAAGTTTCTATGAGACAGTTTCCATTTCATGTCCTGCAAATGAAATGGAACTTCACAATGTTATTCTTTACTATAGAGTGGAATCTAGACTATTCAGAATGGAGCCTAAGGAACTTAGAACTTATGATACCAAGAAGTCCTCATTAGAGCATAGCCTCTTCTCTAGTCTCATATCCTGCATTTTCAGCCCTGTGCTATGGTGATGTTCCAGGGTGCTTATAGAATGACAAAGCATATGACTCCTCTTTGCAAGATGCTGTCTAACAACTTGATGAGAGTAAGAAAAGAATAGTAATTTACCAGCTTTACATTCAGGATGACTTTTTGGTACAAAAAACTTTTTCTCTTCAATAAAATAATACATTTTGGAAGATGAGAAAGCTGTGCAAGTTTAGGTTAAAATCAGATTATGTATCACTTCAGGGATATTTCACTATGTTTTCCTGTTATACTTAAAATTTGGAAATAACACATACTTTCCATAGCTACAAAAAATTCTCTTGAAAGGAACTTGTTTGGCATTCTTCCATTAGTCAAAAAGATAGAAATAATATGTAGACAGTAGCCCATACACAAATGGGATATTGGTGTAATCACCAGCCTTGAAGCAATAATATACTGAATTTCATTTATGTTCTCAGATATACTCCAGATCCTGACAAATCCATTTATCCAAAACCTTGTTAGCTTTTCTGGAAATGGAGAGTGACATTGTCTGCCTCCCCTGTCCCTGGGGCCTCAACTGTTTCCAATCATAGATGTAAGAGTTTATGTGAATACTGATGGAAGTACAATCATCATACTTTCCATCCTAGATTGATGAGTTGATAGAAATAAAAGAAAAAAGTATATTTATCTCCAGTGTCCCCACTTGGGGTCTTCCCATACAGACTATGTATGTATGTGATTGCTGACCTCTGGAACCTTTCTGACAAAAAATGTATTATGGAATTCCATTCCCTTGATGCAGTTTTTTGGTTAAACTAGACTAGAAGAGAATTTTAGAGTTCAAAGAAATTTGGATGTCAATTATTCTAATCATCTATTTTCACATGTGAGGAAATTGAGACCCAGAAAAGTAAAGTATCTTGTATAAACCTGGGGTCTCCTAATCTAGCGTTTCCTCCATTGCACCATGCTTTTCTTTCCTTTTGATTGCTTTCTCCACTTGCATGGTATAATGTTCCTGCAGGTTTTCAGTAGCCAGTCTCTTAATGAGAAAGGATGAAGAAGGTTAAATCTCCAATCTCCAGGGTCATTTTATTTTTAATGTTACAAAAGATTTTCCAGTACTGCTACAGAATTTTTTCCATTAACCTAGGTTTTCTGGTAGGATAGTGTCAATATTTGTTGTCATATGTAAGCAATGATGAGTATCAGCTAAAATTGGGGTTGGGATCTTTTTGAGCACTGAATGCTACTAGTGAAACCACATGATACTCATGGATGTTTTTGGCTAAGGCATAGCAGAAGAAAAGGAAGGAGAGAGAAATAAATAGAGGAACAGAATGAAAAGAAGTATGCATATGGGCAAAGAAGATGTTTCAGGTACTGCTCATTAATATTCATATTGCCAGTTGCATACAACAATGAGAGTTAGTTGTTATGGTTCTGAACTTTGTTTCATTTCAACTTGGTCTTTTATTAATTCCACTAAATAGTGCTGTTCTTCCTACTCTGTCACCCAATGCTTACTTCTGATTTCAAAGCACAGAATTTTAACCTAAGAAATAATGGAGGATCCACCAAAGGCAAAGGGCAGCTAGGTGGCATTATAGTGCACAAAGTGCTGGGTGTAGAGTCAGGAAGACTCTTTTCCCTGAGTTCAAGTCTGACCTGAGACACTTACTAGTTGTATATCCTGGGCAAGTTACTTAACCTTGTTTGCCTTAGTTTCCTCATATGTTAAAAATGAATTAGAGGAAATGGCAAACCGCTCCAGTATCTTTGCCAAGAAAACCTCAAATGGGATCATAAAGAGTCAGACACAACTGACAAAGGATTGAACAATAAATCCAATGGCAAAAGAAAGGGAACCTGCCAGAGGTTTACTTGCTGGATTCTGGTAGTTGAGAACCCTACTATTTTATCTGATAACAATGAGGCAGCATGGTATAATTGAAAGAACAATGGATTTTGGGGCCTGTTCAAATTATAGCCTTGATATTTGCCATTTCTGTAAATCTGGGACATTTATTTAGCATCTCTGAGTCTCAGTTTCTATATCAGCAAACTAGGGATAATAATAGCTATATTACACCTTTTTACACTGTATTTGTATGAAAAGCACCTTATAAATAAGGTACATTTAAAAAATAATCACATCAGTATTGGTGATCTCAGATCTTGAAAAAATAATTACGTTTAGCCTAAATGAAACTAAACTGTGGAAAATGAAAATGTTTTAAATGTCAATATGTAACACAGAGAGGAAGCATGGCATAGAGCATTAAGCTGGTATTGGAGTTTGCCACCAGGTAAAACCTCCTATAGGAAGAAGCATTTTAGTGAAGTCTTGAAGGAAGCCAAAGATTCTGAGAGCCAGGGGTAAGGAGAGTGTATTTCAGGCATGAAGGTGGGGAGAGGGGACAGCCAATGGAAATACATGGACATGGAGTGTCATGGCCAAGGACATGTCTCAATGGTACAGAATATGGAGAGTAAAGTCTACGAAGACTGGAAAGATAGGAAGAGGGAAGTTTGTGAAGAACAGATGTGAAAACGTGATTTGTTGCATACTTTAAATTCAGGGCTGGGGTCATAGGTATCTATGGATCCCTAAAGGAGGATCATAGGAGAAGAACTGAGGAGTTTATGGAGACAGTAGCTGCCAAAATTCAAGAGGTTGTTTGGTACCAATGGCAGCTACAATGTTCAATGTGCTCTTTGACTGGAGTGAGCTGTCCCTCTTCACTTCCTCCTTCTTCCCTATGACTTTTCTCCCTGTTGCCTTTAATCTCATCAGTGAAATTGACTAAAGAAATTAGAACTACAGAACATCTGAAAAAATTGCCTGCAAAATGAACCATAGATCGCTATTTTTATTTTTCTCCTATTTCTGGTTTTGTAGATGGGTGTTGGGAAATCTTCAGACAGAAGTGTGGGAATAAAACATTTGAGAACCATGAGGCCAAAATACCCAAACCACTGATGCTTTTCTTTCCCTCTTGAAACCAAAGTGGCACAACGGGTTTGTAAGCCTACAGTATACCTAATGAGGAGAAATAGCTAGATGAGTAAGCCAAACAAAACTTGGATAGATTCATGGTTATTGATATTTGTACTACCTGCAGTTTTCCACTGATACATGTGTTAGTAACTGACATTTATATGGAGTTTTAAACAGAATATGTATTTATTTAACACTTCTCATTTTCTGTGATTTGTGTCCATTTATATGAATCTTCCACAGAAAATCTACCCAATGTGCTGGAGATGTTTCTCTAGTTCTTTAATATTTTGTGGGGACCTGTGCAGCCGCCCACCCCTCATTGTGACTGGCTCACCTCCTCTTCAGACACACATGTTCTTGGTGATAGTTTTTTATGCTTTAAGATATTCAAATAAGATGTAATAAATGTTTCTCTTCGGGAAATGTTTTTGTGCCTCTCTTTGAGAATATGATCCTCTGATGTTTAAAAGTTTGGAAACTTCCTTAATATAAGGAAGCTACACTCTGACAATACAGCTCAGAAAGAGAAGGGAAACTGCCTTCTTATACAACCTTTCTTTTCTTTCTCTTCCTTGTCAGGAGCAACAATAACAACAAAATGATAGTTTGTACTTATGTAACTTTAAGGTTGAGCCTAGTCATTTGCTGGATCCTGCTTGGAGAGCCAGTTGTTAAATTTTCTGTGTGAATGTTTACAGCTTGGAAATTGGCAAATGCTACAAATCAGGACTTGATTATTATTTTTTTGATTGTCTAGACCTAAGAAAATGATGGAAAAAGTGTTAATAATGTAAATTAAAGTCTATGTCATGTGGTTGTTAACATTTACTAGCATATTCTTTAGTTTAACTGATAACAAACCTGTGAGGTTGGTTCTATCATTATTATACATTTCTCATATTGGGAAACTGAAGTTCATAAAGGTTAAATGACTTGCCTAAGATCATACAACTGGTAAGTATGGTTAGGGAAGGGGGCAGAAATGAAATTCACAGCTTTCCTGAATCCAAGTGTAGTTCTCATTCCAATGCATTGCTGCTTCCTACAGGCCCAGTATCTCTGCTCATAGTGATACAAAATGGGTTGCTGGGCAAGGATGTCTTCTCCATGCCATGACTTGCTATTTTGGGATTATGTTTGACCTGGAATGGGAGAAATGAGTAACTATTGGTTCAGAGCACCTCTTCTGGCTGGAACTCAAGGTCAACCGTAGGGTCCTTTCTAGAAGGAAAAGTCTACAGAGATGGCAGTTCACTTAAAAGTGGGTGATAATATCAGTATGAGAAGTTCAAAATTCAGTGTGGATAATTTGTCCAAGGGCAACAAAAAGTGAATTAAACATGATTTTCCCTCAATTTCTTTTTTGGTTTGTGTGTGTGTGTGTGTGTGTGTGTGTATACATATGTACATACACATATACACACATATATATTAGTTTATATAGTTTTATTTTAAATAGTGTTATAGTTCCTTCAAATACTGCTACCAGAAATATATTATGGTTAAATAAACTTTACCTGGACATGTGATAATGTGTCAGGAGCATCATTATTTTAGTATTAAATGTTGTAATATATTTGCTGAGACATGATTATCCAAATGGAATTTCAATTCTTTTTTTCATTTCTCAAGTGCACTTTTCCTTTATTCACCCACAGTTGAGCCAATTGGGTATTGCCAGTGGTGCTTAAATGTTCCTTTAATCAAGCCTTAGTTATTGAATGGATGAATGAATGAATGAGTTCATACACAGAAGAAAAATATGAGGTGGATTCTCTGCATGTGATTGAAGAACTGTTACAGGGACTACATTTATCCACTGGTCAGAGTGGGGTGCAACAGATTAGTCTTAATGAATAGTCCTGTGGCCATGATAAAGTGGGTCTAGATGTGTAATAATTTCTGCAATTCTTCCCCAAAAGAGGTTTAGGAGCACTTCTTCCAGATATCTTTTGGAGTTGAGTGGCTGTTTTAAGAAAGCATATTTGATGGTCAAAGGATATGAACAGGCAGTTTTCAGATGAAATCAAAGCTATCTATTGCCATAAGAAAAAATGCTCTAAATCACCATTGATTAGAAAAATACAAATTAAAAAAACCCTGAGTGGCTAATATGACAAAAAATGAAAATAATAAATGTTGGAGAAGCTGTGAAAAAATTGGAACACTAATTCATTGTTGGTGGAGTTGTGAACTGATCCAACCATTCTGGAGAGCAATTTGGAACTATGCCCAACGGCTATGTGTCTGTCCATACCCTTTGACCCAGTGATACTACTACTAGGTATTTATCCCAAAGAGATCATATAAAAGGGAAAAGGACCCAAATGTACACAAATATTTATAGCAGCTCTTCCTGTGGTGGCAAAGAATTGGAAATTGAGGGAGTACCCATCAATTGGGGAATGGCTGAACAAGTTGTGGTATATGAATGTAATGGAATACTACTATGTGGTAAGAAACGATGAGCAGGCAAATTTCAGAAAAACCTGGAAAGGCTTTTGGACTCAGGTTGAGTGAAGTGAGCAGAGTGAAGAGAACATTGTACACAGTAACAGCAACACTGTGTGATGATCAACTGTGAAAGACTTGTCTCTTCTCAGCAGTGCAATGATTCAAGACAGTTCCAAAGAACTCTTGATGGAAAATGTTCTCCACATCCAGAAAAAAGAACTGTGGATTCTGAATTCACTTTGAACCGTACTGTTTTTGCTTTTGCTTTTTCTTTTTTGAGGTTTTTCCCTTTTGCTCCGATTCTTCTATCACAACATGGCTAATGCAGAAATAAGTTTGATGTGATTGTACATATATAACCTATATCAGATTGCTTTCTGACTTGGGGGGAAGGGAGAGGGGGCAAAAATTTGGGACTCAAAATCTTATGAAAACAATTGTTGAAAGCTATCTTTACATGTAATGAAAATTCATAAAATACTTTTATGATTTAAAATCTTTTTTAAAGGAAAGCATATTTGAAAAAAAGCATTTCAGAAAGGATGTAGAAAAGATTAAAGTTAATCACCAAGCATTGATTAAGCAGTCACTATGTGCCAGGTACTATAGGAAGCTTTGGGGATAGAAAAGAAAAGCAAGGGGGCATCTAGGTGGCACAGTGGGATAAAGCACTCATCCTGGATTCAGGAGAACCTGAGTTCAAATCCAGCCTCAGACACTTGACACTTACTAGCTGTGTGACCCTGGGCAAGTCACTTAACCCTAATTGTCCCACCAAAAAAAAAAAAAAGAAAAGAAAAGAAAGGAAAAACAAAATGGTTCCTTCAATATATTCCAGTTTGTAAGGTCTGGAGTAAAGGGGCAGTTCTAGGAGGAAGATCAGGTATATTTTTCCTTAGATTCATTTTTTTTTCCTGAAAGAAGTTCCCCATAATGCCTGAGGCTACTGTTTTTCATTCATTCCAACTTGAAGCTGCAGATTTGTTCCTAGCTACAAAAGAGAATGTAGACTAACTGTGTGACCCTGGGCAAGTCACTTAGCCCTGAGAGAGAGAGAGAGAGAGAGAGAGAGAGAGAGAGAGAGAGAGAGAGAGAGAGAGAGAATAAGAATGTAAGAAGAGGCTGAAGCTCAGTGTAGGAATAGGTTACTTTTGTATCTGCTCTCCCATGAAAAAAGAAAGTTTTTTTTTTTTTTTGAGAAACCCAACATTAAGTTAGAATCTACCTATAGCTTTTCCCCACTCATGGATGATAGGACTAACTAACCACTTTAGATATGCAAGAAACCAATTTTTTTTAAATGCTGCCTTATGCTGTCCCTTTTTTCTGACTTTCAAGCATATCTTCTCCAGAGATACTACCTTCCTCTCACATAATGCCGCCACCCCTTCCTCTTGTGGTAAATAACCTTTTTTCTTCCTTATTACAATGCTGATGTGCAGCCTCTCTATGGGATGGTGGTATATTGGCACACAGAGAAAACAGATTTCTAAGTATCTGATTCAGCAAAACATTTGCTTCCAAACTTCCAAATAACAAGAGTTATCTAAAATTTCTTTCAAATGATGTACTTTCCTAAAATAATTCTATTATATCTCCTTGTTCCCCTCTACCATCCCCCTACATATTTTAAAAAGCTTATTTTTCTCATTCACATCTGAAATGATTATATCTACCCATCAGTGGTATATATTCCTCTTTTTTTTGTATTTATTTCCTTCATTTAAAGGATACCCTCATTACTGCCTTAGGAAACAATCACTACAGGCTCCATATGTTTGAGTTTCTAGAAGTATTTTCCCTAGCTCAGGGTCCTTTCCCTATCAATTCATCCTGAAAATCCATAAGATTTCTTCAGTATGCCTTTCTGACACTTTTCTGGGAGCCAATTAGATCTGCTTGTAATGTGTGTCTAAAGAATTCACCATAGGGGGCAGCTAGGTGGCGCAATGGATAAGGCACTAGCCTTGGATTCAGGAGGACCTGAGTTCAAACTCAGCCTCAGACACTTACTAGCTGTGTGACCCCGGGCAAGTCACTTAAACCCCATTGCCCTGCAAAAAAAAAAAAAAAAAAAAGAATTCACCATAAATTCATTTTGAAAATCTTCTACTTTCATGTGGTTTTATCATAAGTGTGCTGGACATTGATAAATGCTAAGCATGCACAGAAAGAAAAGGGGGGGGCAATAGAAGACAAAGTCTATGAGTTTCTTCAATAATCTTTCATTTGAACCATTTCGGTCATGGACTTAAAATCAGTGCAAAGGTGAGGCCAGCCATAAAGTATCTCTGCTCAGTTAGACTGATGGTCCACAATTACATTAACCCACGAAACAGGCAGATATAGACTGCTGATGCAGAAAAGATGCTACTATTTAAAAAAAAAATTTCTGAATCCTACCCCTATGCAGAGAAAATTTAGGAGCACTGCTCAGAAATAACCTTGTCCTGTGAGTGATCTGAATTTGTTGTAGTCAAAGATGAAGAAGGAATAATTCTTGTGCTATTGTCTGGCTCCTTTGCTTACTAGTAAGATTGTGGTGTTACTTCATTTTTCAAGATTTTCCTAGCCTGTGCATCTCGTTTTACAAATATAGTAACTTATGATTATCTTGTGAAACACCACTAAGCTTACATTTTAAGCATGAACCATAGAAGGTTTGATTTAATTTGTAAGATCATAGATACTGTAATAGGATGATATGAGAGACATGGCAAGCTTTTTAGTACTACCCCCTCATTTTCCATAAAAGGAAACTGAGGCCCAAAGGAGTTAAATGACTTATCCAAGAACACACAGGTAGTATCAGAAGTAAGATTTGAACCCAGCTCCACTGAAACTAGAGTTAATACTTTATCTACCCCATAAACACTTTTAAGCATCTACTGTTTATAAAGTGCTAGCTGCTGAGGGTAAAAAAACAAAAATGAAAGCAGTCCTCAAGTTATTCCCTTTCCATTAGGAGGACAACTTGTACTTAAGTAAGTAGATAAAATGTAATGCATAAAATATTACAAGTAATTTCACAAATGAGAGACTGCTAATCATCAGGCAAATTGGGAAAAATCTTCCTGTGAATAGGAGGTGGCACTGGATCTGGGCTTAGGTGTTGGAATTGGATGCTGGATTTGGATGGGAACTTTGAAGTTATACAGTCCAACCTCTATCATTCTACAGATGAAGAAATGGAAGGACACAGAGATGAAGTAATTTGATCAAGACCAAGTCATCAGCAGAGCCAGAGGTAGATTCCAGGTTTTATGGTTGTTATCCCAAACTTCTTTCCATGACACCATGCTGCCTCCCACGAGTAGGCAAACCTTCCCTTGGTATCCACATGAGTAATGAATGCTTTTATGAACATCCGACGCTTCGTCAGTGAATTTTCACTCTATTATGGTGGTCGGCTAATGGCAGCTCGACTTTTCTTTCCTTTTTGGTATCACATCAGTAAAATAGATTAATTATTAAATCGCATATTTGAAGAGATACGGTGTTCATTAGGAGCCATTGTTAGAGGGAGAGCACAGTCAATGCTGATCCTTTCAGCACAGAATATGACACTTTCTGGATTTCATTTATTCAAGGTAACTGGCATTCATTAGAAATGTGTCTGAACTGGAAGACATTAGCCAGTGAGTTATGCTTCATTTGCTGAGACAGTGCCGACAAACCACATACATGCCTGTGACCAGCAGGATGCCCTGGAACCTTTCCCGGCTGACTAAAATGGTGATGATTTCCAAGAGTAAGTGTTGTTACTCTACTAATTTAATTATAAATTTCTTTGTCAGAAATTTAGATTATACATTTCATCCCACTAAGAAGCCCCCTCCCCACTTGCACCTCTAATCTTAGAAGTTCAATGTCACTGGTTAACTTTACACAAGCAGCTCAGGGGGGAAATGCAGGCAAATAGTTACACTCAGTCAAACAACTGGTTTCTTTGAGCAGACAGAAAGGTTGGTTTAAGTCAATAATCATTTTGATTGCATATAATTGTGTTTTTTACCCCTCTCAAACAAATCTGTGCATTTAGACATGACCTTGGAGTAACATTTGGGACTGCCTTTATCTCACAACTTTGGGAGTTATTGATTTCTGCTATTTTAAATGTAATTACTTTTTAACAAATATCAAAGGATACAGTATTGTATGCAAAGGATTTAATTTCTTAAAAAAAGGAATGAAACTAAATATAGTCACCAGATTCCATAGTAGATGATTGTTACCATAAGGTTTCTAAGTCTTGAGGTTTCCTGATTTTGAGGACTGAGAAGGAAAACTTTAATAACCGGTAGACATCATACCAAGTATAAATTTATCAAATTCTAATTCTTTAAGGTCAAGGATATCTCCAATTTAGGTCAACTTTACTATACCTAGCTGCAGCTATAGAAAAGACAATTACCAGTCTTGCTACTATTATTCTAACTGTAATTTCCTTAAATAAGCTAATTCCCCTTCCATTGGTGCTTGCTTTCTGGTCTTTGTCCATTAAGAGGATATTCCAGCCAAAACAGCATTCTACCTTAGTAATAAGGGACTTAGAAGTCCCCATCTGCTTGGTTGAGGCTTGATCTCCCTTCTAACACTTAAGAATGAATGCTGAAGCAGAGTTTAACGACTAAAAGCATTGAATCAAAATGTTCCCAAGTAGGAAGCTTCATTAGGAAATTAATTTCATTTCAAAAGTATCTTTTTCGATGACCTCGATGACCAGAAGAGCTACACAATTCATGTGTGTTGAAATCTTAGTGTGACAAACATTTTACCTAGGTGATTAAAGCCTAGCTAGGATTTATTAGGCTGATATGAAAGTAAGCATTGGCTTGTGTGCCTGAGGCTTAATAATAATCTGGCAACAATTTATTAAGAATGAGAAAAATTGGCCTCCAAATAAGTGCTCTATACTATTATTTGACCTTTCAAAAACATACTTTTTTGTTTTTTATAAGAAACTATATTTGGGGAAAATCTTCACTTTTATGTATATATTTAACTTTTCTGTGATGCAATGATATTGACTTGGGCAAGAATCCCACAAGATGAGGAAACATTGATGGGTTACATTCTGAAATTGTCAAGGGAGAAGTTAGACTAATCCAGTGAAGTTTACTTAACTTCTTGACATGGAGGCTGAGAGAAGTTGCAGCAGATGGATAGGAAAGTTGAGAAATCCATTGGTAAAACACTAGCAAAGTGTTGGTAAAATATTATATAAAATTTTTAGATAATGAAGAATTTTAGCTTGGCCCTAGAATTACTTTGTGAATGGGGCCTGGTGCAAAACAAAACAAACAACAACAAACAGCAAACAACCTTGATAATTAAGAGCCCTGGCTCAATAGCTATACACATAGATTACTTTGACTAATATAAAGGAGGAAAAGGGGACAAACAGGGCAAGTGAATTATTGGAAAGCAGTGTGGTAAAGTGGAAAAGACTTGCGTCCTATCTCTGCCTCCTTGGTGACCTTGGGCAAATAATTTTTCCTCTTTGTACGTCAGTTTGCTCATTTATAAAATCGAGTAAGGCTAGATTATCTTTCAGTTCTCTTTCTTCTCCACTCATTCTGCAATAATCTTATATAGTGTGATGCTACATTTATTACCCCAGTCAAGGCTGGCATAAAATACATATTAGGTGGGCTCTCCATGCCATTGAGAAAAAGCAGAAAATAACCAGTGGGTTTCCTGAGAGTTTGACTCTGAAAAAATATGGTGGTATCCAATTGAATTGCCCTCCTGTTACCATTCTTCACATGTTAATGCCAGAGAGAGACCCTATATGAAATCTATCACATGCAATTTATGTACTCAGCAGGATATGTATGGAGTTGCCTAGTCCTTACAGGGGTAAATGGAAGGATAAGATGCTTAATCAGTTTTCCATTGTCTGATTTTCCCTCAAATCCTATTTCTCTCCAGTTCCTTGATCCTGTATCCTTTTGTATTTCTAATACATTTCTAAAAAACCTTCCCAAATTAATAAATCTCTCCATTTCATTTCTGATATTCTATGTAGGATAAGGGAATAAAAGAACCATTGGATCTATCTCTTTCTAACTCTCTGTCTCTGTCTCTTTCATTTTGAAGAACAATGACCAAGACTCATAAACCCTGCCCTTCCACTTACTAGCTGTGTCATCTTGGGCAGTTACTTAATAATATCTCAGTCTCAGTTTCTTCATCTATAGAGTTGTAATAGTAATACATTGCATGCCTACCTCACAGGGCTGTGTCAAGGACTACTACTACTACTATTACTACTACTACTACTGCTGCTGCTGCTGCTGCTGCTGCTATTACTACTACTACTACTACTACTAGCTCTGTGGGTGATTAGCAAGAAGTAGTGGCATGACATAATGGAGAGAGAGTTGGTCTCAGAGCTAGGAAGATCTGTTTTCAACTATTGATTCTACCACATACTGGCTATATGATGCTAGACTTGTCATTTAACTTCTTAATTTCCAGACAACTAAGATTATAATTTTCAAAGAAGGTGCCTTTCTACATGAGAAAGTGTGCTGTAGTGTAACGCAGAGGTATCAAACCCCCATCCCCAAAACTCCTTAGTGTGTCCTGAATCAGATTCAAATATAATTGGGAAATGCTTAACAAAAAATACAATAAAATATAGATAATGTTAATTGTGGTTTTCTAGGTCAATATGGACCCCACAGGGATGAGTTTCTTTCTATCTGATTTTGATACCAGTGATATAGAAAACCTGGGTTCAAATATGATGACAGACATGTATTAGCTGGCACAGACCTGGGCAAGTTGCTTAATTTCTCTGTGTATCAGTTTGCTAATATTATATGTAAAGTTAAGAGGTTGAGGACTTCTGAAGTCTTTTCTAGTTCTAAAACTATGGTATGTATAATTGTTGTTATTCTTTGGTGATATTGTTGGAGGAAGTTCTTCCCCAGGAGCTCCTTGCACAGATGAATTCAGGTCTGGTCCAAAAATAATCAAAAAGAAAATGTGTTATTGCCTTTCTAATCCTTTTTATTGTTCCTACTCCATCCCTTCTCTGCCTATCGATACCCATGATGAGAAGATTCCTGTAAGGTTGTAGCAAAGGACTTTACACATAGTAGGCACCTAATACATGTTTATTGAATTGTTTAGCCTTTTTTCAGGTAAAATTTTGGCTCATTTTTCTGTTTCTTGCTTCTTGTTTCTCTTCTTGCCATCAACCATCTGGGCAGATGGCAGTCCTGGTGATTGCCTCTGTTGAAAAGGGTCACTAATGAGATCTATGATAATTAATTTTCTGGAATGTTTGATGAGTAAATATATACCTTGCTGCTTCAACGAGATGAGGGTCTGCTTGTATCTTCAGCTAACTAATCAAATTGAAGACAGAAGATTTCAGGTCTTGGGCTCTTGGCTAGAGAGGATAAAATGGTTTGCTTTTTTTCTTTGGTCAAAGTAACTATAGGGATGGAAGGAGCTTTTAGAAGTCATCCTCTACCTCCAACTTCCAAGCAAAGATGAACAAAAATGATCCAAGCCAAGGTGAAGAAAAATACCTAACTCCACAAATGCAGCTGGTGTAATAACAAGGTTATAACCTGACTATTTTGAGTCATGGCAGTTATTGCCAGATAGATGCCAAATTGGATCTGAAACAGTGAACTCATTCTCAGTTATATTTTGTGTTTAGGCAAACTCCTGGCAAGAAGGGGAGGGTAGGAATGATTTGAAACTGCAGTGGTGTTCAGGCGGTTAGCCAGATGAGATAACTTCAATGTAGTTTGCTGCATATGCTGAGTGGATTCCTTGGATGTGTGGATCTCATCTATATTGATTTTCCTAAGACCTTGCAGGGATCCTCTTGCCATAGTAATATGCACCAATAATTGAAGGCTTGTCTCAGTAAGGATCACATGGCCATTTCCATAAGACCCACAGTGAGCATGCCAAGGACAGAAGTCCAGAGAAATTCTAGGAATTAGACTTGATGACTCACAAAACTTTTTTCTGAATTTATTGCTGGGGAGTATTCCATATTGAGCCAAAAGGGAAAGCTTTTCCTTTTTATGTGAATAAGAGCTATGAAGACTTCAGGATGACATTTTCTACCAGCCTAAGTCAGTACACCTTTGCAAGCCAAAGGCCATGTTGATTAATTGGGAGAAGGTGACAGGGTAGTGAGAAATCAAACTGATAGGTCCAATATGAGAAAAAGAATATTTGGTTTGAAAAAGGAGGATTTACAGTGCCGAAGTTGTCTGGGAGCTGGAATATTTGTTTACATTGTAGAAAATAAACAATTAGTGTACAGGAACACAAGATAGCCCCTGTGTAATACTGCTACTAAAATAATAATAGCAATAATGATGATGATAACTGATCTTGATATAGTATTTTGAGGTTTGTAAAATAATCTACATGCATTTTGTCATCAAATCTATATTCTGTAGAGTATTTGTAGGCTGCATTGTCTTTCCAACCCCCCCCCCCACCAATTTTTGCTTTGTATTCATCTATCTGTGTACCGGGTTTTGTTTTAATCTTCATTACTATGTAAGCTTTTTGAGGAGAACTATGTAATTTTATCCTTGTATCCCCAGATCCTGGCACAGCATCTGAAACATAGTAGTAGGTAGTTAATATATACTTATTGAATTGAATTTCTTTTTCATTTTCTCCATTAAGAAGTTTCTTTAAATAATCTACAAAAGACAAATTATGTCTTGACATGCACTCAAGTCATTGCCAATTGGAAGATTTCTCAGTAGGTGGAAGAACCCAATAGAGTATGGGAGAAAATCCAGTGGGATCTCAACACCATTTTGTTCTGTAAGAAATGCACTAATACAATGGATAAATTGCAAGCAGATGCTCCTTTTGCTAAGCTGCCTTGGACATGGGGTCTGGACCTTTGTGCTTAATTAGGAACAATAATTAAAGAGGAGTCATTCTAAGACAATGCACTTAGAACACTAATTTGAATTGCTATCTTGGAAAGACAAAAAATATGAGTCCTGATTCATGCTAGTGACAGATGATACACAGCAAGTCTGGTTTAATCAGTTTCTGTGAAAGATCAGCTGTTTTAAAATGGTTAGGAATCTGTGATTTTTAGCTTTTAAAGTTAGTGTCAGAAGTCTGTGAAGGAGATAAAGTAGGAAGAAGGGGAAGTATGGTTGGGAAGCCTCTGAACTTTACTTAAGACCAGAGTCCTACCTACAATGGGGCAACTGGGTTTCTTATCTACAGAGTGAAATCTAGAGGGCCCAAAATATGTAACTTGTGTGGCAGAGAGAGGCAAAGAAATATATCCAAAGTCACAGAGGTAGTAAAGGACAAACTCAGGACATGAAACCAGGACATGACTGTACTGCCTCTCCCTGTCTCACTCCTTCTCTTTGTCCTCCCTTCTTCCCTCCCTTCCTTCCTTCCTGCCTTCCTTCCTTCCTTCCTTCTTAACTAATTTTCCTTCCCAGTCATGCAGTCTTATCTTAATTATTTTGCACCTATTTTTCTTTAAAATCATTCATCCCAAAGTTGTTTTGAGGGCATGCTTTGTACTGCCCGGCTTGGGTGCCAAAATTATCAGTTACTGCTCCATCCAAGACTGCCTGCCTTTTCTACAAGGTCATTGAGTTTTAGTAGCAGAACTGCAGGTGTTGAGTTGGTGTTCTATCTGTGTCTAATAACTAATCAAAATGAATGTATCATTTTTCTACAGTTTATTTTGGTATCATATATAAGCAGTCTAAAAGGCATGATGTTATAGTGCAAAGACCTGGTTTAAGTTGCCTCTCTTTCTTCTGACCTTGGATAAGTTACTTCAACTTCTTGGGCCTCTGTTTTCTCACATGTAAAGGAAGTTTGAGCTAGATGACCTCTCAGTCTTTTTGGGTTCTGATGGTCTATGGGCCCATATTCCAGGCCTTTTTATTCTCAATGCCAGTGCACTTTTCATTATTCCTTGATGTTTTCTGCTTGGCACTGATGAGGTAAACTATTCTAGGCTGAGAATGGTTGACTGATTGATTTCCACATGGATAGAGTAAAACTTTAAGCACTCCTTTCACTGATTATACTGTATAGGTACATTATATGCCTATTCTGTCTAAATGTATAGGAGGTCCTGTAAATAGAAATATGATCAGTAGTCTTTTCAGTACTGTAAATAGTATTTAGTGCATGTAATGACCTTGGGCAAATCTCTTAATCTCTGTGGGTCTAATTTTCCTTATCTGTGAAAATGAGGGGATTAGTTTAGAATGTCTTCTGAGGTTCTTTCCAGTTTAAGATCTATGCTTTCTTCTTTCAGTTTATCAGCAGGACTTTTTCTGAACACTCATCTCTTACTTTCATCTCCCTATTTCCTTTGCCCTTACTCTCTGGTACACTGATCATAAGGCTTGAGGTGAGGAGTAGAGTACAAAGGCAAGATTACCTTTGTATTTAAGTCCCATTGTCTCCCACTTGTCAGTTATGTGACTTTGGGATTTAAATTTCTCATCTGTAAAATGAAAGAGTTGACTCTATAAGGTGTCTTCTGGCTCAAAGAATTTATGAATTATCGGACTTACTTCACCACTAAAAGATCTATTTAGCTAATGAAACCAAAACATAATTTGTGACCCAATATTCCTATTGCTGGGAAACTGTAGAGGGAATTACTATATGAGTAGAAGATTAGATTAAGTAGGTTTTAAAAGTCCCTCCTATTCTCTTCCTGCCCACATATGTTAGGGAGTGAGTAAATCTGGTGGGAGGAGGCAAGGGGTAGAGGTCATGGTCCCATCATATTGTTAGCAACGTGTAAGGCATTTCTATGACAAAGACTGATATATAAAATTCAGTAAATCCAGGGGGCTCAGCAGGATAATGAGATCTGTGTGTCAGAACAATGGGCTCAAAGTAAGTGAAGTCTGTTTAGAATAAAGTCTGAAAAAAATGACAAAACATCAGGGTTGGAAGGGGACTAAGAAATCACATAGTCTAAAACCTCCAAGTTTATGAAAGATGAAACTGAGAAAACAAGTATTTTAAGTGCCTAGACCAACATCACACAAGTGTACAGAATAGAGACAGGGTTCAAATTTGGGTAAACAAAACACATATCACAGTCTTATATTACCAGTAATAAGAATCAAGCAATCCTTCTTCAATAAACTGCTAATTAAATAACTGAACATTATCCTTAGCCTCAATTTGGGAATCTGAGATATGGACTTTGTCAATGATTAAGATATATGTATATATTTTATTATTACTAATATTATGTAACATAAAAATATATTATCTATAATGACCATTATTATAAATTATATATTATTATTTATTATTATGTATTAATACATACATAGGTCAAATCCATTTAGCAAGGACTTGATAGAATTGCCTAACTTTTATATTGTGTTGGAATTTTTCTATTTCAAATATTGCTTAAATATTTTGAAAGACCAATTCACTGGGACTTCAGATTCTCTCTCTCTCCCTCTTTCTCTCTCTCTCTCTCTCTATATATATATATAGATAGATATATAGATATATATCTATATATATATCTATATCTATCTATCTATCTATATATATATATTTCTCAAAATTTGGAAATGATGGAAACATTGTGAGTTTAGGGACAGTAAATTTTATTAAAGAAAACTTGTTTTGCTCAATACTTTGTACACTGAAATTATTGTACTTCTGAATTTTTTAGACAATACTCACATATTTTCTCATTGTATTTACCTCTAAAAGTTTTACATTTGCTAGAAATGGAATATACAAGTAGCTGACCTTTGAAGAAATCTAGTTTTTCTTAGATTTCTGGCTTCTTAAAACTTGAAATAAAATAGACAAAGCTTGTTATTGAAGGAAGTCATCAGTATTAGTACTACTAACTTTTCTAGATCATAAAAAATGTATATGGAGAGTAATAAGTTTTTAAGTATTGGTATATACATAACAATTATTGAATATATACCTACCATGTACAAATCAGTCTTCTAGGAGCTATATAAAACGCAGAAAGTGGGCATGGTTTCTCAACTTAGTTTTCTCCACAGTATCAGACAGATTCAGAAAGTACGACCATATACTCCTAAATGAGGTAATGTACATATAGTGTTTTCAAACCTCAAATTGCTATTTGAATATCATCTGCTATCAACATCAATAATGTTATTATATTCATTCATCGTCATAAGTAAATGCTTGATACTTTGAATGTCCACTCAACCTCTAGTCCTCTGAGTCTTTTCAGGAAGACAGAAACCTAGCTATTTATCTTTAGTTCATGCCAACAAGAACAAAGGCCTTAGCAAAAAAGTGCTTAATTTTTCTCATTAACACTCCTGGAGAAATCCATTTCTATTCTTTAGTTTTATGTGAAGACCTTTATGATCCATAGGTATGACTTTTTTTGGGGTGGGAGTAAAAGCTGAATAGCAGTGAATACATACATTGCCTTAAATATTTTGATTATCATTATAAAGAAAATCATCATAATATTTAACATGAAAAAATAAATGCTTGGGGGAAAAATCCTGCCCCTTCTATTTCTATTCTTCTTGCCCTCCCCCTCCCCCATACTTTCACAACTCTCAGAATTTTTTTGTAATGTTATTTGCTATAATTGGATTTGCTCTATCATCCTGTAACATTTATGCACATGGAGGAAAATTGTATCCATATTTAGCATAGCCGTAGCTTTCAAAGATAGACTAATATAGTCATGGATGATTAAATTTAAAAATGAAAGAATGAAACACATGCCTCTGGAATTTGTTTGCCAAAGAATCAACAAGTGGCATATCCCAAACTGGATGTGATGGCTGCTCCAAGCTGTGTCAATCTGGTTCTACCTGCAGCTTGTCTTATGGTGAAAGAGTCAAGGGTTTTTAATCAAATGCTACTATTTAATGGAAGGTACTCCTTAGGCAGAATTTTGCCATTTGTGGGTCCAAGAAGAAAACCACCACCCTCTTCTAAAATAATCAGGGATGGGCAAACTGCTTTGGGGTAAATCGAAGCCACCCTCACCAAAATATTTACCCCTTTCCCCCCACTTACACCCCTTTCCCCCCACTCATTCTACTTACTCTCTAGCTTGCTTCTGCCTCATATCAGGCTGGGACCAGAAATCCTACCTTTATGGGATTCTGAAGACATTTTTGCAAATATAAGAGGTTTAAATTTTGTATTTACTTAGTTATCAGGTCTTATCCTGTGAACTTTTGAATTGTGCTCCTCCATTTCATAAAAGCGAATATAAAACCAGGGAGATATCATCCATATGAATGCCTTTTAATATAAATTTAGGAACTGCCAATTCCCTTATAAATAACCTCACTGGCAGGTGCTGAAACCTTGAGAACCAGATTTTTAAAGGCTGATTGAACTAAGACAATCCATAGAATCATTGTTATTCTTTGACATTTTCTACATGCCTGAAGGCAGTTCAGCTGATCCAAAAAAGTCATTAATAGCTATTAATTTCACATGCAAACACCAGTGCAACAATTGTAATTTGCTCAGAAAAGCTATATATAACCATCTCAATCCTTTATGGGGTGGGAAGGAATATTTTCTGTATAATATTTTATGAAATATTAGCTAACAGCTAATGAGGAATTCTGGTTGTATCAGAGCAAAAATATAAATACAAAAATGATGGTATTTTGAAGTCTTCCTTTTGGATTTGTTAATCCTGAGCTTATTATGTGACGCAAATCTTAAATCTTAACAGAGACTAATGAAAACAATTTTGATGTCATACATAAAAGCTTATCAGAATTAGTGAAAAAAATCATAGGTCATAAAATTTAAACTGGAAGGACCCTTGTTGTTCAGTCATTTTCAGTCATGTCTGACTCTAGGGTTTTCTTGGCAAAGATACTGGAGTGGTTTGCTCCTTCCTTCTCCATACTATAAAAAAGCAAACAGGCAAACAGATTAGGTGACTTGCCCAGGGTCATATAACTAGTAAATGTCTGAGTCCATATTTGAGCTCATGAACATCTGGTTCTAAGCCCAATGCTCTATCCACTGTATCACCTAGATGACTCTAAATATCCTTATACCTCATCTAATTCAACTGCCTCATTTTGTCAGACAAAAACCTAAACTTATGGGATCATAGCTTTCTGATCTGGTTGGGACCTTAGGTATCATCTAATCTTAGGATAATAGATTTAAAGCTGGAAGGGACCTTAGGGTTCATCTAGACCAACATTTTCATTTTAAACTTTGAGGAAACGGAGGCAAAGGAGCTTACATATAGTAAACATTAAAGGCAGGATTTGAATCCAGGCCTTCTGACTCCAGAATCATTATACATTGCTGCAATTCAGCCCCTTTACAGATGAGAAACCCGAGACTCACAAAGGTGAAACTATTTGTACAAGGTCACTTAAGAACTTTGCAAAAGCAGAATTCAAAAGAAGGCCCTCTGACTCCAAATCTAGTGGTCTTTCTATCTTAGCAGATAGATGAACATATCATGAACTCATTCAAAACCATTTATTTGCCAGTGTTTTATATTTAGGACCTAATGATTAGACCATTGATACTAAACTATTTTAAATGACTATAAATGACTCCTCTGTAATTTCCCAAATGCATTGTAGTCCGTTGGATAATTTTACAAATAAGCAAAAAGCTGTATGTTGTAGCCTCTCCAGTTAGAGAGAAATGTGAATGTGAACTCATAAAACATTCTTTCATAAGAATATAGGATTATCTGATCACATGAAATAGTCCCGCATCCCCTATTGCTGTTGTTCAGTCATTTTCTGTCATGTCAAACTCTTTATGACCTCATTTGGGGTTGTAAAAAGGAAACTGGAGTGGTTTGCCATTTCTTGCTTCAGCTTATTTTATAGATGAGGAAAACCGAGGCAAACAGGGTTAAGTGACTTGCTCAGCATCACACACCTACTAAGTGTCTGAGGCCAAATTTGAATTCAGGAAGATGAATCCCTTACTTTAGGCCTGGTACTCAATCCACTGCATCACCTAGCTGCTCCATTGAAGGATAGTTACCATTAACTGCTTCTTCATGTCTTTCTTCTATGTCATTCTGCATTGATATAGCTTATACTTTATTGCATAGTTTGCTTTGGCTAGAAAGTCACAGGAATTAGGTATAGAAGGGATGTTTGTTTAGTCTACCTCCATCATTTGACAATGAGGAAACTGAGACCTTCAAAGGTTATCTAACTTGCCAAAGGTCCTACAGGTAATAAGGAGTAGGATCAAGATTTTTATACTATGCCTCATTCTGGTACAATGCTGCGGCCTGAGAGTCTTAAGATTTAGTATTGGCTAAGTGTAGCCCTTAGAGTCATATTTATAAAATGGGACTAATATTGATTAGTACACTCTTTGGGATCATCAGACCAAAGAAACTTTTTTAAGTATAGTTTTATTACTAACTTGTAAGTATTTAAGGAAGCTGTAAAGTCCCCAAGCTCTCTGTGAAAGGCAGGTTTTGTATTGAAAATGACCCCTATTTTGTTCCTGCTGCATAAATAAGGTCTGTGTACTAGCCATTGCTGAGGGGAGAGATGGCCAATTCCCTTTAATAATTTGTTTTCTTTGGCTGTGCCTTGTTCTACACAAATTACCCAACATGTATATTCTCTTGTTATTGAAATAAATGTCTTTCTTCCCCTGCTGACAATGGCAAACACTTTGTCTTCTCAAGAAATGTTACAAACCCTAACAAATGTGAGCCAAGCCAGAACCTTAATCACTATTACTCCTAGCTTCAGGTGAGCTGAGTCAGCTCCAGTGGTTTGCTGGGTCAGTTACAGGAAAATCTTTGTGAGTCTGATAACCATTTTTACCTATGCATAAGAGCACTCTCCTATGGTGGAAATTGACTAGTAGGATTTGGGGAATTTCAGTGATTTCAGCCACATAACATTATAGACTCTAGCATATTTCCTGTTAAGATAGACTACCTATCTCCATGGCTTGTCAATGCCAATTTAGTGATTATAATCTCTTATGTTTGTAGAGGGTTTTATAGTTCATAGAGCACTGTCACATCCATAATCTTATTTTGAGCCTTAGAATCACTTCATGGAGGGTAAATGTTACCATTGCTCCCTGGAAAACCTCTACCCAGAAGCCTCTTCCCTGAGTCTTTCTTCAACTCTTTGTTAACTTTCCCCTGAGGACCTCTGTTTTAGGAAAGACTATAGCCCTACTTCACCTCAGGCACATTTTCAACTCTCAATTCCTCATCATCTGCTCCATTGCTGTCAGATGCCACCACCCCTATCTATATGTGTTATCTTCCCCCTCCGGAATGTAAGTTCCTTGAGGGTAATCTCCATCTTGCTTGTTTGTGTGGAACAGTGGATAGAGTATTGGATCTTGGAGTCAAGAAGTTTGGATTTTACCTTAGATTTACTGTGTGATCCTGAGCATGTCACTGAACCTCTGTAATTTTGTTTTCTTATCTGTAAAATGTACATTTAAAGTGTCTTGTATATAAGGAATATTAATGCTTAGTCTATCTTTTTTTTAGGGTGAGGAAACTGGTTTATAGAAGTTGAGTCTTATTCATAGGTAAGAAAAAGAACAACAAGCAAATGGCAGGGTCTAGTCCAACGTGGACCCAGGTCTTCTTCCTCTTAACCTTTCTGGGAGTAGGAGCACTGGACCAGAAAGGAGAAGAAAGCGATGTAGTTAAGATTTTATCATTATTGTTTCATGCTCATAGACAGATTTTTCCCCCATAAATGTATTTTGTTATTTTTCAATTACATGTAGAGATAGTTTTCAACATTTGTTTTTATAAAATTTTTAGTTTTGGGGCAGCTAGGTGGCGCAGTAGATAGAGCACCGGACCTGGAGTCAGGAGTACCTGAGTTCAAATCCGGCCTCAGACACTTAACACTTTCTAGTTTTGTACATGTGTGTGCTTTTCCCTTTTTTATGATCTCTTTGGGAAAAAAGTTGAAGTATATAAAATAAATCCACATAAATCATTAGCATTTCTGTACATGACCAACAAAGTCCATCAGCAAGAGATAGAAAGAGAAATTCCACTTAAAGTAATGATAGACAATATAAAATACTTTGGAGTCTACTTGCCAAGACAAACCCAGGAACTCTATGAACACAATTACAAAACATTTTTCACACAAATCAAATCAGATTTAAATAATTGGGAAAGTATCAATTACTCATGGATAGACTGAGCTAATATAATAAAAATGACAATTCTACTTAAATTAATTTATTTATTCAGTGCCATACCAATCAGATTACCTTAAAATTATTTTATAGAGCTAGAAAAAATAATAACAAAATTAATCTGGAAAAACAAAAGGTCAAGAATATCTAGGGAACTAATGAAAAAAACTGCACAAGAAGGTGGACTAGCTGTACTAAATCTGAAGCTTTATTATAAAGCAGCAGTCACCAAAACTATTTGGTACTGGCTAAGAAATAGAGTGGAACATCAATGGAATAGGTTAGGCACAGTAGTAAATCACTTTAGTAATCTACTGTTTGATAATCCCAAAGACTCCAGCTTCTGTGATGGGAACTCAGTATTTGACAAAAATTACTGGGAAAACTTGAAGATAGTATGGCAGAAACTAGGCATAGACCAACATCTTACACTTTATACTAAAATAAAGTCAAAATGGGTACATGATTTAGACATAAAAGTTGATACCATAGGTAAATTAAGAGAGGAAGGAATAATTTACCTCATAGATCTTTGGAAAGGAGAACAGTTTATAACCAAACAAGAGATAGAGAATATTATGAAATGCAAAATGGATGATTTTGATTACATTAAATTAGAAAGGTTTTGTACAAACAGAAGCAATGCAGCCAAAATTAGAAGGGAGACAGAAAGCTGGGAAACAATTTTTATAGCCAGCATTTCTGATAAAGGCCTCATTTATAAAATATATCAAGAACTAAATCAAATTTATAAGAAACCAAATCATTCCCCAATTGAGAAATGGTCAAAGGATATGAAGAGGCAGTTTTCTGATGAAGAAATCAAAGCTATATATTGCAATATGAAAAATGTTCTAAGTCATTATTGATTAGAGAAATGCAAATTAAAACAACTCTGAAATACCACCTCACCTATCAAATTGACTAATATGACAAAACAGGAAAGTAATAAATGTTGGAGAAGCTATGGAAATATTGGAACACTACTGCATTGTTGGTGGAGCTGTGATCCAACCATTCTGGAGAGCAATTTGGAATTATGCCCAAAGTTCTATAAAGCTGTACATACCCTTTGACCCAGCAGTACCATTATTAGGTCTTTTCCCCAAAGAGATCATAGACCAATTTTAAAATTCTTTCCCTCTACTGCATTTCACTCACCAATTAATCAGATAATATGATGTAGTAGTGATAGGAGAACCAAACCAGAAGCTAGGAGGCCTGAGTTTTTTTGTTCCTTCTTGCCAATGCCCTCAACTTGAATAATCTTTCAAAAGATCTTCTCCTTACTTGTCAATGTTTTCCCAATTTGTTTTTAAAACTCATTTTCGTTTTAATTTTTGCATATAGTTTACAATTATACATACATTTGTAACACACATAGTTTCCTGATTTGTTTAACTATTGGGTTAGACTAGATCATCTCTAAGTTGCTTTCTAGCTTTGCCATTCTATGTTTTATATCTAAGGTTCCTTGTAACATGGACAGTCTATGACTTATGAAGTGATTTTCTGAACTTTTACTATGTGCCAAGGACTGTGCTAGATTCTGGGAGGGTTACAGAATAGAAGATATGGTCCTTAATTCAATAAAATCTAGTTGGGAAAGCAAATGTGAATTTCCTGAAATCCGTAAGTGGTAGCCATGGGATGCTTACTGCTAGTTCAGTATATTCTATGAATAGAATTTCAGAGAAAGAAGAGATAAGCACATGAATTCAGTAATGGAAGAGGGGCAACATGAGCTGGGTCTTGAAGTATTGATAGACTTTATATGGATAGAGGGGAGGATAGATGGAATTTTAGGGGAAAAAAACCCAGCAGCATATGCAAAGGGATGGAAATAGGAACAGGAAGAATTTATGAGAGTAGGACAACCTTCCTGGTAGGGAGAAAGAGTGCTGGAGGTTAGTGAGAAAGGTAATTAAGCTTCAGAACATAGATTCAGGGGTACGCAACCTGACTTCTTTGAATTTGCTTCTAAAAAGATTTTGGTTACTTTGTTTCAATATAATTGATTTCCTTTGTCATCATATGCATTTTATTTTGTGCATTTTTAAAAATTATTCTTATGAGGGGTCCCTCAGTTTGACCAGACTGTCAAAACTTAATCTCTAACGTCCCTTCCAGCTGTAGAATTTAGAATCTTGCTACAACAACCTTCTGTGTTCTCATTCTCTTCACCTTCCAATCTATCCTGTATACCACTGTCAGAAAAATTTTCCTGACAGGCTTTCCAACCAGTAAATTGCACTCAGTCAGTGCTGACCTGACCTGGACAATTGTGGAGTCTTCCTTTTATTTCTTACTGTCTTCCAAAGTCTACTCTCCTTTGATCAATGACAAGGGCCATCAGAAATCCATCACCCATCCCAGTGATCTTAAGATGTTGGGGGATTCTTTTCTGGAAAGAACTGGGGACAGGGGCATAGAAAAATCACTTTCATGATATCACAGCATGGCAAAGGACCTGTAATGATTTCTGTTACCTACTTTAAGTCCAAAAGCCTAAGTTTGCTTGTCAAAACTGTCTGTGACAAATTTTTGTTTTGTTTTGTTTTTTTATTTGTTTTTACCCAGAAGCATAAAATAAAATCCATAAGATTATGAAGGAAACCAATTATTTTGAAATATTAATTAAATACACACACACATATATGTGTATATATATATATATATATATATATATATATATATATATATATATATATATATATATATATATATATATATATCACAGGCACAAAGTTAAGAGTACCTGATATACCCCCTTTATTTTAATCTGGAAACTGAAGCACAGACTTAAACTCTCCAGAACCCTTAGTAGTCATCTAGGCCAATCTCTATGTATTTTCCTGATGCGGAAACTGAGACCTGGAGAAGGTGAATTATTTGCCCAATGTCATATGAGGTAGCAAGTGCTGGAGCTGAAATTCCATCCCACTTCTGACTCCAGTCCCCTTTCCAGTATACCATAGGGACTCATACAGGGTTACAGAGGTAGTGAAGTAATAGACGCAGAATTCAAATCCAGCTCTCCTCAGTTCATTTCACTGCCTTAACTAGGATTTAAGATGATTACTAACTGGACAAAGTGCTAGCGGCTTAGGAGAGGAGTAAGACACATTGAGAGGGAATATGTATTTATTTATTCAACACTTGTTAAGTGGTTACAATGTGTAAGGCTATATGCAATAGGTATTAGGGATAAAAAGATGGATCGTAATATTTTAAGTCCTTGCCTTCAAAGAGCTCACAGTTTCAAGGCAGTAGAGGGTAGAGACTTAGGAATTTACTAAAATTGAGGTATTTAATTCAACTCAGGATCTTGTGGAGTTTGAGGTTACCTGGAACCCACTGGGAAAGAAGAGACTGTGATCTGGTGATAATCCACCACTGATGTTTTGTATTCTGGGCAAGGCCTGGCTCAGACCAGTTCAGTGATCCAGGTTCAGGATTGGAATGTAGCGAAAACACTTAAAGACTATAAAAAATCAAAACAAACAATTTTACCTAAAAAATGTGACTTACCAATTCAAATGAACATAACTCCCCTTCCACTTTGCATTTGCCATAACAGCAATGCTGGATCAGAAAAATGAAGATGCAGGGTAATTGGAATTCCATTAAACTCTAGGAAAACCCTGCCCTTACTCTTATGCCTTAGGTGACAAGAAAGTTACAGCAATAGTTCAATACCTTGCTTCCTTCCAAAACTAGGATTATTTCCTTTCATTTTGAAAGAAAATTTAGAGGCAACTAAGTGGCACAGTGGGCAGAGCACCAGCCCTGGAGTCAGGAGGAAATGAGTTCAAATCTAGCCTCAGACACTTGACACTAACTAGCTATGTGACCCTGGGCAAGTCACTTAACCCCAATTGCCTCACCCGCCCCCCCCAAAAAAAAAGAAAAAGAAAATTTACCAGATTATGTAAGACAAATATTCTTCCAACAACTGAGGAGCTTGTGAGGGATAGCAATACAAAATAATATATAAGGAGGAAGATATATAAGAACATGAAGGGCAAAGTTCTACATGAGGTCTGAGGGCAAGGGGAAGGACTTGTCAACTGGGGCACAGAAAATGGCATTTAACAAGCCTTAAAATGTGAGTATGCATTCAATAGATGCTAGGCAGGAGGTTGAAGAAGAAGGGAGAGTTTAAGATAATTTTAAGTTCCATAGCTTGTTATTTGGAAAATTTTGGGAGTATTTCTGACATTGACATTAAAGTCATATAGAGAAGCAATTCTTTTCTTTGGGTGATGAAGGGTAGGAATGATGAATTCAGCATTTCATATGTAGAGTTTGTGGCAATAAGGAAATAAGAATTGAAGAGGGCATAGAAAAGTAGGGGAGGGGAGGCAACAAATAGTATTGTGAGGATCAAGAATTGAAAAAGATTCAAGGAGTCAATGCCTTCTGCAAACTGATGATAAAAATGCCCTCCAAAGGAGCGATGAAATGGTAATATACTTAAATATATATGTTTGAATGCATATATAATGATAGATAGATGATAAATAAATAGATAGATAGATAGATCCTTTTCATGGTATCCTCTCCTTTTTTTTCCTCCAAGGAATTATGTTGATGAGAAACATTACATCTTTTGTTTTGATAACTTCTCCAAACATATTCCTTTTACCTCCACTCCTTAGAAAGCCATCCTTCATAAAAAATGAAATAAAATAAAGAATAGTGACTCCAGAGAATGAATGATCAAGTATGCTGCTCACCTCATGACAGAGAAGTGATGATTTTAAGGCTGAGGATAAGATATATGACCAATGAAGGAATTTATTATGCTTTATTATACATACTGTTATTTTCCCCATTTTTTCAATTTAGGGGAGGTAGAAAGAAGGTAGGTTAGCTATAGGGTTGCCTCAAAAAAAGGAAAGTAAAGAAATTGTTATTGAATATGTTTTTTTAATTCAAAGAACAGAAAGAAGCCCAGAAAGTCAAGAAGACTACATAGCTTTGAAAATTACACATTGAAATTATTATAGACCTAAAAGGGAAAGCAAGCTATATGAATAGAGATCGGCAATATCATATTCAATCCTCTTTTGGTGGTCCTATTTTTTATATGAACATATTCATTTGGTACTTGTTTGGCTCAGAATATACAAAATAAAATTTTAAAAAGCATTTAACAAAAAAAAAACATTTAACAAGCATTTATTAAACATCCCCTATGTGCTAAACACTATGCTAAGTGTTAAGGATACAGAGGAAAAAAAATGACAGCAATCCTGATTCTAAAGAGTTTACATTTAATCAGAATAAAAAAGGAGATGGAGGGAATAAAGAAGCTGAGCCAATATAAGGGAAACATAACAAAGTATAACATATTACCTTCTATACTCATGGTCCTCAAACTAAAAAAGAAGAGACGCAGGTTCATGTTCTCATTTCTCCTCTACTCCAAAGCTTGATCTTGAAGTAATTTTTAGCAAATTTTCATCTATTGTGCTTCCACAGATTTGTGACCTTTTTTTTTTTTCGGGGAAATTGGGGTTAAGTGACTTGCCCAGGGTCACACAGCTAGTAAGTGTCAAGTGTCTGAGGCCGGATTGGAACTCAGGTACTCCTGAATCCAGGGCCGGTGCTCTATCCACTGCGACATCTAGCTGCCCCTGTAATCTTACATACATGGGTATTCCCTATAGTGCTGAAGATCAAACCCCTTCCAAAGCCTTGTTATGCCAGGTGTTGTTGTTGTTTATAAAACCTGCAGAATATGCATTGTTCTACTGCTATCTTAACTTTTACAACATGGTTATATCAAACTTTTTCTCATTTAGTATTTGATCATGAATGTAATTTATGCTTAATTTTATGACTTAATAACCAATAATATATCTTTTTCTCATACCTCCATATTTCTTTTCATTGTCCTTTGGTTCATTAGACATTTTTGCTCTTTTTTTGTTGTTGTTGTTTTTTGTGGGGAATTGAGGGTTAAGTGACTTGCCCAGGGTCACACAGCTAGTAAGTATCAAGTGTTTGAGAATGAATTTGAATGCAGGTCCTCCTGAATCCAGGGTTGGTGCATTATCCACTGTGTCACCTAGCTGCCCCATTTTTTGCTTTTTTAGGAACATATTCTTCTCTGATTTGTATCCATATGTCATTTCTATGATAACATTGGTGCCTAAATGATGATTTTTTTATATTACTAAAAATCTTGGAATCATTGACAATTTTTAAGAAGGTTCAATCCTGTCTTATTCAATTTTGGAGACAGATCATTGTCCAACTTCAATGCTATCCAGGCTATTTATGTAAATATTATGTCATTCATATTTATGTTTATATTTTTCTATATCATCTCTACCTCTACTCATATCTATATATCTATCTAAATATTTATATCTACATCTAATCCCTACCATCTTACTTTATAAACTTCTGAAGAATACATATTGTTTAGGATACATTATGTTACAGTTATACATACAATAACTATGCTATATAAATAATATATTATGCCATGCTATATGTATATTTTATTCTCTGGACAATATTAATTTTTTCCTGTTTGGACTGCTGGCAAATATTTTATGAGTGGTTGTGGTTCTTTTTGTGTAGAGTCTGACATTCTAGAGCTTGACACAATCAGTCCACTGTCAGCTGCTAAGCTCCTTAGCTTTATGGAACCCCTTTCCTAGTTGGATTTTGCATGAGATGTGTTCTGAAATGGCTAAATGCTTTCTGTGAGTTTGTATTTACATTTTATAACTTGGTACATGTTTTTATTCCAGTGATCATTGAAGAGAACATATTGGTTTCACATAGCTTTTCTTTGTATAAAAAGGTTATCAAGGAATGAGATGTCAAAGAAAGTCTTCAGATTGTGGGTTGCTTTAGCTTATTTTGCTCAAATTCTTCAAGGGCTGCCCCTTGTTTAGGGTAAATGAGTGAAATTTTATAGATGAAAACTGGAAGAGTTGAACGGAAGATAAGAGATTTCACCTTTCAGCTCAAATTTGATAATAGAAGGAAAGGGAGTGAATGAGTTCACTCAGAAGCAAGGGGGGAAAACAGCAGAAAACTGAGGACAGAATCTTCTGGGACTTTAACAAGGATGAGAAATTAACACAATTCTCCTGTGATTAAGGTTCATATAAAGCCGAGGTTGGTCATCATTGTGAATAACACTTTACATCTTACAGGATGAGGATATAAATATTAGACTGTAGGATATTGAGTAGAATCTGAATTGACACTGGAGCATACTGGGAGTTTGGCTTTTTGAACCAATCTCTGATGGAAGCTTGTTTGGTTTGTGTCTTGTTCCTTTCTGACAAAACCCAAGTGTAGAAAAATCCTTAGTTTTATTTTGTGTCTCATTAATTGAGATTTATTGTAATATCTATTTATATTAAAATTAACAAGGAGACTTTTATACAATTTCAACATCTAAACTATTGTTTTTCCTCTTGTTGTTTACATTGCTAACTCATTTATCTTAGATGTTGGGAATATTATTTCTTCCTTTGGAAGTTACTATATTAGTTTATCAGAATCCTGACTCATGTCCCAAGGACTTGATATTTATCAGTTTTCTCTACCTCTCTCAGGCAGCTAGCTTTTCCAGATGAGACTCAGAATCCTAAATCACCTTGAGAAATAATAAACATAAAAAAAATTCCTCTTTGTCTTAGTGTTTTGTTGGTGTTCTTGTAAACATCACATGCTAAAATAGTAACAAGAGATGGATTGAAATCTCTAGTCTGTAATTAAATTCTGGGGATGAGTTCTTGGCAGGAGTGACTTTTTAGAATGAAGTCCTTCTGCGTATTTCCTTTGGCAAATAGACTTTTCATGTTTATTATAATTTTTATGTATTATCTACATGACATGTGTCAAAGGCAGGTTTGAAAGTAGGTTGAAGGTTTTAAAATGGAATGATTGCCCACACAGCCTCATTCCATTTATAGTCTGCCCCCATAGTCCATTTGTTCATTAATTCTTTTAACAAAATCTTATTGAATGACTAATATGTGGCACTTTACTATACACTCTGCATCCAATATCCATCCTTGGTCTCCAGATCCACAAATAAGGTGGAGTGATTGGATTTTTTTGTCTCAGTAAACCAATTTCCAGAGGTCATGTAGCCATTCTGTGTTAAATATCTGTTCTGCTAGCCCCATGATTCAAAGTCTTCCAAAGGTCAGATGCTATATATATGGTATTTCAAGATTCTCAACCTTTTTCTGGGGGTGGCGTGTCATCTTCTGTCACGAAGGTCCGCTCTTTTCACAGTCTCACATCCATGCCCTCTGCCTAAAGCTTTGCTTTCCCTCATCATATCTGAAAATTTCCTGGAGTGACTTCACTCTACCAGGGTAGATAATCTTTTCCTTGCTTCTCAGTTCTTCTCCTACCTCCAATAATTGAATTTGATCTGGGTTCTAGAATCCCTAGTTACAATGTTGGATAGTCTTCTCCCTTTCCCAAATGATTTAAATTGTGAAAAAAAATTGAAAAATATAGCACAATTTCTCTTCTTATTGTTCCCTTTTCTTCACTATTATGATCTTCTGTGTCCAAGTCTATTTTTTGAGATTTTTTTTAATGTGTAAAGTACACAGTGCTCAGGCAGTAAAGAGTCCAGGCTTTATTACTACATGTCTGTGTGATCTTGGAAAAGTTATTTCCTTTAATTTGTTAAATCAGATGTGTGTGTGTGGGGTGGGGTTCAGCTAGGTGATGCAGTGGTTAAAGCACCAGTCCTGAATTCAGGAGGACCTAAGTTCAAATCTGGCCTAAGACACTTGACACTTACTAGCTGTGTGACCCTGGGCAAGTCACTTAACCCTCATTGCCCCACCAAAAAAAAAAAAAGCAAAAAAATAAATTAATAAACCAGATGTTGCACTAGATGAGCCACTTCTGATATTCTGTCTTATCTGTTTATATAATAATATTAATCATAATAGCCAAAAATAATATAGTGACTACTATGTACCAGGAAATGTGCTAAGTACTTTATAAATACCATCTCATTTGATCCTCACAACAACTCTGGGATCTTGGTGCTAGCATTATCTCTATTTTATAGTTGAAGAAATTGAGGCAAACAGAGGCTATGTGTCTTTTCCAGGATCACATAGCTAATAGGTATCTGAGGCCAGATTTGAACTTGGCCATGTCTTCCTGACTCCAGGCCTGATACTCTATACAAAGAGCCTTTTAGCTTTCTAGATAGATAGATGATTGAAAGATGACAGATGATAGATATATATGTATTTCCATATATACATGGTTTATTTGTTCCTTGACAAAAGTTTTATATCACCATGGAGGAGAAGGGGAAGGAAATAAACATTTATATAGCATCTACTATATTCTAGGAATTGTGTTAAGTGCTTTTACAAATATTCTCATTTGATCCTTTCAACAACCCTGCAAGGTAGATGCTATTCCTATCCCCATTTTATAGTTGAAGAAACTGAGACAAACCAAGGGTTAGTGCCTTGCCCAAGATCACCCAGCTAGTAAATATTTGAAGTCTAATATGAACTCGGGACTTCCTGACTTCAGGCTCAGCTCCCTATTCACCATGCATTGAGCTAGCTGTCAATAACACACCATGGAGTGAACTACATCATGCAATACATTAAGTTGGGGATTCTGAATGTGGGCTCTGTGTTTGTTTTTCCCCCAATATTTTATAACCATATTTAAATATAATTGGTTTAATTTACAAGACCATTTATTTTATTGTATGCATTTAAAAACATTATTCTGAGAATAGGTTCGTAATTTTAACCAGACTAACAGAAGTATCCATGACACAATGAAGGTTAAGAATTCATGTGATAGATGATTGCATGGGATGTTTGGGGGCTTTCCTTAGCTTTTCTAAACCCCATTGCTACACCCTAAATCTATTTGTTAGTGACCAGTATTTCCTGGACTAAAAAATACTTCACCTTTCTTATTTTCTCCACTGCGTATTTAGCAAGTATGATAAAATGCCCGGAAGCACAGTGGTTAGCAGACTGGCATAAAAGTCTTATTGTAGAAGGAATGGTAATTGTAGGGTAACGTGTGCCAACCTTGTCAAAATCCAAGGTTCTTTGGTCACTCTTTTTGTCATAGGCTGCCCATGTTTTCAGGGGAAACTTGGCTGTCAGAATCTCTAGAGATCTGATAGGTGCACCACAGGTATTGGAGGCAAGATGCCAAGTGATTTTAATAGCTTAAGTATATCGCATCTGAAATTTTGGGGAAAAACATTTAATTTAGTTTGGCATTTTAATTTTCTTCAGGAAGATTTTCAAGGAAAATATTTTATGAGGTTTAAATTTAGAGAAATGCATGAAGGTCCCTTCAATAATTCTGCTATCCATGCCTCCAGTTCCTCACCTAGGACCTATTCATTCATTCATTTAATAAATACTTATTGAGCTCTAATGTGTCAAAGGTATTTTTCCAGGTGCTCTGTGGGCAACAAAGTTGGATCATATGTTACCTACACTCAAGGAATTTACAGTTTAATGGAGAAGGAAAAGATGTACCCCAAAAATTATAATGATAAGTATAACATGGATGGACAGTCGGGGAGGGGTATAGTATGCTATGGCAATCCAGAGGCAGTAGAGATAGTTTCTAGTTTATGCATGGCTGGCTTCTTGGAGAAGACAGCATACTGTCTACATCTTGAGGTTCTGTCAAACTTGGAGCAAAAGATTTATTTGAGCCAATTAACACTATATGGAAACAATCATTCTCAGTATTTTCTGGGCTTTTATCTACTAAAGGTGGAACTATTTGGGGGGTATTTTCAATTTTATATGTTGTTCTAAAAGGGGACTTTGTAATTTTTTTCATTCCACCAGCAGGATTTAAAAGGTGTTAGGATTGAATTGAAATTAATTGAGAGGTTAGTAAATCTATACAGAACCTTGATGCTTTCGATATGGAGAATGAATAATTAATTTCATTTTTCTGGTTAAAATAAATCCCTCAGGTGCTTTTCTCTGTTTTCTGCTGAGGCTTAAATTTTTTAGTCCTCTGACAATGTATCACACCCTCCAATATGTCTTGTTTCTATGGAGACACCAATGAACTGCAGCTTGAATTCTTTGGCACAACACGATTTTAGGTTCCTTTAGTGATATTTCCAAAGCCCTTTTAGGTTTTTTTTTTGTTATTTTTATTTATATCGTTATTACTGTCATTTTTATATTTTCTCCATGTTCACAAACATGTGTATGATTCTGTTTGGTTCAGATAGGCACATACATACACATATGCCATCTACCAAATAACCACTTTCCAACTCTTTTAAGAGGACTAGAATACATTTTTATTTCTTCCTACAGATGGGTATTTTTTTAGATAGCAGAGTGCAATAGATGTTAACCAAATAATTATTTTGCATTGTTCTCTGACTTTCAGTCCAAGAGTGGGCTTTGTTAAACTCAGAAAAGGTAGAGTTTGCATACAAGAAAGGAGAATGGTTTCTGTATGCTGCTAAAGCAGTAATAATGGTTCCATACTGATCTCATCCCTTTTCACATTTCTTAACCTTCCAAAAGACTGAGAGATGGTCTCCAAGACTCCTCCATTCAGCTGTCATTTCCCATCCCCCAGCCCCCTCCACACATTCAATAAACTTAAGTGGCTCTTTATCATCTCCAGGATGAAATACAACAGCCTCTGTCTTGTGTTCAAGGCTTTTTATAAGTACCCCCCTTCATCCTACACACACCTCTTCTTACACATACTTTTCAATCCATTGACACTGGCCTCTATGCTGTTCCATGAACAAAACATTCCATCTCTCTGCTCTGGGCATTTTCTTTGTTCCCCATGCCTGGAGTATTCTCCTTTCTCATCTACTTCCTTCCCTGACTCTCTTTAAGACCCAACTAAAATCCTACCTTCTAGAGGAAGTCTTTCACAATCCCTCTTAATTCTAGTACCCTCCCTTTATTGATTATTTCCTATTTATGCTGTATATACCTTGTTTGTACATTTTTTTTATTGTTCTCTCCTCCATTAGGTCATAATAGCTTTGCAGGAAGTGACTATGTTTTGCTTCTTTTTGTATCACCAGTGCTAAGCACAGGGACTGGAGCATAGTAGGCTCTTAATAAATGCTTGTTTACTGACTGGCAGAGAGAGATTCTCTTTTTCCACGAACCCCAACATGGGAAAAACTCCAAATTGGAGATGTGGTTCTGAATATTAGGTGTAGATTCAAAACTATTTTAAAGTGTGATTTCAGATGTTTGGGAGTCTAGAGATCTGAGTTAAAAACTTGGATCCAACATTCAAAAGCTTTGTTATTCTAGCCAAGTTATTTTACCTCTGAGTCAGGAAAAGGGTGGTAAGGGTCATGAATTTCTAAATGCATTGAAAAGAGCATGAAAATGATTGGGTATTAGAGAAGCTCAATTGATTGTACACTATGAACCTGTACTGGGATGACCTAGCATGCCCTTTTGTCTATGCGACCTTTATTTCTATGGCTCTGCTCATGCGATCTTCTAGATGGCCTCTCTGGAACTTATGGATAGTTCCTTGACCTGTTAACATGGATGAACAGATTCTTGACCTACCCACACTCGGGAAGTTCCCCAGAAACTTATTTCTTAACAGGGTTGCCTGAAAACATCCATATCCACACAAAGACACAGAGATACACACACCCAAACAAAGAAACAAAAGTCTAGTATAGTAATAGTGACAATGAGATATAAGAGCAATTTTTAGGTGACAGAAATAAAGGTGGGGAAGGGGTGCTAGAGCCACAAAGTTGCTTGGGTCTAAGATGGTGAGAATATCAGAGTGCTTAATTCCAAAGACTCAAAATTTATAAATACCTTTAATTTTATCATAAATCATTACCACTCTTCAAAGTACAGTCCTCCCCATCAAAGTCTCCCCTTGGCTACCTAGTTTCTTATAGTTTCTATATTCTTGACTTTGTCTCTGGACATTATTAAAAGAGAAGATAGCTAAATTTTCCTTTACTTCCACTCAAATTAACATTTCTTGAAGAAGCTTCAAGGGATAATAGGAAAAAATTTGAGGATCAGAGACAGGAAGATCTGGGCTTAAATTTCACCTTTGACCTTTATTACCTATGTCATCCTGGACAAGTCATTTAATCTCCCTAGTCCTCATATATAGGAATTGGGAAGCAACATAGGTTTGGAATCAGAAAAGCTGGCTTTGAATCCTATCACTGTAACTTCCTGACTGGGCGACCCAAGACAAGTCACCAAATGCTTTTGGTCCTTAGTTTCTCCACCTGTAAAATCAGGATATTGAACAATATGATTCACACCCTCATTCAACTCTCAAACTATTTTGTGTGTTTTGAAAACAGTTTGTATTGAAAACAGTTTAGTTCAGGTTTTCCCTGAAAGCATTTTCTCTCATTCATTGAGGTATAAATGATAGAAAAATGAATTGGAACAGAACAGATGGGGATGCCCTTGTTATGCTCCATCTTCTCAACCATCTAGAAGCCCTGGTTTCTTTCAAGTCTTTGGTAAAGTGCAATTTTCAGCAGGAGACCCTTTCTAGTTCCCTTAGCAATTTTTCCCTCCAAGGCTCCTTTTCATTTAATCTGAATGTACCTTATATATGCCTATTCATTCAAATGTTGCTTTTCCCATTAGATCATATGTGCTCCTTGAGGGCAGGGATTGTCTTTGATTTTTTTCATGCTCTTAGCATAACAGAGAGCCTTTCATGTGGTAAATGCTTAATACATCTTTATTAACTGATTCTTATAATATTCGTACTAAGATCAATATGACTTAATTTCATCCTGCAGTCTAAATATGCCCAACAAGACTTTTCCCAATCCAGCATGTCCAAAAAGAAACCAACCTACATAGGATAGGATATGCCATAAAATTATATATATATATATATATATATATATATGAAAAAGTTATTTAAAATGAAAAACAAAACTAGAAAGGAAAATTATCATTAATGGGCAATTAATACTCTGAAAAAAGATGTTTCCTCTAAACTCTATAAGTCCTCTCAGAATCTTGCACGGTGCCCTGAACACAATAAAAAATATTTTTAAATGATGCTATAAATTTTCCTTTGCAGTTCATTATTAATTATTTTGGTCCCTTTGCCTGTGTCCCAAGACTATAATAGCCCCCAGGCTAGTCAGGAAATCATGGACTTTTAGAGAAAAAAGGGAATTTAGAGATTATCCAGTCTTGCCACTATGTATACAATGAATAATTGGTGGTGTTGTCAAAACAATGATGTATTGAGTTGTACTCGAGATAAAAAAACAATACAAGCCTTAAAATTCCCTGTCTTATCAATAGGAATATTTTATAGTATATTTGTTTTGTTCATCCTAACATGTATGGAAGAGTTATTTTCCTCATATTTTTCACAAAACATGCTTTTCCCATAAAAATATTTTTAATATGTGCTTTCTTGGAATATTCAAATGCAATTGTACCTTTTTCCTCCCTTTTTTGTGCCTCACAAGGCTCTTCCCCTCCCCAAGGACAGCCAATTTTAAAATAAGATCTCTTGGTCATTTTTAGTTGGTTTGGCCCTTTTTTTCCTTCTGAATATGTTTTGATTAAATTCATAAAAAATGTTAGGGTATTGGTGACTAGAATCTTGCTGGAACATTTCATAGGATGGTGTGCAACAAATACTTTGTAGAGATTTCACATTTATGAATTTTTTATTAAATCTCCGGTTTGTTTCTGTATTAAACTTCTGCTTTATTATTAGATATTTCTGAGATTCACTGCAGTTTCTGCAGATGCAGAAGTATTATGATTTCAAATATATCTTTATTAAAAGTAACCTAGAGATGGATCAAGGTGTATTGGAAAGAAAATTGGATTTGGAGTCAAAGGTCCTGGGTTAGAATTATGTTTCTGTGGTTTACTGCTTCAGTGACTCAGGGAAGTCACTTTTCACCTGGTTCGGCCTGAGATTCTCTATCTGTAAAATAATGTGACTTGACCAGATGATCGCTAAACTCCCTTTTTGTGTTAAATTTGGGATCCTATAACTTATATTGCTAAAATGGTACATCTGGAGTGGATACAGAGGAATGAACTGGGTAGCCTATGGAGGGTTTCTTTCAGTCATATAAACCCATGAAGTGGGTAGCCTTTTTAAATTCAATCAATTGGCATTTAACTTTTATATCTTTATGTCTCTCTGTTCTGTGATAAGTTTGAAAGGGGTTGACTGTTCTTTTCAGGGGCTAGTAATTGTCTCAGTGAATTGATCCTGTCTATGCCAACTCCCCATAGAGTCATCTTTAATGCATCTAGGATTGTCTTGTCCCTTGGCATGCACAACAATATTGTTCTTTTCAACTTCACAGTGTCTTTCTAAATTTATCACCAGAAAAATGCTCCCACCCATGGAAAACTTGGGAAAAAGTGACATAAACTCCAAATTTATTTCAACATAGTTTGACTCTAGATATATGGGAATATAGAAATATGGGTTGAATTAATGTTCATCCATGTGATCACCGAGCAAGGTACTTTACCTTTTCTAAGCCTATTTTCTGTATAAAATGGAAATAATAATACCTTTTACCCTGACTTTGCAATTTGTTGTAAGGAAAACTGACACACTAATATAAAGTGCTTTCCAAATGTGAGCTATTGTAGCTAAGAAAAAAATTACTAGAACTGGCACACAAAATTAAGGTTCTTATCAGGCATGGTGGCTCAGACACTGCTATTGGGGGAGGCAGTGACTAGTGGATCATTTGAAATTCTGAGTTGTAATATGGCTAAAGTTTGTTTGGTCTCTATTAACCCAGGGCAAATTTGGTGAGCCCATTGGAGCAAAGGTTACAACATTGGTTTAGGGGGTGAATCTGCCCAGACTGGAAAAAATAGAGTAGATTAAAACTTCTGTGTCAATTAGTTTTGGGATAGGACCATAAGTAGCCACTGTACTTCAAACCTAAGTCAGATAAGGAGACCCAGTCTTGAAAAGAAATAGAAAGAAAAGAAACAAAAAGAAGGGAAGGGAAGAGAAGGGAAGGAAAAGATCTCAAGACATGCATGACAATTTCTGATTTAGTTTATTATCTTAAAACAAAATTAATTTTCCCCTTCCCTTCCCAAATGGATGTGTTCCTTGCTGTAAATTAGCAAGAGCCAAAGGTCACAGAACTGTAGAGATTTATTTGATTATGGTCTAGTAATGCAGCATTGTGTAAAGTGAAGGTGGTATAGCAAATAGAGTATGGACTTGGAGTCAGAGGACCTGATTTCAAATTCTTCACCACCATCATCATCATCCCCATCATCATCATTATCAACACAACAATAAAAACAATACCTAGAATTTGTATAGTGCTTTAAGGTTTGTAGTGTGCTTTACAGAACCCTGAATGATAGGTACTATTATCATGCCCATTTTATAGATGAGAAAACTGAGGCAAACACAGGGTAAGTGTTTACCTTGGATCACATAGCTAGTAAATGTCTAGGCCAGAATTAAATTACTCAGGTCTTCCTGACTCCAAGTACAATATTTTGTCTATTGTACTACGTAGGTACCTTGGATCTGCTCACATCTGACACTGGGTAGTTTGGGCAAGTGACTTAATCTCTGTGAGTCACAGACAACTTCCTCTACTAAGTCACAGGTTTGTAAATCTTGTAGGTTAAGTGAATTCCCACACCAGGTGTTCATCATGAAGACAAAGTCATAGTCTTCCAATGTGTTAATTGTTTGCAAAACAGCATCTTAGGAAATCACTTGTAGAGTGGTCCAGTCTACTACAAGAGAGATGGAATCCATCATGATTGAACTAAAATATTTCTTAGGTACTTCCACTTCTAAAATCCTGTGACTTTTTGACATCCTAGGGATAATTTAGAGACAAAGGTTAAGGGGAAGAAGGATGGGAATGAATATTTAGTAAGGACTTAGAATGTGCTGGCCATTATGCTAAGTGCTTTACATTCATAATTTCTATTGATCTTCACAACAACCTTGAGAAGTAGGTGCTATTATTATCCCAATTTTATGGATAAGGAAACTGAAGTAAATTGAATTTAAGTGAATTTTCCAAGGTCATATGGCTAGTAAATATTTGAGGTAAGATTTGAACTCAGTTCTTTGTGACTTCTGGCATAGTGTTCTATCCCCTGCTGTACCTAGCTACCTCAAGCATCAAATAATCCAGAATATACCACAAATGATTTTGGTCTATATGAAGGCCTAGGACAATTTTATGTATTTATCATTGTTGATCTCCTTCTCTTCCTCTTTTGCCTCTTCCTTCTCCTCTCCCTTTCACTTCTCTTCCTCTTTCTCCTTCTCTTCCCTCTCTTCCTCTTTCTTCTGCCTTTTCCTTTTCCTTTCTTCTTTTCTTTCTTTTTTTTTTGGTGGGGCAATGAGGGTTAAGTGACTTGCCCAAGGGTCACACAGCTAGTAAGTGTGAAGTGTCTGAGGCTGGATTTGAACTCAGATACTCCTGAATCCAGGGCCATTGCTTTATCCACTGTGCCACCTAGCTGCCCCCCTTCCTCCTTTTTCTTTGCCTCTTCCTCCTCCTTTGCCTTAAACTTCAAAAAATCCACAAACATCTCTTGGAATGTGTTAATAGTTATTGAATGTAATGGTTGCTACTTGTATGTTTTCATTCAATCCTTTCTTTGTAATAAAAAACAAAAAAAACCAAAAACAACTGTGAAGACCTCATATGTCTCAAGTCTTTCCTTTTTCACTCTCCTCCCCTTCCAGTCTGAGAATAGTAATGAAAGGAATTGTACTATTTTGGAAAGTCAATCATTGACCTTTGACTGGAATCACCATTTTCTTCTGACTTCTCTGTCCAAAATAATCCTCCTTGACCATCCCTGTATGTGCTGCCATTCCTTATTAGTTTTTTTTTTCTAGGCAGGGAAATGAGGGTTATGTGACTTGCCCAGGGTCACACAGCTAGTAAGTGTCAAGTGTCTGAGGCCGGATTTGAACTCAGGCCCTCCAGAACCCAGGACTGGTGCTTCATCCACTGTACCACCTAGCTGTCCCCTCCCTATTAGCTTCTTGATGGTAGTAACTGTCTTGCTTAATTGTGTTTGTATTGCCAGTATTTAGCACCATGCCTGGTATATAGTATGTACTTAATAAATTTTTAAATTTATAAATAAACTCATAAATGCTCATTTCATTTCTGTCAAACTATTTTTGAATTGCTGTATTATTTGTAGTATATGCTATATTTGTGGTATATGTAGCATATGCTATAGCGTAACAATATTTTTGCATCTTTGAAAATGGTACATATATATCTGTATAATAAACATATGTACAAATATATGTATGTATATATACATGTACATATATATGCACTCCTATATTTCCTGTGAAATTGCTAAGTCCCTACTGTGTTTAACATGTAGTGAGATCTCACAACATGAAATACAAAACCATGGCGTTCAAAGTTGTCATGTATTTTTGTTGTTGTTGTTGCTCGGTGGACGGTGGCTATGGCATATCTTGGTGGTTTCCCATGGTACTTATAATTTTAGGTACTAATTTTATTGTGGCCATATTTGTTAGATTATTTGAAAGAAAACAAAAGCAATGTACCTTCCTAGCATTCCTTTAATTTCCATTGTTTAATCAAATGCCTTATAATTTTTTGCTATATTTGCTTTGTCCCTCCTCGAGGTCATATTAGCATCTCTCTTTTTAGAATACTTCTGGAAATTCACTTTTCCGACACTATTTAAAACAAGAGCCTAAAACAGCAGAGACGGTAATATCTGTTTTACAGAGAGCCCAACATGGATAATCACTATTTGGTCTAAAAATCCATATCTGCTGGATATGCTCAGGATGCCTTCTTCATTGGGCAGTATTTTATTCCATTGGTGTGGCCCTAAACTGTAGAAAAAGGCATATCATTATAAGGATGTCCTGGATTGGGAACGTCAGAGAGACTATGTAGACTTTAGAAAAAGGATTTTTAGATTTTCTTATTTAAAAAGTAAAAGGTGCATGAAAGGTGGAACCAAAGTTGATTCCCTTTGTTAATCCCCACTCTGGGTATTTCCAAATGACTCACTTATTTAGGCTGAAAAAAATTGATATTTCAACTTTGATAAATGCAGAGTGGTAGCGAGGAGAGACAGCATTGTGTATAAGTGAAGTAAGCCTCAGAGTAAGGAACGTCTGGGCTCAAGTTCCATCACTAACACATACTGGTGATATGACTCTGGGCAATCCCAGGCAATTTTCTAGGATTATAAATTACAATCAGGCAATAAAAAATTTATTAAGCACCTACTATGTGCCAGGCACTGTGCCAAGCTATAGGGTTTCAAAGAAAGGCAAAAGAACTCTCAAGGAACTCACAGTTTAATGGGGGAAAACAAGGAAAAACATAAAGATAAGATATAACAGTAAAAATTTGAAGCTATCAAGAGAGGGAAGAAGGCATGAACATTAATGGGGATGGGAAAAAGCTTCTAGAAGAAGCTGAAACTTCCTCTGGAACTTGAAGGCAGCCAGGGGGTAGAGATGAAGAGGGAGAATGTTCCAAACTTGGATAGGGGTAGCCAGAGAAAATGCTCAGAGTCCACAGAGTGTGTCTTCTGCAAGAAGCATCAAGGATGCCAGTTAGAGAACAGGTGCACATCTGCATTGATAGGAGTTTGCTTATAGGGAGGTTCCTGGTTTATACCAATGTGGAAGAATTGAAACTAATTAGAAATGAAATAAATAAATTATATATATCTATCCTTTGGCATCTTGAACATTAATTTTGAATGACTAATGTGCCGTGTGTCTCTGGGCAAATGCTATTCCCTCTCTAGGTTTTTAACCTGATCCAGTAGAGAGGAAGCTCTTTGAGGGTAGGGACTATTTTCCAACATGTATTTGTTTCCTCGGTTCCCTGTACATGGGGGGGGGGCTAATAAATGTCTGATAAACAAATCAACTGATGAATGAATGAATGAATGAATGGATGGATAGATGAATGGATGGATGAATGGATGAATTTAAGGTGCCTTCTCAACTATTTTGTTTTGTTTGGTGAGGCAATTGGGGTTAAGTGACTTGCCCAGGGTCACCCAGCTAGTAAATAGCAAGTGTCTGAAGCTGGATTTTAACTCAGGTCCTCCTGACTCCATGGCCAGATGCTCTATCCACTATACCACCTAGCTTCCCCTAAGGTGCCTTCTAACTCCAACATTCTTCAGTTCTACAATAAGGCAGCAACACGCTCATGAGACATATGCATTTAAAATATCTTCCCTCGAATATATACTAATAAAAACAGGTCATTTGCTTTTGTTGGAAGTGATGATATCATAATACTTGTAGAGAACATATTACTAAGTAGTCTATACCCTACTAAGTCATACTAAGTAGTCCAAACAGTACACTAACTAGGAATAAGAAGAAATAGATTCTATTTCTAGTTTGGCTACTATTTCAGCTACCTGAGGCCTAGTCACTTCATTTAGAAAATGGCAGAGTTGCACAAGATGACCTCCAATGTCCCTCCTTTTATGCTTTAAAATTATATGAATACCATTTCTCAAATTTCATGATACATAGGATTGCAATCAACATATGGAAAAGTATTTGAATGGGCAAAAGATCAGTTATTTCAATGATAATGGGAACATCCCATGTGGCAGGTAGATCACAATAATCTGGGCAAGTCACTTAACCCTCACTGCCCCACAAAAAAAAAATTCCTAGAGAGTTGCATCAAGCATATAGATGATATTATGTAACTTCTCAAGTGGTGTATGGTCAGGAAGTGTAAGATTCAGGACTTGACCTCACATTTTCCTGATTCCAAGCTGAGAAATCAAGACCACAATGACCAACCACACTGTCTTTATAAGAGGAAGCATGGATTGCCATTTATCTCTTCTTACTTATCGACCATGTAACTAGTCTTTTTTGTGTGAGGCAATTGGGGTTAAGTGACTTGCCTAGGGTTACACAGCTAGTAAGTGTTAAGTGTCTGAGTCAGGATTTGAACTCAGGTCCTCCTGACTCCAGGGCCGGTGCTCTATCCACTGTACCACCTAGCTGCCCCTGTAACTAATCTTTTAAAGTGAATAAAAAGCATCTAAGAAAAGAAAACATTGTTAGGAGGGAATTCCTTTCTTGAAAGAGGTTAAATTTTAGTGTGCCTATATTGAGTTTCTTATGGCTGCCATAGTGTTTTTAAGTATTTCTAAAGGCAACTCATCTTACTGATTTGACCATTTTCCCAACTGCTTTTTAGCTGCTTGATAAGTTATATTAATGAAACTTGGATCAAAACCAGATGATGTTAATTCCATCTCTTTTTAATTGAGTCATTTGGCTTTGTTCCTTTGAGTGGATATGATAACATTTTCTCAGGCTGGTTGTATATATATATGTGTGTGTGTGTGTGTGTGTGTGTGTGTGTGTGTGTGTGAAGGGGGAGGGATGGGGAGCAATCAGGGTTCTGTAGGCATTTAAAATCACTGCTACTCTCTGAAGTATGAGGTCTGGAATTTTTGTGACTCTGCCTGAATTGTGAATATCTCTACAACCTTAACTGAGCACCTTTTTGTTGAAGATTAATTTCCTGGGATATATTTTCTTATCCGAATCTATTTATTTAGGTGGCATTGTGTATCTGTAAGCCCACTGGACAACCACTAAATTCTTGCTGAATTTCTTGATTTATCAGAACTCATATGGCATTTCATAGAGTTTTCACATCCCTTAGAAACTCCAAAGTACAAAGTGCCTGTTTGCTTTTGTAATTGAAGGATTGAGAATTTTGTCTTGTGAATACTCCCTTTTCTCTGTCTTAGTATATGGTATTTGAGAACTTCTGAGACAAAAAAAGGCATTATCTCTTGGCTAGTCTGCTGATGAATGACTCGTAACTAACATGGTCCTCAAATGCTAGACACATGGTATACCACTGAGCTCTTACTCAAAACCTTTCCAGTTTGATAGAACCCTTCCAGATCTTATGTTGGCATACTCTTTGAGAGACAAGGTTCATTTTCAAGACATATAGCACAGTGGAAAGAACAATGAATATGAAGTTGAAAAGGACTTTGATTCAAATCTTACATTTGCCCCCTTTCTTATAAATATGGGCTTGGGCAAAGCATCTACCCTCTGTGGGCCTCTGTTTCCTCATATAAAATAAGGATAATAGATTATATGGTCTCCCGGATCCTTCTGGGTCTAAATCCTATGACATCATGGGGCATGAGGGAGAGACATTGGGAGAGAAAGATATATAAATACAGATGCATACATAAAGAAATATATCTTAAGGGACATAAAATCAGACTGCCGAGTTTATAATGTACATAGTATGTGAGTTCTTAGGAGGAAAGCTATTGAACATATCACAGTGAAATAGTTTATCAAGAGAGAATAAAGGGGGCTCTAATCTTGAGCCACTTCCCAGGGCAAGAAATGATTTAGCACCTTATACTAGTTGGGCATAGTATTAGTCAGCTCTTCAATAAATGAAAGAATGAGCACATTAAAGCAGATAATCAAAGACATTGCTGACAGCAAGCACTTTGTACCTTGATCTTCTGTGTTCTAAAGATCCTTAAAGTATTTTTGTTGAACTATTAACATTATTCCATTGTGTTAGTAGCTTTCAAACAAAGCTGTGCAATCTGACCTTTCTCTGTAAGAATGACTCTGTCAATGCTATGACATTGGCATTAAAGACAAGTCTTGGTTCACTCAATATGATTGATATGTTATCCAAATCATCAAGGGAGATGAAAAATAACTGAGTCTCTTGGAATGATAACTGGAAGCATCAATTATGATTTCAGAAGGAATGAATAATTCTGTTTTAAATTATATATCTGTACAATAAGGATTTGTTGGCATTTGAAATTGGGTAGACATAGTCCCTCCAGGGGGCATTTGCAATACTCTTTGAAGAAACTTTTACAAATTGTTATGAAATTCAACACATGGTAGCTTTGTTTAAATATGGGATGTTTTAGACTTAATTCTTTTGAATTTGGAATTTGGAACTGGGAGGAATTGGCAACAGAATTAAAAATTTAAAGACCCTAGACCCTATTTCCTTATGTATATACATATCAAGGTTAATAGAAACATAAAGCTGGCAAAACAGCCTGGCATAGTATATAGAGGGCTAGCCTTTTGTTGTTATTTATAATTTGATCAAATATACTGAAACATTCTGGCTGTGTGACTTTGGGCAAGTCATCTAACCTCCTGGTTCTGCGGAAATTTCTCTAAGAAATTCTGTAAGAAAAACTAAAAGCTGTGGAAGAAAGTTAAATATGTATTGGTACAGGAAATTTCCTTATTGGGAGCTCCCTTTCAAATGGATCTCTGATCTCACCAATTTAAGGTTAGAGGTCACAAGCCATCCATCCGTAGCTATCTATATGTTTTGGGTCCACCCCATATGTTGGAGGCCTTCATAACTTTTCCCTGACATTGCATGGGTAACAATGCAGTATTATGGCTGGCAATCTTTCATCTTTCATTTGATCAGTCCATCTTCTCTATTATAAGATTCTTTTATTTACTTTTGATCTTTTTTGTAGTTTTTTGTCACTTACATGTTGTAGACTCCTAACACCTGCCATATGCCTTTCCTTGCCCTTTGTGTAATATTCATCTTTAGTTCTTATGAGGCAATGATATTCTAGGTCTCACTGCCATATAGCAATATTAGTTAAATCAATGTATTTAAAATGAACATTTGCTTTTATGAGAATCTAAGGAGGTAAATAAAAGTATTTTTCAATTTCCTGAAATAATTTCATCCTGCTCTTTTTCCTTTTTTCAATTCTAGACCCAGTTCATTGCCTCTCTTTGCTCTCTGTCCCAGAAATACATGCTATTGGACAAAATCCATTACATTTAAATACATGTTAAAAATCTGGGCAATGAATGTTCTTTATTCATTTAGGCTTTCTTATATGGATGGAGAAGCCAAGTATATTGAATCATTACTGATCCCTCCTAGGAGGCTGTGTAATATATTGGGGGCTTGCTACAGTCAACAAAATGTCATTTGCAAACAGGGTCATCTGGAGAATCTCACCATTTGTAAAGAATTCCTTCTCAAACTATATTGAGTTTTTGAAATGTTCTATAACTGTGGTAAATATTTATGGTGAGGGGCAGCTAGATGGCGCAGTGGTTAAAGCACTGGCCCTGGATTCAGGAGTACTTGAGTTCAAATTCGGCCTCAGATACTTGACACTTAATAGCTGTGTGACACTGGGCAAGTCACTTAACCCCCATTGCCCGCAAAAATAAATAAATTAATTAAAAAAAATATTTATGGTGAGCATATATCACCATTTTATGCTTTGCCTGATATTATCAGAGGATCATGAAACAGGGTCATTTCTGGTGGTATACCTTCCAAGTAATCCTAAAAAAATATTGACATATGGATGGGAAACACTCTAATGTTAATTGAATACTTTTTTCATAATCATTGAACAGTGTTATAGGATATTCTCTGTCTTTCAGTCAATTGTTAAAATGGTAAAGTTTTAGTCCATTATTGGATAACACTTATGAAAACTTGCTTATTTCCTATTAATTCCATTATTGAAAATACTCTCAATTCATGTATAGACGATCTTCATAAAATTTTTTATAGGTTTGAGAGTAAGCATATAGTTCCATAATTGTTGATGTTATTTTTAGTCATTTTTATTTAATATAAATAAAGTTTGAGACCTTTACCACATCTTTGATATCTTCCCCTCCTTCAGTTACTTTGCATTTGTGTTCTTCAATTGCTTCAAGATTGTTTTGCCTCCAGCAGAGATCTGCACTCTGTACATTTGATCTAATTTATCTGCTTTTCTTTTCTTTAATGCCATTTCTAACTCTATAAGCACCCAAGAGACTGTGATATTAAGGTAGAAGTGTGCTAATTCCACTATCCTTGATGGAGGAAACAGTTTATTGACGTAGTTTTTCAAATCTTTCCGCTTTTCTTTTATTTGTAGCAATCTCCATTTTCATCCTTGACTATCCTTGGAATAACTTTGCTTAATTTAATATCTTGCCAACCTTTCTTTAAACTGTTTTTAACCTCTACTGTTTCTCTTTGCTTTATGAGATGACACTGCTTATCATAGACCAACATCCTTCTTCTAAGATTTTACAAACAAATTTGTATTCTAAACCATTATCCTCTTTGGCTGCTATCAATCTCCCTTTGGCCAGTAAGTCAAATATTTGTTAACTGACGCTTTCTAGACTCTATTGTAGCAATTAATTTATACCTCTGGATGAAATTATTATATTCAGAATCAATTTTATTTTTGTTGTACTTTTCCCATTTTTAATTTTAGGTAGCTTATTTAAATCATTTAAGGTCAAATTTTTCTAATTACTATTCTTTTTCTTTATTACAAATCCTAGTTTTAGCTCTGAAGAGTCAATGGTCCCACTGCAAACAGACAGCTGACTCAGGGATAACTCCCACATTCATAATTGGTCTTTTCCTGTCTGATAAAATGTAGCCAGGTTTAGTCTTTGTGTTATCATTTGGTGCTTGCCCTGTAAAGAATTCTTCAATTCCTTTTTTGAAAAAAGTGCTCTTGAAATAGAGACATGAGAAATCTGTATAATCCTCAAGTCTTTAGTCTCTCTCATTTCTTTCTCCTGAACCATGCTTTTTTATATGTTGCTCCCCTTTTCCCAACTTTGAATTGAAGTCACCAAGAATCATAGTTATATTTTTAATTTGAAGGGTTTTATCAAGTTCTTCATAGAATTTTCTACCACTTCATTCTCAACAACCTATGTTGGTGTAGAAGCTAAAATTATTTATTATGGCTTTTTTGTACATCTCATCATTAGTAATGTAGTACAGAATGGCTAAATGATCCATTAAGATATTTTTGCAGCTTTTGAGCATATGATAAAGCATACCCTGCAAATTACTTCCTTTTCCTCTCCTAGTTTCTATGACCTACCCCTCAATTTAGCTGTGACTTTAGTCTTTCTTCTGATTTCATTCATTCTAAGAATGTCAAGATTGATATGAGTTAGCTCCTGCCACGATATATCTACCCATTATGCACAGGACAAAGACTTCACCTTTTTAGTACCAAAAGTCAAATTCAATTTTGTTGACAATCTAAAAGCTGTGATTGTAAGCACCCTCTATTGTTGTTCCTTCCATTTTGCCTGCATCAATGAAGTGGACCAGGGTACACACGACTGAGGGCCATTTAAAAATATTTCCTTGCTTCATAGATTACCCAGGCTAAAAACATTTCATCAATAGTTGGCGCAGCCTACTGAGTAATATGCCTCTCTAAGATCAGCTAGGCTGCTCATATGTAAAATAGAATAATTTTATTCCTAGGGGTTTTCCAAAGTGTTTCTCACATGGTAGAATTTGTGAGAGTTTCCAGTCCACTGGTATAGCCTTTGAGATGGCCCCAGATTCACCCCCATAATGTTATATAGCTTGAAGTACAGAGCTCCATTATGAACCAGTAAAATTAGAGTCCTGGGCCAAAAAAAGCAGGCTAGGGGAATCTCATGACCCAGTTTGAGAGTGAGAGGAACAATCTATTCTAAAGTGTAATTAAAATGGATTCATCTCTGAAGAATAAGGAAAGTCTTTTTAATGATTAAGAAATATATAGTAGGGGGAAGCTAGATAGCACAGTGGATAGAGCACCAGCCCTGGATTCAGTAGTACCTGAGTTCAAATCCGGCCTCCGAAACTTGACACTTACTAGCTGTGTGACCCTGGGCAAGTCACTTAACCCCCATTGCCCTGCAAAAAAAAAAAAAAAGAAATATATAGTAATTAATACCTCAGGATTATATAGTGCTCTAGAGTTTGCAATTCACTCTACATATATCTGATTTGATCCTGACAAAAACCTGTGATCTAATTGCTATGTATCCCTATTTCAGAGATGAGGACACAGGTTCAGAAAGGATAAATAATTTTGCAAGGGAGCAGTGAAACAGCTAACAATGGTCTGAGTTAAAATTCGTGTTCTTGTGTTTAGAATGGGGTTGGGGAGAGACGGACAGAGGCAGAGATACAGAGAAACAGAATGGAAATGAATCTCAGAGAGAAAAGCATAGCAGCTGGAGGTGGACTGTGAAATTGGTAAAGACTTCTTCCAGAGGGTAAGATTTGAACTTAATCATAAAGAAATACAGGGAAATTAAACAGCAGGGGGTAAGGGGACAGACCATTCCAGGCATGGAAAAGATGATGGATGGAGTGTCATGTTCAAGGAATAGGAAATAGGCTTGTGTACTTGGATTGTTGAATACATGAAGGACAGTAAGTTGTAAGAAGACTTTGAGACCAAAAAGGTAATAAGGGTCCAGGTTATGAAGAGTTTTAAATACCAGATGAATTTATATTTGATCTTAGAGGGAGCCAGAGTTCACTGGAGTTTATTAAATGTGTGTGTGGGAGGGAGTAGTGACATGGTCATAACCATACTTTAGGAAAATCATTTCGGCAGTGAGTAAAGGATGAGTTTGAGTGGATTCATCAGTGCTTTGCTAAGACCTAGGCAAACCATATACATAGAATTCCACTGATCTATGCGTCCAGTGACCTCATCAAAATGGAACTGAGGATGACCTATTCATAAAGAAGCCATGCTGGTTCCTGATGATTTACTTTTCCATTTCTAGATATGCATTAATTATTACATTAATAATATGTTTTAGAATTTGGCTAAGAGGTGATTGAAGTCAGGCTTACCAGCTTTTGGTTTGAAGATTTAATTGTTTTCCTTATTATTGAAAACTCTGGTCATCGAGTATTTCCCTCTGTCTGAAGTGTAATTTGTGGCTCCTTAAGAGACCCTTTCAAATTTGAAGCATGTAAAACTGATGTATATACATTAACAAGATTTTTATTACAATAGCCTTGCAGCTCCTAGCCATTGCCCTGGCCAACCTGTGGATTTTATACCAAGGATTCATAGGATAAATATAACTAAACACAAGAATTTATTTTTGGACATCCTAAATAGTAGTTTGCAAAGGAATAAAAGTTTAGTTAGAATCCACAAAGAATGATAATAAAATTCAACTTCCGTTTCTATAGAACTTTAAGTTTTACAATCTATTTTCATCCAAATGACAAGAGAAAGACCCCCAGGAATTAATAAAGTGTTTACTGTGTCCTGCACTGTGCTAAGTGTTTGAAAAACAAATACAATCAAAAAAGAAACAGGTCCCTAGCCATCAAGGAGGTTACATTTTAATGGGAGAAAACAAAACATAAGAGAGAACTGCGGCGGTGGTGAAGACGTGAAGGTACCCAAGCAAGGGCACAGTAGGGAAAGGTCAGAAAATCAGGAATGTAGCCCTGAATGGAATATGAAGACATGACTGTTCTGGACATTAAAGGATATTTTTCTTTTAGGAAAATAATGCAAATATCTCTATTCCCATTTTAAAGATGAGAAAACTGTGACTCAGCCAAGGAAATGACTTATCAACAACCATATAGCTAACAACTATCAGCAGTAGGACTTGAATCCAAGTCTTCTAACTTTAAGATCGGTGCTCTATCCACTATGGAAGGATGTAGCTCTAGTAGGTGAATTTTGGCAAATTTTGGACTAATAGAATAAGAAAAAGAAGTGGTCCGATCATTTTTACCAACAGATCTCATTTTTATAATCATCTTGATGATAAGAAACATGTTGTGGCCATCTTTCTTTTTTTCTTTCTTTTTTTCACCAATAAAAGGGCGTTTAGTCAATCTTCATGTTCTTCCCTCTTACTTCATACACAACAAGCTCAGCTGTTTCCTTATCATAGGATCATATCTTCACTGATTTAGAACTTAGAGGCCATCTAATCCAACCTCTCCAATTTTATAGACAAGGAAACAGAGGCTCAGAAATATGAAGTGATTTGTCCAGGGTCACACAACTAATAAGTATCTGAGATGAGATTTGAACTCAGGTCTTCCTGAATCCGAGTTCAGGGCTCTACCCACTAAAAGAAAATCAAAATGCATTCATTTTGAGAAAGCATACTTACTTGTTGCTTTTTGTTTCTCTTATTTTCAACTTTCTGAGACTTTTTATCATACAAAGGGGTAATATTTGCAAAAGCACTTAGCATAGAGCCGGGCATTTAGTAAATAATAATAAATGCTAGGGCAGTTAGGTGGCACAGTGGATAGAGCACAGGCCCTGGATTCAGGAGGACCTGAGTTCAAATCCGACCTCAGACACTTAACACTTAGCTGTGTGACCCTGGGCAAGTCACTTAACAAAACAATAATAACAATAATAATAAATGCTGATTTACCTTATATAGATGATCTAAGTCACTCAATAAACATTTATTTTTACTAATGTTGAACGAGTCATACAGGCAAGATACCATTTGCAACTCTTTGCCTGGGTATTTCCAATTTAACTAAATTGAGGTACTGGCATGATTTTCTACCTTCTTTTGTTATCAAGATATAACTGTGTGGATCTTACTCTGGGACTGTGGGTTCTCAAATGCTTTGTCAGTAGAAAGTAAGCTCTGTCGAATTGTACTGAGCTCCAAAAACTTTTGCTTTTAGGTTCAGTCATAGATTGTGTGTCTGTTGTCTGAAGACCAGCCTTATATTATGGATGGACCCACCACCTGCTTCAGTGTAGATTGAAGAATGTTTTGGCCATGGAAACTCATTTGTAGATGTGTTATCATCCATATGACTAGAAGGAGTACTTATGTAGATATAATTTACTGACCTGTAAAGTACTGAAATAACTATGAAAACAACTTAAATAATTTTAATAAGTAAGTAGGTACTTAGTCTTACAATTAGCTTTTTAGAGAAATGCATATTTCAGTACAATTTCATGCATTTTTTCTTTTTAATTTAGAATTTTATTTTCCACCCAATTATATGTAAAAAGAATTTTAGCATCCATTTTAAAAAATTTGTGTTCCAAATTCTCTTCCTCTCTCCCTGCCCACCCCCTTAAGAATACAAGCAATTCAATATGTTATACATATGTAATCAATTTCATGCATTTACTACTACTACTGCTGCTGCTGTTGCTGCTACTACTACTACTACTACCACCACCGCTACCACCACCACAACCACTATTACTACTACTACTACTACTACTACTACTACTACCACCACCACCGCTACCACCACCACCGCTACCACCACCACAACCACTATTACTACTACTACTACTACTATTACTATTACTACTACTACTACCACCACCACTATAACCATCACAACCACCATTACTACTACTACTACTACTACTACCCCCTTTTCATCTGACACTGAATTTTAGATTAGAGCAAAAATATCCTCAGTGAAATATTTATCCTGAACTTTTGGGCTTACTCTTTTAAGGATGGCTGAACTACTGCCACCTGATATCTTCTTTCTCCTCCCTTTCACTTCCAGACTTCTAAATGTAGTAATCTATACTTCTTGCCTTTACTTATTGACCATCTTTTTATTCTTCAATCTACAACCTAGCTTTCATTTCCTCATCACTTCATTGAAACTACTATCATCAGCGTCACCACAAAGATCTAATAAGACCCCTTCAGTCTTCTTCTACTATGAATTTTTGGCAACATTTGCCACTTTGCCAACCATTCCTTCTTGGTAATTTATCCTCCTTTGGCTTCTGTAACACTGTTCTTTTCTACTTTTCTTTTATGTCCACTCCATTGTGGTCCATTTTCTCTTATTTGATTAGTGTAGGTTAGAAGTGTCAAATTCAGTTCAATGGGCCACATGCAGTCTGCAAAAATTTCCCATGTCAAGCTGAAACAGTTAAAATGTAATTGGGAAATATTTAGTGAAATAAATAAAAATACTATAAAACAGATAATGTTCATTTGTGGTTTTCTAATTCAATATGCTATCCACAGAGATCTGTTTCTATTTGAGTTTGATACCATTCATGTAGGTATCCCTATAGATTTTGTCCTATGGAAAAAATCTCTCCTGGAAAATTTTTTCACTGCTATGACTTTGGTAATCATATTTTAAGCTGCATTCCACATACATATTTGTAGCCTCCAGTCCTATATTTCCAGTAGTCATCAAATTGGACTTGGACTCTTAATTTCAGTATTTCAGGAGTCATCCTGGTAAAATAGGAGGCATTGCAGATTTGGAGTTAAATTTGGGTTGTTATTTACTGAGTGAACTTGGATATATACCAACCCTTTATAGTTTCAGTGACCTCATCCATAAAATGAGACTAGATAGCTTCAAGTTCCTCACTTTGACAACTGTACCTCAGCTTTGTTTTCACTCCAGAACTTCCCTGAGGGCCTGGGGTCTTCTCACCCTGACATATTCCTGGACTGTTGCCCCCTTCACTCATTCATGAGTTCATTTTGCTTTCTCCATTTTGGGGAGGGCCACAGACCATCTGTCCTTTTTTTTTCCTTTCCTGGTTCTGCTTCTGACTTTCTGGACTTCACCACCATGCTCCACTCTGCCCCTGACTTTTCAGCTCCCTTTTATGAGCTATCATGCAAGCTTCTTGAGGGCAGGAATTGGCTTTTTCTTTTTTGTTTGTATTCGAATCCCACGTGCTTAATATAGCGTCTAGTACATAGCAAGCTCTTCATGAATGCATCTTGAATGCCTACCTGCCTTTGAATCCTATGATCCTCTATCTTAAAATAAATTTTCTTGTTCCTCTTCCAAATTTTCCTGTTTCTATTGATGGCACCACTATCTATCTACTCATTGCCCCAACTCCTCTCTTCTTCACTTCCACATTTTAATCACTTGCCAAGGATTTTTTATTTTACCTCCATAATAATCTCTATTTTGTCTCTCCTTCTACAAACTCTCATCCCCTTTTGCCTGGTCCTTTTACTTGGTCTCCCTGACTCCAATCTTTCCCCTCTCGGATTCATCCTTTTTATGGTTGCCAAAGTAATCTTCCTGATGCCCCAGGTCTACTCATGTTATTTCACTGCCACAAAATCTTCAATAATTTCCAATATGTTACATAATAAAACACAAATTTACCTTGTAATTTAAGTTTCTCCATAGTTTCACTCCAGTCTAATTCCCCAGCTTCATTTGCACGTCTCCCCTTCATATTTTCTATAGGTCAGCCACACTGGACTCCTTCCTATTTTCAAATTTACTGTTTTTATCACCCATCTCTTTATTTTCATGCAGTTCATTCGCAATTCTGGGGAAAAACTCCCTCCTCATGCATTGTTGAAGTCCTTCCCTTTTTCTCCCAGGGCTTAGCTCTGATACTTCATTTCCCATGAAGCTTTCCCTAATCATACCATGTTAAAAAGTTTTCTCTATCCTATATATATAATACTTTGACTTGACATTTCCTTTGCCTTTAACAGATTTTATTTTGTAGCCTATATCACACATTAATGTATATGGTTTATCCCCCTATTAATTATATTGTAAGCTCCTTGAGAAGAAAGATTGGAGTATGATGGCATTTATTTATTTATTCATTCATCTATTTATTTATTTTGCCTCTTAAGACCTTAGGAACTCATAGGACCTTGCAAATATGAGGAATTTAATAAATATTTGTTGTATTATACTGATTTTAATCAAGGCTTCTAGGTTACAGGTGAGATGATGCAATCAGAATACTCCTGGCTCTGATTATCTGTGCTTTTTTCAGAAGAAGCAATTTCCAATGGTTTAAATTTCACTGTATTGCTTCTGCTGAACTTGAACTCACAGATTACTCCAGCTTACTATTAATTCTACCTAAACCCCAGTGTCTTGTCAACTCAGTCTCTTTCACTGTGGATTCCATGAGGCATCACACACACACACACACACACACACACACACACACACACACACACGCCACTTGGAGAGCTTTTTGACAGAGACAAGGCACATACATGGTGATTAATAACCACTATAGCTAAACTGACTTGAAGGAAAATACTGTACCCCAAACCCCTGCATATCTACTATGTTCCCTTTTTCTCATTAGGGTGTTAGATCATGGGTTCCTGAAATATCAGAAATAGAAGGCACTTTAGAAATCATTGAGGGGGCAGCTAGGTGGCGCAGTGGCTAAAGCACAGGCCCTGGATTCAGGAGTACCTGAGTTCAAATCCAGCCTCAGACACTTGACACTTACTAGCTATGTAACCCTGAGCAAGTCACTTAACCCCCATAGCCCCGCCAAAAAAAAAAAAAAAAAATCATTGATTCCAATCCTTTCATTCATGAAGAACCTGAGGCCCAGACAGGAGACATGAATTATTCAAGGTAACACAGATTGTAAAAAGCAGAAGGATTCAGAGCCACATTTTCTAATGAAAAATCTAATTTTCTTTTTACACTTTGGCTTGTCTCACATACACAAGCGAGGTTATTCCTGTTTCTTTGTTTGTTTGTTTGTTGTTGTTTGTTTTGAGGTTGTTTTGTTTTGCAGGGCAATGAGGGTTAAGTGACTTGCCCAAGGTCACACAGCTAGTAAGTGTCAAGGGTCTGAAGCTGCATTTGAACTCAGGTCCTCCTGAATCCAGGGCTCGTGCTTTTATCGACTGTGCCACCTAGATGCCCCCAAGCAAGGTTATTCTTAAAACATGGATTTAACTATGCCATTCTCCCATTCAGCTCCCTATTATGTCTAGGATAAAATACAACTGTCTCTATTAGTCATTTAACGTTCTTTGCAACCTGACTCCAATCTATCTTTTTAGACATTTCACATTTCTCCCCCTCATACATTTTATAGTTCATACAAAACTGCTAAAGGTGATCCCTATATATGACCCTGGTCAGCTTATGTGGCACAGGGTCAGGCTTGGAATTAGGAAGGCTCATCTTCATGAGTTCAAATTTGGTTTTAGACACTAACAAGCTGTGTGACTCTGGGCAAGTCATTTAACCTCGTTTACCTCAGTTTCCTCATCTGTAAAATTAGTTGGAAAACAAAATGACAAACCACTACAGTATCTCTGACACGAAACCCTAGATGGAGTCATGAAGAGTTGGACACAACTGAACAATAACAACATATATGACAATCTGTCTTATACCTCTGTGCACAATATTTATTCATGCCTGGAACAGCCTTCTTCATCTTCATTTCCTGGAATCTGTCTTCAAAACTTCATTCAAAGCTGTCTCTAAAACAAGGGCCTTCCTGTTTTGCCCTGTAATAAGTCCCCTACCTCAGTTACTTTGTATCTGCTTTATACTGACAATTGTTCATATCCTTTCTACCAGCTAATGTCCCCTTTCCCCTCCTGATTGAATGTAAGCTCTTTGAGGGCAGATGCTATTTTATTTATTTATTTATTTTTGCCTTTGTACCTCCAGTGCCTACAATAGCTTACAGTACCTTGCATGCAGTAAGAGCTTAATAAATGTTTCTTTATTTGAATTATTCTGCCTTTTCTTGTTAAATGCCATAGTTAGCTGGAAGGCATGGCAAAAGTCATCTTGCCTAATACCTCTCATTCTAGAGATGAATAATCAGAATATTTATTCAGTTTGTGAAAGTGCCTTGTCTAAGGTCATGCAAGTAGTAAGTGGTAGAGTCAAGATTCGAACTCAGAGCTATTAATTCAAAATTAAGTGCTCTTTCCATGAAACTAATCTGGCTTACCGTCTCTGGTGTGGATGGGGGAAAACAGGAGCACTTTTGGAGGCTCTAGTGCTGGCACCTGCTCCTTTCCCGCCTCCACCTTCTGCTGCTGTTTCCACCCCTGCTGTGCTAAAAAGCCCTGTTTGCTCTTGCTAATCATAGGGAAGACCTTAACTTGCCTTTTCAACCTCCCAGTTTTTAGTGCTCCCGGTTCCTTTCTCTACATGTGGCAGATGAGAAAAGAAGAGTAAGCCAAAATATAGGACATCTTGGGGATGACAGGAGGATCCTCCCAAACCTCCTAATCCAGTGGTTCTCCTCTCCCATCAACTTGTCAAAAGGATGTATTTTTATAGTTTGTCCTTTTGTAGTTTCTTCTTTCCTGTCAGTATCTCCCAGAAAGTCCAGGAGATACTGGACTTATATTTGCATATGGTATTTTCTTCTTTAACAGCTGTTACTATTCTCACTCAGTTACAAACTGCTTCAGTTAAAGAGAGAGCAACCCTTCCATAGACACAAGATAAGATCATATTTAGAGCTGGAAGGCACTTTCAAGATGATCTCATTCAACTCCCTCAGTTTACCTTTGAAGCCCAGACAAGAGAGTGAATTGTTCCCAGTCATAAACTAGTAGCCATGTCTGACATATTGGCCTTTACCTAAAGAACTCGAGTAAAGAGGAACCTACTAGCTGCTGATGCAGGACTCTCTACCTTTGGATAGCTTGGTTATGGAGAGTTTTCTTCAAGCCTTCTTTTCCCTGCATCTAGACCTACTTCTGCATCTAGACCAAGCAAAAAGATGCTGAATCTTCTTCCATATGACAAACTATCAAATACTTTAATATGCTTTTTATATTCCTTTTTTTCCTTTTCTAGGCAAAATATCCCCATTTTCTCTAAATGATAAAATGCAGGACCCCTATATGTACTTAACTATTATTTTTCTTTAGATTTTAAGTTCTGAACTGCCTCCCCACCTCACACTAGAAAAGGTCACAATCATCTCTCTCTCTCTTTCTCTCTCTCTCACACACACACACACACACACACACACACACACACATGTAAAACTACACTATACATATTTCTATTTGCCAGTTCTTTCTCTGGAGATGGACAGAATTGTCAAAAGATATGAACAGGCAGTTTTTGGATGAAGAAAATTCTCTAAATCATTATTGTGCTTAGAGAAATGTCATTTAAAACAGCTTTGAGATATCATTTCACACCTATCAGATTAGCTGAAATGATAGAAAGGGAAAATGAGGAATTGTTGGAGGGGATGTGGCAAAACTGGGACACTAATACACTGTTGGTAGAATTGTGAACTTATCCAAAGATTTTGGAGAGTAGTCTGGAATTATCCCTAAAGAATTATAAAATTGTATAGATCCCTTGACTCAGCAGTACCACTATTAGGTGGTGATAAGGACAAAAGGAAAAGAACCTATATATTACAAAATATTTGTAGCCACTCTCTTTGTGGTAGCAAAGAACTAGAAATTGATGAGATGCCCATAAATTGGGGAACAGTTGAACAAGTTGTAATATATGGTTATGACAGAATACTACTCTGTGATAAGAAATGATGAAACTGATTTTTAGAAAAACATGGAAAAAGTTATACTTAACTATTATTGAACATTCCTCAGAGCTTTTGTTACTATCATTTTTAACTTGTCAAAATTAATATCTTAGTATTATTATGAATATCTTTTAAATCTTGTGAACCGCTGAACAGGTCTCAGGAACCCCCAAGAACCTCATAGCACATTTTGAGAACTGCTCTTATAGACTGTCAAGTTTTTTGGTTTTTGTTCTTATTTTTAAATCTCAAGTCTATCATCCATGCATTAGCTATTCCTTTAAGGTTGTATCATCTGCCTAATTGATAAGCATTTCATCTTTGTCTTTATCTAATTCATTGATAAAAATGTGAAACATTATAGTCTAAACACAGATCAATGTGGTACTCCATGGGAGACATCAAAACATTAATGACTACTCTTTGGGTCTTACCACTCAACAGATACTGCTTCCTCCAAATTAAACTATAATTTATCCCATAACCCTTCATATTTTCCCCAAGAATACTATGAGAGAATTCCAAATACTTCCCTAAAACCTATGTCAGCTATATCCACAATATTTTGTGATCTAATGACCCTATCTAAAAACAGAAATGAGATGTGTTAAGTAAAGCCTATTCAAGATGATGTCACTTCTTCAATTTCTAGATATCCAGTAACCATCCTTTTAATAATACATATAATATTAATTAATGCATGTAATAATAATAATACATATAACAACAATGTCTCTAGGAAACCACCCATCTTACTGTTCTTATATAGCAATCCACCTCCTGTCTCTGTCCTTTTGAACTGGATTTTTCCCATGTCAGGCACAAACTCCTATTTCCCTTTTACTAGAAACACTAGTTTCTTAAAGGCTTAGTTCAAGCATTATCTCTTATATGTGGACTTTCTTCATCAACCCATTTAAAAGTACTTCCCTCCCCTCCCCAATATCAACTTGTATATTCTTTGTATGTATCAATCATTTAATAAGCATTTATTAGGTACCTACTATGTGCCAGGCAATGTGCTAAGTGCTTTGGATACAAAAAAAGGCAAAAGACATTCCCTGACTTCAAGGAGCTTATGATTTTTTTTTGGGGGGGGGGTGGTGAGGCAATTGGGGTTAAGTGACTTGCCCAGGGTCACACAGCTAGTAAGTGTTAAATGTCTGAGGCTGGATTTGAACTCAGGTCCTCCTGAATCTATGGCTGGTGCTCTATCTACTGCACCACCTAGCTGCCCCAGAGCTTATGATTTAATGGAGAAGACAACATGCAAATAAACATATACAAAACACATAGTTATGTGCTGGATAAATAGGAAATAGAGGGAAGGCACCAAGATAAAGAGGTGGGAGGGAAGTCTTTTTGTGGAAGATGAAATTTTAGTTGAAACTTAAAGGAAGTCAGGAGGTCAGCAGTCAGAGTGGAGGAGGGACAGAATTGCAGGCTTTGTGGTCAGTGTGACTGGATAGAACAGTACATGACAGGGAGCAAAGCTTAGAAAACTGGAAAGGTAGGAGGGGCCTAGGTCATAAAGGATTCTGAATGTCAAATATATCATTTTGTATTTGCTCTGTGAGGCAATAGGAGCCACAGGAGTTTCTTGAATGGGGGAGATAACATGATTTGACCTATGTTTTAGGAAAACGACTTTATTGGCTGAATAGAGGATAGATTAGAATGGAAAGAAATTTAATGTAGATCCACAAGCAGAAATAGCACAGGTGTGAGGTGATGAGGGCTTGCTCTTGAGTGGTGATGATCTCAGAAAAGATAAAGATGCATATTTGAGAGATGTTACAAAGGTGAAAACAACAGGCATTGACAAAAGCTAGGATATGGAGATATATCTTTGCTATACCTCCATTGGTATGAGAGGTAACATGATTTGGTTGAGAGCCAGAAGAGATCTGGGTTCAAGTTCTGCCCCTGGCACATGTTGGCTGTGTGACCCAGGGCTTCTTAAACTTTTTCTACTCCCGACTGCTTTTCACCTGAGAAATTTTTATGATTCTGAGTATACATGTATATACAATAGGTATACATAACCTTTTATTGTTGACAAATTTTTTATGACCCCCATATCCAGTTTCATGACCCCATATGGAGTTGCAACCCACAGTTTGAGAAGCTAGGCTCTAGGCAAAACTCATTCTCTAAGTTGCAAAGAAGGTGCTTACCTGGGTTGATAAAGGGAGTGTTTTCACCTGGAAGTTTGATATGCCAATAAAATCACATATGCAACACCCTATACCTATCCTTTATGCTGATAAGTTTTGTTCTCTGGTTACACTGAAAGTTCTTCAATACAGAGACTATTTAACATTTCTTTCTCTATCCCTTGAAGCTTAGCATGTGGTCTGACACATAGTAAGTGCTTAATCAATGCCTGTTGATGGTTTTATTCATAAATCTCCCTGCCAAGACAAAAAATAAATAAATTATATGTAAACCAAAAAAAAAAAAAGGAACAGGAAAATTACTTAATAACCTATAGAAAGTCTAATCCTTGTCAAATTGTCACAGCAACTGCCAGCTTTAAAAAATGTGTTTATAATTTATCTATGGGTTAGTAACCATTTACACCACTTGATTTAGCAACATAGTTACGGGAAGTCCTTGTCCTTGTCCAGAGGGCTTAAAATAGCACTCATGAAACAGTTTTAATATATCTCTGCAGTTTTCAAACTATTCTCCTGGATTAGGAAATTATCTTTACCATTAGAAATCGAATGGGATTTTTCTTGACATCCAGTAAAGAGGGAGTAGAAAAATATATTGCATATATTGAGCTCTGGCTGGGTAAAAATCAGGAACTGTAGATCCGGCAGATGAAGTTGCAGGCAGTATAAGCCAGAAGTCCCCCTTTAAAAGGTGAACTCTTAATTGTTCTGCATAAAGTCTGTTTTTCTAGAGATTCCAGCCTAGCCTGAAGTTACTAATTATTTCAGAGAGTTATTTGGGGGAGGAATTGCATTTGGAGGGAATCTTTACTATTCATGAACACAGCCATTTTAACATATTGCTAAGATACCCCAGAGTTCTAGGATCATGTCTGCTGAAATACATCAGGCATCTTTTCCTCTAAGAAGAATACCAGCAAACAAGCAGAATGAGACAAGACTCTATTTATTCAGCTAAATCTGTTTACTGAATCCAAGGGAAAGATTAGAGTGCACACACACACACACACACACACACACACAAATGGAATTTGGATCCTTTCTTATCCTTATGTGCTGATAGTGTGGGGTGGTGGGGGTGGGAGGAAAAGGGGGGAAGGCTAAGAGTCCTTTCATGAGCTGTTTAGTGAAGGGAATTTAGATCTAAAAAAAACCAAAGTGATTTTGGCATAGATTTTGTTGCTCTTCAAAGGGTCTGAAAGGAAAACACTGCAAGTGGCAGCTCTATGTCTTTAATAATAGCTGACATGCACATAGCAAAGTTGACAAGGCACTCTGCAAATAGGATTTTATTTGTGCCTCACAAGAATTCTGTGAGCTAAGCATTAGAGACACTAGGGTCCCCATTTTACAGATAATGAAAATGAGTCACAGTGAGGTAAAATCATTCGCACAATGTAGCAGAGGTAAGAAATAGGAGAGGCAGGATTCAAACCTTGTTTTTCTTTATTCCATATTATCTACTTTTTGCTATCCTATCCTGTCATACTACACCACACCATGCTATGTTATATCATATCATACCAATACATTCTACCACACCACATATACTTGCCTAGATCCCTGGCAAGACCATAGCAAAAAAAAAAAAAAAAAAAAAAAAAAAAAGGAGGTGGAGGGAGAAGGGAATAAACATTTATATAGGGTATACTCCATGCATGCTGCTAAGCATTTAATGATATTATTTCATTTGATCCTCACAACAACCCTGGGAAGTAGGTGCTATTATCACCGCCATTTTATAGTTGAAGAAACTAAGGTAGAGATTATTGGTTAAGTGACTCCCCCAAGGTCACATATCTACTAAGTGTCTGAGACCATATTTGAACTCAGGTCTTTTTGATTCTAGGCTTAGTGCTCTATCCATTGTACCACCTACCTCTACACAACAACTTTTCTTGTTTGGTTGGGTTTTTGTTTTAATTCAAGGTTTTCATGGACTATTATCTCAATATGAGCTAACAGTTTGGCATGACAACTAAAAAAGCTAATTTAATGGCTTTGCCAATAGGCTCCATTAGAAGCATTGTTTCCAGAACAAGGAAATTGTTCATTATACCATATAAAGTCCATATCTAATTCCTGGTCTTCTGACTCTAAGAAGTTTTTGTTGTTCAGTGATTTCAATTATGTCTGATTCTTTGTGACCCTGTTTGGGATGGTTTTGGTTTTAGTTTTTGTTTTTTTGCAAAAATACTGGAGTGTTTTGGCTTTTTCCTTCTCCAATTCATTTTACAAGTGAGGAAACTGAGGGAAACAGGGTTAAGTGACTTGTCTAGAATCACAGAGCTAGTAAGTGTCTGAGGCTGAATTTGAACTCATGCAGATGAGTCTTCCCGATTCCAAGCCCAGGGCTCTAACCGTACTTCCACCTAGCCGCCCTCTGAGAAATAGTAACTGACATTTCTATATGGACTTAGAGTATGCCAACCATGTGAGGTAGATGCTGCAAGCATTAACCCCATATTATAGATGAGGCAACTGAGGTAAGGAGAAGAGAAATAATGGGCTCAGGATTTCACAAGGGTTCAGTGGACAGAGCCCTGAGTCCCACTATAGTCTCTGACTTTTAAAATTTGTGTAACCTTGGTCACTTAACTTTCTTGGGCCTTAGTTTCTTCCTTTGTAAAATGGTAGAGGTGGATAAGGTGGTCTCTGTGGTCCTTTCCAATTCTAGATCTATGATCCTTTGGCCTACCTATGCCTTTGATAGCTTTACTTTTCTGGGAGAATTGTTGAAGATGCCTCAATCAAAAACACATAAGCATTTTCCCTAGTCTTTTGAATGCAGCATTTTTCCATTCTTGTTCTTTTCTGCACTGAGGCCATTCTTATAAATCTCATGAGCCACTCACCATTTTTCTCTTTAATTGCAGTTAGCATACTTTATCTTGTCTACCTTTATGTTAAAGTAACATTTTTTGCTTCTTGCTCATCCCAACATTTCATTCTGAAGGAAGCAGTCATGACCTAGGCCCCTCATTTTACTGGGGCTAAACCTTGTCAGATATGTATAACTGGAGGGGAATTACAGAAATACATCGTCGTCTCAAGAGGAATGACTTTAAATTCATGTGTGTATATGCCTCTGTATCCCTCCTTCCCTCTCTAACTTGTTCCCCAAATGCGCTCTCTCTCTCTCTCTCTCTCTCTCTCTCTCTCTCTCTAGCTCTCTCCCCCTTTCTTCCCTTCCCTTCCCTCCCTCTCTCCCTCCCTGTCCCTTTTCTCTGCTTCTGTATGTCTCTGTCTCTCTTATTCCTGATCTCCCTTTCTCTTTCCTTCTCCCTCTTTCACCCTCTCTCCCTTCCCCTCTCCTCCTTCTCCACCTCTCTTTCCTTTTCTTCTTCCCTCCATCAATAAACCTAAGGTTTCTCATCCTAAAATCACAAAATGGTTGACTCAGCCTTTCTTTCTTAAAAGGCATAAATTGAGCACTTTGGAGAATAAGCAGCCCATGACTTCCCCTGTAAGCATTTTGGGGAAAAAAAAACCATAACATTCAAGCTGTTTCCTTTTTGGTGAAGGAAAATGCTGCTTCCTTTCATGTTTTCATTCAACATTTATTGAATAGAAGCACTTGATTCAAGTACAGACATACTTAGTGGGTAGATATCTATACTCTGGCAGATCCATGATTTCATCCAGGTGGATCTTCCTTCCTTCGGTGTTGATTGAATCCCATCCATTCTTTACTTCCTGTTTTAGATAAATCCCTCTTATGAGGACAGACTTCTTAGAGTCCTTTTTCTTGGTCTTTTAATACTTTGCAGATATTTCTGCAGCATTCATACTATCAAACTATTATATCTTACTCTGGCTACATGCATCCCATCTTCTTTCCTGATCAAATATGCACTTAATTATTTTATGCATTCCTCATGTGCAAACCATTATTGATATCACGTTGCAGGCTACTTATATCCATGATGTATACATTTAAAAATGGTTTATTGATACTACTTTTTTTTTAGTGATGTTGCTTCCCAATTATTTACCTTTCCTGATATAACCCTCCCATGTACCAAATAAGTATAGTTAAACAAATCATCATAGTGTCATTCTCTGGCAATGTTCACCTCATTCCACAACCACATTCCAATATATCACTGAGGAGAGATGTATCACCATCAGTCATGTGAAGTGAAGATTGCTTACTGCCGTACATTTATCTTTTGATTCCCTTTTGGGTGACCTATAACTTGAATTCTTGAATGATCTTGATGATTTGTAGCAATAGAGCATCAATAGGAGACTTGTATAATCATAGCTTTAGTACTTAAAGGGATCTTAAAGGCCATTAAGTCCAACCTTCTCATTGTATAAATGAGGACATTGAGGCATAGTAAGGTTAACTGACTTGTTCAGGATCACATAGCTAGTAAGTGTCTAAGGCAGGATTTGAGCTGGTCTTCCAATGTCCTATCAGGTATGCTACGTTGTATCTCAGAGATATGTCAAAGAGATGGGTTCTTTTGTATGTGTGGAACTTGGGTTCATTGCTGTTCCTAAATATTTTAATTCAGTTGTCCTATTTATGAAATAATGTTTGTTTGTTTTTTTGTCACAAAACCTTCAGCCACAGGATTTCAAACTGGAAGGGATCTTGGAGCTCATTTAGTCAAAATACACTAATTTTATAGATTCAAAACTAGGGAAGAGGGAGATAATATTATTTATTCTGGGCACAAATAGCAACGGATCAGGATTTTAACCTATGTACTCTTATTCTATGACACCATGTTTTCTACTTAAATACAGGAAAAAGAAAGAAAATATACTCAAAGAAAGGTGAATGACACCTAGAAAAATGAGTTTCCTATAACGTTCAGTTTTCTGTTTACTAGTTTTGAGGAATTATCTAGAGTTTTAGGAAAAATCCTTTTTAAAAAATTGTTGTCTTGAAGATATAGTAAAGGGTACAGAAATATTAATAGATGACACATATTGTTCTTTAAAGTTTGCAATGTATTTTTTCTTCATTATACCATTTGGTCCTCACATCAACCCTGTGGGGCACATATCATTATTACCCCCATTTTATATGAAGAAGATGATACTCTGAGTGATTAAATGACAACCAGAGTCATACCATTTATGTGACAATATTCAAATCCATCTGTTTGCCATATCTGGTAATCTAACCACTGTGCTATAGTACTTGTCCTGGCTTTGTTTTTATTCCCTTGGTCAAAAATAATTACTTTCCTAGGATCTTCTAAAACCATATTTCATCAATGTTCTAGAAAAAATAACAACCCACATTTGTGAAATGCAAGAGGGATCCTTTGGAAGGAAATGACTCATTAGTGACTCTTAAAGGCCATTTCTATGTTGAATGTATATAAATGTTATAAAATCCTTTATGGGCCCTCCATTCTATCTGAACAGCTAGTAAAAATGACATATATGCCATGGAATATTATGGTTTGCATCAGTAAGGTCCCCAATTGCCCCAAAACTTAGTTAGGTCTCCTGATAAGAGGCCAATACTACCATACATAATTCACATAAAATGATATCTTGCTAGCCAGAGGGCTGTATTGTTTCTTAGGAGAATCTATCATATACTTACTTTATAATCAGCCAGCCAATAAACATTTATTAAACACTTATTGTTTGCCAAACTATTTTTGAGCTAGTTCCTTCACTCAGGAAGCAAGAAACACCATCTCCTATTGTTGCTGTTCATACCTATGAGTGTATCATTGTGGGAAACTCCTGCTATGAATATTCTCTCCACTTATGAAAATCAACGAATCTTCTGCGACTCTATAGTCTGAGTTTCCTTTAGCAACTCTGAGAGATTAGGGGACTGTGTTGTGCTCTTTCAGGGCATATATATCTATATCTATAATTCATCTATCTATCTATCTATCTATCTATCTATCTATCTATCTATCTATCTATCTATCTATCTATCTATATCTATCTATCTATCTATCTATCTCTATGTATCTCTATCATCTGTGTATCTCTATCTCTATCTCTATCTCCTTCTGCCTCTCCCTCTCCCTATCTCTATCTCTATCCCTTTCTCCCTATCTCTCTCTTTATCTCTCTCTCTCCCTCTCTATCTCTCTATCTCCCTCTCTATTTCTATCTCTATCTCTCTATATAAACACACACATACACATCTATATGTGTATCTAAGCTTTTATATATGTAAATATGCACATAAGTATATATGTATATATCCATATATGCATATGATATAAGCTTATATACAAATATGTGTATATACATATACATATATAAGCTGAGAGATAAACATGCATTATTAATATAATTATATATTATTAATAATATATATGTTACCTCTGATATGTGTGTATGTATATCAGAGGTAAGACATGAACCTATGACCTCCTGAGTCCCATGCTGCCTCTCAGGAGTTTTCTCATGAATCTGAAATTTTCAAAAAGTTCCTTCCACCAGTGGCTTTGTAAGTCAGCATTATGGAGAAAGTATGAAAGGTTTTCTTAGTTCCTTAACAGCCAGATCTGATGACTGACTTATTGCAGAAACTTTTAATACATCTATTGGACAGAAGACAATATTAGTATTCCATGGCATTTCAAAACTTCATAATAGTCAGTGGTTTCCTGTTGTTATTGAATATGACAATCATCATTTAATAGATACCAATGTTATTGTTGCATTGCTAGACAGTAGGAAAATGTTCTGTGGTTTTTACCCAAGACCTAGACAATAGCATTTTATTGATATGCATCATCGATTGTTCAGCAAATTGAAGTAGTTCCAACTTGGCTGAGTTCTTGATAAATCTTACCTGTGTATGCTTCCTACATGCAATTAGGTGGTGCCTAGACATAGCATTTGGGACTGGAGTCAGAAAGATCTGAGTTAAAATCTGGCCTCAGATACTTACTAGGTGTGCAACCCTGGGCAAGTCATTTAATATCCTTCTGCCTTAGTTTCCTTATTTGTAAAATGGGAACAATATTAGCACCAACCTCCCAGCATTATTGTGAGAATAAAATGAGATATTTGTAAAGTGTTTAGCACATTGCCTGTAGCATTATAGGTGCTTAGTAAATACTTGGTTCCTTCCTTCTAAAAACAACAACAACAACAACAACAACACCATTCTTATGCTTCTACTATGTGCAATGTATAGAGAAGAATTATTGGGGAATGGGTTACAGGGTATGATAAATATCATTAAGCATTGAAAGGTATATCAGGTGGAAAGGGGGATTACTTATTTTCTGATTGGCTCCAAAAGGCAGAACCAAGAGGAATGGGTAGGTGTTGGAAAGAAACAAATTAGGCTTGATGTTGAGAAAGAGGAAGAGATAATGAAACAGCTAGAGTTACTCATAAATTCAGTGGTATGGAATGAAGTTGTTTTCCCTCTTATTGGAAGCTATCAAGCAAAAGTCAAGGATATTGAATTTTGGATTCATATGTGAGTATGGATTGGACTGGATGACCAGTGATGTCTATTCCAATGTTAAAGTTCTGTGATTCCATGATAGTGTAGATGTATAAAGAGGTTGATGAGTGGTTCAGTTTGGTTGCAGTGTAGGAATTGTAGGTGGAAATGGTGGAATATAAGGCTGGGAAGAGAGGATAGTGACAGATTGTAGAGGCCCTTGAATGCTAAACTAAGTAGACTGGGTTTGATTCGACAGTCAACAGGAGGTGATTAAAGGGTAGTGACATGATCAAATCCTTATATAAAGAAGATTATTATAATAACTGTGAAGAAAGGATTATTCAGGTAAAGAGTGGTGAAGATCAAACAAACCTTTTTTTATAATAGACAAATCAAATAATAATGAGGGTCTATTTTAGAGTGATTGTGGTGAAAATAGAAACAAACAAGTATGAAAAATACTTTGGAAACAGAACCCACAAGTCTTGAAAACTAATCAATTGTGAGAGGTGAGGTGAAAATTTGATATCACACCAAGCTTTTAAACATGGAAATTGGGTCAAATTGTGGTAGAGACAGGGAAATTACAAGGAAGAAAAACTGAGATGAGGAAGGATAACAACTTTAGATTTGGAAATCTTGAGTTTGAGGTGCTGGTGGTAGATCCAGGTAGAAATGTGCTATAAACAGTTTGAAACGGGAGTTTGTGTCTTGGAGAAGAAATTACGATTTTTGAAAAATTTAGACTCTGGTGCCAACTGCTCCTAAGTTGAAATCCTAGAAGAGAATAAAATGTCTTTGACCACTGCTACCTGTGTAAATTTGCACATTGCTTAACCTCACTGGTGTTCAGTTTCCTCATATGTAAAATGACATATTAGAGCTGGTCTTGGATTCAGTTCCACGTCTAGGAGCCTATGAGAGAGAAAAGGGCCAAGAGAAGAATCTTAGGAACATCCATATTAAGGGGCTGGGAAAAGGAAGAAAAATCCTGAAAAGAATCATAGAAGCTTCTTTAACCAGTTAATCAGCATATGTGTATAAAATGATTGCTATGCATCAAAAACCATGATGCTGGGGGCAGCTAGGTGGTGCACTGGATAAAGCACCAGCCCTGGATTCAGGAGGACCTGAGTTCAAATGTGCCTTCAGACACTTGACACTTACTAGCTGTGTGATCCTGGGCAAGTCACTTAATTGTCATTGCCCTGCCCAAAAAACAAAAACAAAAACAAAAACAAAACAAAAAAACAAAAACCATGGTGCTTTGCAATAAGCATACAAAGACAAAGATGGAACACTCCCTGCTCTCAAGGAGTTTTCATTCTTTCCTCAAGTTCCTATTTTTGTCTCTTTACCTGTCAAGCATAGTAAAGGATCTTGTTTCTTGAATTGAATGAACACCCTTATCACAATAACTACATTTTGTCAGTGGCTGGATGTTAAAAAAAAAACAACACAAAACCAAGAATGCTATCTGTAGTATAAAGATGATACTTCGAACCTATCACTGTAAGACATATGCTTTGAATATGTCTAATATTAGAGATGCATCTTCTTTGCATACACAGGCATGTACCCAGTCCACTTTAAGACCGACCACCTGCATAGGTGAGAATGATGTCACCATGACACCACCAGCTTCACCAGTATCATCATATCTCCTTGACTGTTGCTGCAAACTGTCCCAGTGAACTGACCCCATAAGGACTGCTCTAATAAGAAAGCAGTCAGGATCCAAGCTGAGGAAGGAACTCCCCTAGCAGCTGACAACTCTTGGTTTCACAATGCATTTGTGAAACCTCAAAAGAATCTCTGCCAAGGAAAGTGGGAAAATATTCCTAACACTTTGACTACAGCCAAACCCAGGTCTGCTCTTCAGGGCTTTAAAAGACATATGAGGTCTCTGACTTACAGGATCATCCAGTTCAGAGCTGGAAAGACCTTAAATATCATCTACTTCATCTTATTCTTCTGATGTGGAAACCAAGACACAGCTAGGGGAAGTCACTTATTTGAGATTATTTAAGGTAAGTAACAAAGTTAGAATTTGAGTCCAGCCTTCAATCTCCAGATCCAGCTTCTCTTCACCTATCTTGTATTACCTCTTCACCCTTTCTGCAAGGCAAATTTTAATACCCCACCATGTTCATAGGATCATAAGTTTCTATCTCAAATAGACATCAGAAAATATCTGGTCTAACTCCATTTTACAAATGAAGATACTGAGACCTAGGGAAATTAAGGGACATGCCTAAAGTCATATACAAAAATAAAAATCAGAGACAGGATTTGAATCCTGGTCCTTTGACTCCATAGCTGGTTCTCTTTTCACAGTACTGAACTGCCTCAACAGGGAAATTCTACATAGACTAATATCTATCTTAACCCATCTTCTCATATGCCCAATAACATTATAGGCAATATGAAGGATCTCTCTAGATGTGTCAGTAAAGATACTCATTCTTCAAAGAAGTCCCTGTGTTAGTTTAAATCATGGAGAATTGATTAAAGGAACCAAGGATATTTAGCCTAGAAAAGAAAACACTAAGAGAAGATCAAACATCTACCTTCCAGTATTAGAAGGTTTGTCACATTAAAGAAGAATCAGCCTTCTGTTTCTTGGCTCCAAGGGGAAGAAGTAGAAACAAAAGTGCAAGGTGCATAGTGGCAAATTTCAGGTCACTATAATAAAGAAAAATGTCCAAACTAGAGCCACCTCAATATGGAATGTGAGATAGGGGAATTCTCTATCCCAATAGAGATGATTAAATTGAAGCTGGATGTTCACTTGTTAGGTATTTCATAGAATTCAGTGCTATTCAGATAGGACTCGGACAAAAGAATCTTTAATGGCTCATCCGACGCTGAGATTTGGTTATGTTTTCAAAAGAAATTTCCCCTAAATTCAGAGACTCAGGAAATGGCAAGAAGAATTGCAATGAAACATTTGCCTGAATTTTTTTCATAAGATCTGCTCTCTTCATCATGTAGCACATCACATTTTTGCTGACTTCTCAGACAGCAATACATTCTAATTTGCATGATCTTTATTTGTGTGAAGGTCTTATCACTACATTTCTGTTGTGAGGTCCTTGTGGCAGAGACTGCTCTATATATGGGCATCTAGGGTATTGTACCTTGTAGACATTAGGCACTTTATAAATGTTTGAGTGAATGATCTCATTTTCTGAATAAACCTTGGTGCTTTGAAAACTGGATGTGTCATGCTGCTTACCTGCAATTATGGAGACGGATATAATCATTCCCCAGATGCCTTGTTCCCATTGGCCTCGTGACTCTGTGGACAAGTTTCAGGTTACTAATGCATTCTTTGGTTAGCTGTTGGATTGATGCCATTCGATCTCAGGGAAACTTTTTGATAAAAAAAAAAGGCAAAAAAATAAACCAAAATCCTGAGCCCCGCTGTATTTTCAGTGGAAACTGTGAAGACTTGAAAAGATATAAAAAGGAAGGCTGTTCTTTTCAAATGGAATGTGCTCATTGAGACTAATGAAATGTAATTCGATCTCTGCATTATTTGAACAGTTTTCTGGATAAATTTGTGAATTTTTACACGTTAATTGATGAATTGTATACTGTACCTCCATTCCCCAAAGCATAAATTTCCATTTTCTTTAAGGAAAAATGCAAAACATGATTAGAATGAACTTTTCCAAAGCAGTAGCAAAACAGTTCATTGAATTGCATTGTGCTTTAAGTATTCAAAGAAATATGTAAAGAAAAATATATGAATATATAACACAAATTATAGATACATGTCTATTTAAAAATCACAAATACATAATAACAAAAATAAATATAAATATATAAATATTCCCTAGTCCTAGACCAAAGGAAATTTTCTTATTAAAGAAGCCTACAAGCCATACTTATGTAAGTGTTTGGGTTTGCTTTGTAAGAGTTTTTGACCAGTACAAAATCTGGGACATATAAATCTAGTTCCTTTGGTTTGTAAGTAATGTAGCTGGAGTGAGTTAGCTAATTTTGGAAACTGCATTAATGTATTCTGCCACCAGGGTACCTTAAATTACCGGTTCTTTGTACTGAGAGCCAACCTACTAGTTGAAAGCTTTAATTCAACTTGAAAAAGTACCTAACTTACTGCCAAAATAGAACTTTGGACCTGGCAAAATTAGGCCCTTTGTTGAACGTGATTCTGACCTCCTCCCCATGGGGGAAAAAGAACTAAAAGGTAAAATATATTTTCATATACATATATGCATATATGTATGTAAAACACATACATGTATACATGTGTATAGTATATCTATGTATGTGTACATACTATATGTATACACATATTATATGTACATATATCACTCTTAGATTTGCAAGTACTTCACATATTAACTCGTTTAATCCTATTGACACCACTGTAAAGTAATTTCAATTATTATCCCAGTTTATAGATAAAGTAAGTGAAGCTCAGAGTAATTGTGACCTTGCCTAGGGACACAAAGATTTTAGTTTTCTGAAATGAAATTCAAACCTGGTCCTCCTGACTCTAAGTCAAGTGACCGATCCATGATTCCAAAAATTCTATTTTTAATCAGTGGAAACCTTTGATTTTTTTATTTGCGTAAAGGAACCAACCAGAAACAGCTTGGCATGGCAGATTGAAAACTAGCTTTGGAATCAGAAAGACCTGTGTTGCAGTCTTGCCTTTGATACATAGTGGTTATGTGATTTTGGACAAGCCACCTAACCATTCAGCTCCTCTGAGGTAACCCTCTAAGATTTAAAGTTGCAAAAAAGATGACAACCTGTATTGAAAGATGAATTTTCTTCCCTGGAAATTTTCTATACCAACAAACTCATAGGTCCAGTCCAAAACAAAACAACAACAAATATGACTGATGGAATAGGGGTGTGGGAAGGAGAAAGGAGTAAGGGGTGAGGCATGATGGTTACTGAGAACAGAATGAATAAGAACTGGGAATTAACTAAGTATCATGTAAAAAGACAACACAGCTTTTGAAAACCAGATAAAACACTAAGTACTTAAGCAGTGGAGAAGCCCTAAATAAGCCCTATGCTCATTTCCAGCTTTGCCAGTCTGGAAACTATCCCCTAAAAGCATGCTGAGCTTTCACTGAGGCACAATGATGTGAGACTTATTCTGAATGTAGTTTAAAATAAATAATAGAATGTTTACAAATTAATGAGTTCATTAGGCACCGCATAACAGAATCCTGATAAAATTTGACTCGGAAGGTGACTTTTTTCTTCTAGGTTTAAATTGGGGAATGTTACGAAAAGGTGAAACACTATATGAATGCCATGTATAAATAGTTTATTTTACATGCAATGTAAAATATATACATATATGGTATAAAACAAATAGATAGAAACATATAAATAATTATATTCAAGACTATGTATGTGTGCATATGTATACATACACAGTAAATTCTGGCTTGCAAAATCATATACATTTTCCTTGCCTGAAGAAAAATAAGCAGACTTAGAGTTCCTTTGATACTAGAGCAATTCATTAGGTAATAATGAATAAACATTTCTGCTTAATTTAATCAAAAGCATGAGGAGCCATTCGAATGATATAAGGGGAACATATAGCCAGCTGTGCCAAAGCATAGGCTTTTCAGTCTCTCCTAACTGCCACCCTATTTAAATCTGCAAGGAACTGTTCATTTAAGCACCCATTTGCACATCAAGCCTCCTCTTGTTCCCATCATTATGTCCTAAAATGCCACAAATGTCATGTCCTGCCTGTGCTGCTTATGTTTAATTTGAGGATTATGATATATTTCTTGAGCAGTTTTAATCTGATTTTAGAGAATTTTCTTCCAAACCAAAGCTTTTGAAATAATATTCATTATTCCATGCTAAAAATTCTTGAAGTGAAAGAAAGTTTGATGAGAAAGTTTTCTGCTTGGTATCTTGATTCTGTTCAAGAGGAAAGACCCATGTAGTAAAATGCATCCTGTGGTTGTTTTCCAAGTAATGTAAATACTCATTTAATTCTTTTATTTGAATAATACATAGGACTTTACAATTGACTCAGTACATTCTGGTCTTGTGAACTATGAGATTTGAACACACTCAGATAATCGAAGGCTCTACTGAGATACAACCAGATGCTAGGCATAGACCCTCTTCTCAAGGAGATTCCAATCTCATTGGAGGAAAAAAAGAGCAGAGGAATTTTTTAAAAAGATTCTTGGACATCTCTTTCAGGAAATTGAGTCTATAGTTCAGGAATAAACCTGACCCACAAAGTGACTTGTGTAGGCATACATATTTGTGCCATTAAGTAATCCAGATTTCCTCTTCCCCTTTTTCATCATCTGCAAACCGGGTTGACACTTTGCTCCAAGTATTCAAGTGCAAAATGACGGGATTTATATAAAAGTATAAGCTTAAAAAAGCAAAAAAGTATGTTCAATGCTCTATTTTCTCACATAACAGGAAAAGGTTGATCAGTGTAAGATGGGCTTGACATGCTATCTGTAACCAAGACTAGCATGTCTGGGAGGGTAGCAGGAGTAAGAGAAGAATTAAATTCTCAGAGTTGAATATGGTGCATCAGTCTTAAGAAAAAATGATGGGGATTTGTCAGCACATGTCATAAGTTTTATTTCAAAGAGATGACTGTTAATCTGTTTTCTGTGGTCTATGAATATTTTAATTTTAAAAAGAAAAGATATTTTTTATGTGGAATGCTTATTAACTCAAGTCTGAATTGCAGGTGCCTCAGAAACTAAAAATTTTCAAGTTACAAGAGAAAATTTGACTTACATCTTTGTGCCTGTTTCTTCGTTGGTTACTGTTGACTTTATTGTCCTCTCGGATGGTGGCAATCCTTGTGTTTCCCACCTGAGTCCAATGACTAGAGTAGTTATAGAGGCAAAGACCAATGTTAGTGGAGAATAAGCTCACTATTGTTCCCAATCTTGTATACCAACTTTCTTACATGTAAGGATTGTCTTTACTGCTCTGTAGCTTTCCTTAGGAGGGAGAGGGAGAAGGAGAAGGAGAGGAAGAGGGGGAGAAAGAGAGAGAGAAAGACAGACCCACTTTGATGTCAAGGCTAGAAACAAAGAATTGCTGCCATTATGTCTGAAAGCAGAATTACATAAAGACCTTGCTGCCCTAGCATAATGATCTAACTTGCCAAAGAAATCCCTAGTTATTTTGCTCTTAGCCACCACAGAATGCTCATTTCAAAGCTTTAGCAGGGTTAGGGCCAAACATTTGCATGATGTTGTCCTAATGCGAACAGATATCATAGATATCATGCATGACAACTCCCACTGTCTATCAGTTCTATGTACACAGCATGTCTCTTGTTTCTACTATAGGGACTGATAGAGATTTTCCAGCTATGTATTGAAATAATTTTTGTTATTGTTATGTCCAGAAAATTCCTAGAAGGGATATTGGAAAAATTTCTACCTCTTCACTCTCTTGTACCTTGCTTTTGTCCAGTCTGTGACTGTCCAGGAGAAAGTTGACAAGTATGACCAAGTCTCATCAGCCATTTTTCCCCTCATTACAGCCATCATGCTTCTGGCTGAGAAGGACGGGCTGGGGCATCCCTTCAGAGCCCATTAACATCAATCCTTAGTTGGCAGAGTGGTGCAGAATTGATGTTTAACACAAGAAACGCCCTCCTAGGAGCAGAGTGCTGCTTTCACATGGTGTTGCCAACCCATAGAGCGAGAGACTGGGCTCCTCCGGGTAAGCTTTGTGTCAGATACAGTGTGACCTTTACCCACTGCCGTAAATCGGCTCCCACCATACTCATCATGTGTCAGTTCTGCATACCCACTTTTAGGTGTCACTAGCCTTTGGAGTGGATTTGGAAACCCATGAATACAAAAATTAAATGGAACCTCCATTGGATAAACCCATCTCTCCACCCCCATCTGATATGAACATTGAATTTAGTGGCACGCATGATAATTCCAATCATATCAACCATTTCAGTCTGGCTTCTGCACTGCATTAGGTTGAGGGGAATGATTTGAAGTAGAAATATGAATGAATCACAATGAATCAGCCTCACTCCCTATCCCACTACTCTCTTCTTCATACATACATTAATTTTTCTGGGATGGAAAGCATGTAAAGTGGTCTTAGAAGAACTACTTGTTTAGATATGTATCACCCCTGACTACTCTCACCTCTAATAAATCCATTCCTATAGTCAGAACAGCAAAAGGCCATAGTTATGGTCAATTCCAATATCATGGTCAATCCTTAATTGGTCTCCTCAAACCTAGAATTGGCCTTTCTAATGAAATACATTCTTTAGTGATGGGATCTTTAAAGGAATGCCCTCAGGCTGATCTCCATGAACTTTGTGGCTTTAAACCAAAGCTAAAGGAAAGCATTATTGAACAATTTCAATGTCATGGCAGCAACAGCATTGCCATTCCCCACCCCAAACTAATAGTTAATTTACACTGTGCAGAAGAATAGACTTTGACTCTCACTCCAAATTAGTTTTGTCATATAAGCACATTAGCCACTGGTGAATGTTTTTCATATGATTTTCTGCTGCTTGAAATAATTCTTCAGATCTCAAAAATCCATATGGTTAATTTTCATCATCACCTCAAGCTTGACTTTTTTTTATTCCCTCCTACAGGAAGTTTTTAGCAGGAAAAAATGCAGTGGAAGCTTTTGCTTTTCAAAGCCTATTTCTTTCATAAAGAGATGATGGGTGGGGGTGCAGGGAGAGGAAGGCTTAATCAAATCTTGAAAGTAGCTACATTTCTCCTATTTTCACTGACCAGTAGTTTTCTTCAGATATATTTGTAAAGAAGCGTCTAGCTATAAATTGAATTGGACAGCCTCACAGATTACTTTAATGCCAACCATTGAGAGCATCATACAAGGGAGAGTTGTTGTTTAGGTCAGCAAGAGAAACTCTGATCATGACATAGAATTTAATCTAAGGTAATTAAATAGCTTTAAAAAATTTGATGTTATTTCATTGACCAAATTGGGACACCATTAAGTTTCCAGTCAATTTTAATTAGCCTGTAAAAAATAAGTACTTTTAAAAACAAAGATATTTTTATATTGGGGACTTGATTCTTTTCTGTTGAGGATTTGGGGGAACTATAAATGAAACTTTTCATTCTCAGGAACTTTCTTAAAAGTGATATGAATTATACATATGACTTGCATGTACTAAAGGGAAAGGGTGAACAGCCAAAATCCAAGCCATAGATAGTGGTGTTTACCACTTTGAAACTTGTATTTTAATATTTATACTTCTTTTAAAATTAAATTGTTTGCACATTGTTGTGGTGGAGGGAATATTCCCAATTTATTAATAAGGAAACCGTGACACAGAAGTAGAAGGAATATTAATATCCCAGGAGTCTTTTGATTGTAGCTCCATCCATTTGAGTATGCTGTGTCTCCTGGGACATTCTTCTCTGTGTGTGTGTGTGTGTGTGTGTGTGTGTGTGTGTGTGTGTGTGTGTGTGTGTTTATATTACACGATATTTGACATTCCTATTTTCCAGTTTCTTTTTTTTTATGATGAGAAAGTTCTATATATTTAGGTTGAAAATATTGAAACCAGAGCAAGATTTTAGAAGATTCCAATAATGTTCCCTAATTGTCTAGGTTGCCATTCTCACCTCAGTGGAATGTTCCCCTCTAGGAATTGATCTTTCCCTAGACCCTTTCTGCTTCCAGGTCTTCCTTTCTTTCTTCTCTTACAAATTTAAAATGTGACACATTCCTTTAAAAAAATCTAAATGGGGGGCACCTAGCATTTTTTATCTCCTAAGTAATTGGCCCTGGGCATGCCGATTAAAAAATATCAATTCAGTCATAAAAGTAGTTAAAGTTTGATGTCTATATTTCTTTTATAAACTGGCTCCATTCCTATTTTGGTGGCTTGAAAATTAAATTGAGTTTTAGTCAAGTAACAATTTATAGTAAATATGAGCAGAGTCATTTCCATCTATAACAACAGAGATTCCTCACTCCTGAGTGAATGCAGGTAATTGACAGCTATTAAAGCCTCTATCTTCATGTTTCATATGCAGTCTGAAATATTCAAATCCTCAGAAGCAGAAATGCTATGATTATGCTCTTTTTCCTCTGCCTTTTATTACTCCTCATCTTTCTCTTTCTGTTGTAGCATCAGAAGACCAAAATTCAAATCCTTTCTCTAGGGGGCAGCTAGGTGGTGCAGTAGATAAAGCACTCCTCCTGGATTCAGAAGGACCTGAGTTCAAATCCAACCTCAGACACTTGACACTTACTACCTGTGTGATCCTGGGCAAGTCACTTAACCCTCATTGCCCTGCACAAGAACAAAAACAAAATAAAAAAACAAAACAAAACCAAATCATTCCTCTACAATTTCCTACCTAAATGGCCTCATGAAAACACTTCCCTCAGACTCAATTTCTTTATCTATAGAATGACAGTGTTGCAATAGGTGACTTTTAAGGTCCCTTCTTTTATTTATTTAAAGTTTTGAGTTCCAAATTGTATTCCTCTTTCATTCCCTCCCTTCCTCCACTCCCCCCTCCTTGAGGCTGGCAAGCAACCAGATATAGGTTATACATGTGCAATTATGTAAAACATTACCATATTAGTCATTTTATACAAAATGACTCAAGTAAAAAAAAAAAGAAGAAAAAGGGGGCAGCTGGGTGGCACAATGGATAAAGCACTGGTCCTGGATTCAGGAGGACCTGAGTTCAAATCTGGCCTCAGACTCTTGGTACTTACTAGCTGTGTGACCCTGGGCAAGTCACTTAACCCGTAATTGCCCCCCCCCCAAAAAAAACCCCTCAAAACAGCATGCTTCATTCAGTCTCTGCTCAGCCAACATCAGTTCTTTCTCTGGATGCGTATAGTATGCTTCATCATTAGTCCTTTGGGATTGTCGCAGATCATTGCGTTGCTGAAAGTAGGTAAGTCATTCACAATTGGTCATAGAACAATAATGCTGTCACTGTACAATGTTCTCCTGGTTCTGCTCACTTCACTATATATCAGTTTATATAAGTCTTTCTGGGCCTTTTTGAAATCATCCTGCTTGTCATTTCTTATAGCACAATAATGTACAATCATATGCCACAGCTCGTTGAGTCATTCCCTAATTGATGGGCATTCTATTGATTTTCAAAGGTCCCATCTATTCTTATCCTTTGATTCTTCTTGGAGGGAAACCATGATATTCTTTTTTTTGAAACCATGTTATTCTGAGCCCTTCTTTAGCATTTCAGTTTTCCATAGATGTATAGCTTTTACCACCTACGGGCAGTATGAAATCAGAGTCAATCCAAATATGGAGCTAGAAGGGAATTTGAAGATCATTTTAGCTTAAATCCCTCAGGTTTCAGGTAAGGAAACTAAGATGAAAAGAAGGTGATAGTAACTGGCACAATGCCAGATCTAGAAATGAAATATCCTGACTCCTAGAACAGAGCTCTTTCCAGGGTACCAGCTGCCTCTTCATCTCCTTGTGAATGCCCAGGAGGCACCCTGTATAAGCAAAACTCTCCACTTTGATTTTTACAAGTGTTTAGTAAAGTATCATTACTTATTCCCTCCTGCCCTCCCTTCCTTCTTTTTACAGTCCTACTCCCTAACCCCCCATCTCTCTACCATCTCAGTTTGGAAAGTTAATTATCCTTTCAAAAGGCCTTTTTGGCTCAGCGCAACTCTTGCCCCCTCTAGCAGCAGTCTCCTTCTTTCCCAAGATTTATTATAAACATGGTCCTCTTTGCCTCTTAAGGCTGCTGGCATTACAACAGTTTCAGTACTTTACAGCTCAAGTGTTATTCATTAGGAGGTTGCATAATATTTTACTAACAAAACAGTTACAAAGATTTCCCTGTGAGACATTAAATGTTCTCATCCTGGCATGCCACAGTGTCCAGAGCATTATGGGAATAGTATTAGAATTCAGAATCCCCCACATCCCTGATGACTGTTCAGGTCTTGAAGAAATATTTTCTTATTAAATTAGTTTCTGTCACTACCTGAAGTGAAACTTTCTGAAGGTTGGATCCTAAACATGTTACTCCCCTCCCCCCAATTTAGCTCTAGCTGTAGTGGAGGTACATATCTGTTTGTGTGAGTGTGGCTACATTTTGTGTTAATTCAAATTCTCCAGATTTTTTGTTAAAATTCAGTGCAGTGACTTTTTAATTTTAAATTACATCAGGTGAAAATGATTTAATTTTTATAAATTTGATTTATTTCTTTTTATTACCTAGATTGCTTCTAAATTATAGTGCTGACAATTCTTTGACTTTGGAGCTATTAAAGATATTTTTAAAAGATATGGATGTAAGATTAGTAATACATTTTGATTCAAGATTTTGGGGCATATGTCAGCATATGTCATGTCTTTTTATATAACTTCACACAACAAAAGATAATTTTATTTTTATGTGACCATGCAATAGAAGGTAGTTTTGGTTTTGATTATCAAAAAATATTCAAAAGCTCTAAGCCTGAATAGTAGTTATTATAATGATGAAAAACCTGGAGGAGAAAACATCTAAGAAAGCTGAGTCAGGGAATACAAAAGAGGGGATGGGTGGGATGAAGTAAAAATTAATAGAGTTTTAAACTAAAAATAAGGGAACCTATGTACTAGTTCCAAATATGTCACTAGCTATCTGTGGCAAATTATTTGATCTGTTTGTCAATCATTTGACACTTATTCAGCACCTATAGCACTCTAGGTACTTTGGAACTGTGAAAACAAAACATGAAGAAAATTCTACGGGCCCTATTCATTAGAGGTTTATATACTAGTAAGTAGGCTTTAGTATTGTATACAAATGAGTATGGTACAGAGAGAAATGTGATGAGAAAAATGAGAAAGAAGAGATGAATTGTTACCATGATAATCAGAGAATGCTTCATTAAAGTGATGATACTGAGATTTGAAAGGAGAAGAAATTCAAGTGATGGAAGTACATTTATATCTTTGTGAGATGGAGCAGGACTACATGAATCCACAGAACATTTCCTCATTTGTAAAATGAAGGGGTTGGATTAAATGATCTATATACAGCCTCTCGGGTTTGTTCAAATATCTTGCTAGAGAGTTTAGATATTTGAGGATCATGCAGGAAAAATACGATCTAAAAGGCAAACATGTTAACACATACTGTTGTTTACAGTGTGAAAATTTGGGGGACTTAATATTGAAGATTTACTCCAGTATCCTTTTGGTTCAGACTAAAGTAATTAGAAGATATTGGTGGCTGAAAAGATAATCAAGCTTTCTGGAATATCAAATTTGAGCATATCTGAAAGGTGGTGAGATTTATTTTTTCCTTCTATAAAAATGTCTACATTTTTATGAGGAGTATTAAAATGTAAATAATAATAATTATTAATTATTGATGAAGATAAGTATTAAGGTAGTAGCAAAGGGGATTGCATAATTATAGTATCTGACCAAACTTTTCTATCTCTGGAATGACTCACTCCCCTTCATCTGTACTCATGTTGGCAAGTTTGGGAGGATTTCCCAAAAAGAAGGATCAGCCATGACTATCATGCTGTTATAACTCATTCTCAGCATTCTAGGATAAACCTTAGTTTTAACCAAGAAACCTAGCAGTGAGGCATATAAAGAGGGAAGCCCATGTACCTGGCAGAAATTATCATTCGTTACTGCAGGTCAGGATGTCTGGAAAGACCTATTCCTTTTTGAGCATTCCTACTTTCCTTCTTGACTGAGACATTTCTCTACTACAGTCAGGCCACTAAAGAATTAAAGGTCTTTGAGATAACAGTAGCTTAAACTTGATATCTGCAAAACTTTCTTGTTCTCCTTCCTTGGCTAGGATCTGAAACAGCCTGATACTCCCTAATCCTAGGATCTGCAAAGGTAGTTAGTTCTACCTTTTATAATCTTTGAGATATTCCCCCTTCTTAAACTATACAGGATCAAAAAGGGCAAAGTAGAGAAACTTCTGAGAGTTTTTCCTCTCTCTCAAATCATAGATGGCACTAGAGAGTAAGACAGTCTTTCCCCAACTAGTTCTTTATGCAGCAGAACAGGATGCTTTCTCCAATTACCTCCCAGAATCAACACTTTTGTCCAATCAGATCAGCTCTCTGCATCAATTATAGAGTCAGTCTTCGGTCTCAACGCCTATCAGCTCAGCTCTATTAAAATGTCTACATTCTGTCTTCTTCTGTAAGCAGCTATTCTCTCTTTTTTTTCCCTCTGTGCTTTCTCAAATGATTTCTCATCTGGTTTTTAATGACTCAAATGAAGGCTACTTGTATGTAGTGTGAATCATATCTCACTTAGGTTGAAAAATCCCAAATCCACAATTCTGTCAATCCTGAAACAAATAGCTATTATACAGTATTCTCATAGTGCCAAAATATTTCCTTGAATCAGTTTTTCATCAATAATTCCCCAAATTGTAAGAATAATATACAAATTAGGTGCTGGGGGAAAATGTGCTTCATCTGTTTTTAAAATAAGTCAGTACTTTTGACTGGGAGGGTGTCATATTTTCACTCTAGTCCTCTTAGAACTTTATATGTCTTCTCTTCTTTTTAAATGAAAGTGGGATTTTTTTTTCCTTTGAGATCTCTGAGAATTGTTTGTGTTCCTCCTTAAGTTGAGTTTTATGCGAAATATCCTTTTTCCCCCTTTTCAGTATATATGATGCCAAAAAAGAATGGGGCAGTACTGTTCATCAATAATGGAAAAATAGAATTAGTAAAATACTTTCATACAGGGTCAGGAAGGAGAAAGTCTGGATCTACACACTCAGGAAGCAGTATTCTCATATTTGTATGATATTATCTAACACAGATCTCATCACATAGGAAGCACAATCCATGCCTATCTATTGATTAAATATACAAAGATTGTCTTAAGGACATTTTCCCCACTTTTGATATTGTACTAAATACTTCAGACTATCTTTAACGCTTTCCCTTGACCATCTTCTCCTCTCTCCCATGGCCATCTTCTCTTATCAGTTACTAAAATATATCTCTTCCATACTTGAAGAAACCTCATTCTATTCTCTGCTCATTGGTTAAACTAATCTATACCAATAGCGCAGTGTTTTAGACCTCTCAGATAACTATTTGTATTTTCAAAGGCCATTTTACAGACAAGATCAAAAGGCACTATGACAAGCTAGTAGGGAATAAACTTTGGGTTTGGGAAGATTTTTAAAGTCTCTTTTAAAAGGTAAGTATGCGTGTCTTTTCCCACTTCATCCTCTCCTAGGGTTTGCCCTGGGCTTCATTATTTTAAAGAAGTGAACAAGTTCATGTAAGAGTAGAATACCTATATTGAAGACACCCTACCTCTAGCTTCTGTGGTTTTCACACTTGGCAGCTCTCAGCGGGTGTTCAAAGGCTGGTCTTGGTTTCTATAAAGAGTATATAGTGAATGAAGTGGTCTGGAAAGTAACCAAGACCCAAACAGCATTGAATTGAGCAGTTAACCAGAGAATATGTAGCAAAGGCTTTCCCTGGAGTGGTTTTTTTTTTTTTTTTCATTTTATGACTGTTTTCTTGGCTGGAGACTTAAGATTACTTCTTCATATGCTTTTTTTTTTTTAAATCTTCAATGCAGTACTGGATTTTTCAAACATCATTTCTATTAAGTTTGTCTTTTCCATATGGTAATATTAGGTCTAGGATCATTATTTATAATTATAGGGGTCATAAAGATGAAGAAAACTGGGAGATGATGTAGAGAGATTTCCAATCAGGGCCAAGGCATACTTACATGGAGGAGTACCTTTTCTCTCCCTGCCAAGATGTCACAGTGTTATTACCCAGCTTTGGGTAACACAGGGATATTTTTGGAAATCTTAAGCCACATTATTTTTTGTTGTTGTTTGTTTTTGCGGGCAATGAGGGTTAAGTGACTTGCCCATGGTCACACAGCCAGTAACTGTCAAGTGTCTGAGGTCAGACTCAAACTCACGTCCTCCTGAATCCAGAGCTGGTGCTTTACCCACTGAGGCACCTAGCTGCCCCAAGCCACATTATTTTTAAAGCTGGCATTTATATAGCCCTCTAAGTTACCAAAACACTTTACATTGATCCTTATAATAACCCTGTGTTATATGTTAATATCCCAATTTTACAGGCAAGGAAACTGAGACTCAGAGAGATTAAGAGAAGTGACCCAGGGTCCTCTTACACTTATTAAATATGGGACCTTAACCTCTGTGACCTTAATTTCCTCAACTAAAGGACTTGGGGGTTTGGATTAACTTGCGTTTCATATTCTAGGTCTCTCTGATTCTAGATCTATGATTCCTGTGATAATTGTCTGAAGTAAGATTCAAACCCAGGTTTTTCTGATGACAAGTTGAAAAACTCTAACCACTTTGCTAAACTCTCTCTTGTTTAAATCAATAACTGAGCCAGATTCAGGTGGCTCAGTTCAATAGATTGGAAAGAAACCCAAAGTCAAGGATGGAATTCTCATCTGTTGGGGAAATTTTCTCTCCTGAATGCTCAGCTTTTCTCTTCAGTGCCAGTTCTGCATGATGAACAACAATTAGATAGCAGAGTCTGGTGAGAACTTTCAAATCCTTTAAGAACATAAGAACTGGGCTGGTATAGTAGAAAGTATCATCTTCAGAAAGGTTACAAAGCCCATGTGAAGAGAAACTAACATGTTTCTCACTGTCTAACTTCCCCTCTGGTATTGCATAACTGTTGTTACTTTGGTGATTGGCCACACATATTTTAATTAAATGTTTGAATAATTCAGCATGATCACTAGAATGTGCTTCTTTCTGACCTCCACCTTGTAGCACCCCTTCAATCATTAATTTACCTTTTAACTGGAAGAATTTGTTGATGTCTGTAACTCCTTAAATTACCTTATATGTGTTTGATATTTATTCTCTACATTTATATTTGTACATGGTGTCTCCTATGATAGAATGTAGTAAGTTGAGTATTTTTTCTCTCCTATCCATGGTGACTAATGCAATATCTGGTAGATAACAGGCACTTTGTGAATATCTGTGGATTGTTCTCCATCTGTCTTTCCTATCTATCTGTCTCTCTGTCTTTTTCTGCTGTTTGTTTCTCTTTTAGTTTTTGTATAAACTTATTTATTTGTCTATATGTTGTATCCAGGAGATGTCAGTGATTTCTGGTTTTGTCATTATATCTCTAGTGTCTAGCATGGTACCTTGAACACAAAAGGCTCTTAATACATTCTTGTTGAATTGAAAAGAATGGAAATTCAGTGGATTCAAACATTTTACTTTATAGTTGAGGAAACAGAAACCCAGGAAGAACAAGCCACTTGTCTCAGATCTCTAAAGTATATCAGTAGCAGAGACAAGATAAGACTTCTGTTCCAGTCGTTCTTTTTACCATACCATGCTCCATTATTATTATTATTATTATTATTATTATTATTATTATTATTGTTATTGTTATTATTATTATTATTCCACTAAACTAACATTTTATCCTTTTTGTTCCAGTAATGATATACTATTTTCTTTCCATTTGTCATGGGGATAATGGGGGAGGGGGGTTAGTGGTAAGGGTAGGGGTTTGGGATTCTTAGGAATTCCTCTTTAAAGAATTACACCCTCTTGCACACAAAAGCAGTTAGAATAAGATGGTAGTTTATTTCAGGGCTGAGGAAGGGAAGGGAAGGGAAACCAAGAGAAATCCTTGGACTTCTCATGGGGAGAGAGGTATGGCACAAAGCACGTGGCTCTGAGATACCAATCTCCTCGAGCAGGAGAATGGCAGGTACTTTTAAAGAGGACTGATGGGGGGTGACCATCTGACTGTGGAAAGTTCCCTTAGTGAGGAAGGACAATCCCCCACTGGTGGTGACTGGAGGAGTTGGGTGAGGGGTGGCTGCTGATCTCTCAAGTCATTTCCTTAGAACACAAAGGAAGCAGCCACACCTAATCTTATCGTATCTCTCTAGGCCTATCTATCCTCTGGTTTAGTTTCTCAAGGAGAAGGTTCTTTGACGTACCCCAGAGAACTTCTTCGATGTACCAGAGAACTTCTGGGGTACTCTGGGCCCATAACACATTATAGATGTTAACCTCTGTGCTTCCCTGTGTTTAAATTCTTGGGAAGACGTACTAGTATCTTTGAGTTACCAGTTTGAGTTGCATTTTACTACCACTATTCAAGACCCTGGAACTCTTTCCTGAGTCTTAAGAGTATGTTACTAGGTTTTAAAATGTCTCAGTACCTTCTTCTCTGCTCCTTAAAGCCATGTAAGAACCAGAGATTTTGGTCATAATTAACATTTGAATTATAATAGATAATAAAATATATTTTTGGTCAGAAAAATAATATATTCTGGTAGGAAATGAGTTTTGACTTGGCATTTAATATATTCTAAGGGCTTCAAAACATCTGTGAAAACAAACAAATATTTTAACAAAAACAACTTATGAATCTTTTAAAAGTTCATTTGTAACTATAGTAATAGCAATTTAATAACAGGGAAGGACACAAGAGAATGAATTCAAAATTTATTCTTATCCTTGTAACTCATCATGACGTGTTTTGCCTCTGTGTAGTCACATGTAAAATTGGTATAATCTTTTTAAGATGCTCTAAAAACAAAATACACAATATAAAATGCCTGAGATTATTCACTCTGTTTTGCTTTGTTTAAGAAAAGCAAAATTTTATAGACTTCTACTTTTCAGAAAAAGCTCTATTGCTAGCATTTATAACTCATATGTAGTTAGATGGAGCTATTTAATAAAACATAAAAAGGAACATTCACAGAAAAAGTATTAGTGGAAAAATATCTTGAGGAATTAATATCACTTCTAGTGATTGCCTCCTTTATGTTAGTAATTTCAAGTATGACAAATCTATCATTTCTTTCTGTTTTTTTATATATAGCATTGCTGTGTCTATGCATGTCTATCTATATCTTTATACAGATCAGTGAATCTATAGACATTCACAGCTCCCTAAGCATACATATGTTTTTATATATGTAAATATGTACATACATATGAATTAGAAAATATTATGTATCTATAAATATATATATGATGATATCACCATTTATATCTACTTATAAACACAGATATATATGGCTAGACAGATACATAGGCAAATGCATACATACTACCAAATTATTTATACAATCTTCAAGTTTGACTGATGCTTAATACTTATTTTAGTGTACCAAAAAACATATATTCTAAGACTTTAATATATTTCATATTTCTTAATATTTTTACATGCCAACATCATTCAATTCAAGCCAGCTTAACAAGTGTTTCTGACATACCTCCTCAGTGTTAAGCACTCGGTATACAAAGACAAAATGAAAAATATTCCCTTCCTATAAGAATCTCTCTACCTCTAAGTCTGAGTCTCATAACTCCAAACCAAGGGGGCTCTCCTGAATTGTGAGAGAAAGCTTCCTTAACGTAATCTAACATACCAAATCCTATATTTGTGTTGTTAGGGCTTATGCCACATTGGAAGTCCCTAGATCGATCAATATCAATCAATAAATACTTATTAAGTGCCTACTATATTCCAGGTATTGTACTAAACAATGGGGATACAAAAAAGGTGGGGCAAAAGATGGTCCCTATACTCAAGGAGCTTACAATCTAATGGAAAAACTATTACTGCCTTTGGTGTTTTTGTTGGGGAAATGCTAGCAGAAGAAGGTAAATGAGCTGTGCTTGGATTAGAAGAAGAAGGGAAATGAGATACCTTTAATGGGGTGCTGAAGACTATGTGCTTGGGATGGGCAGGCACGGGTTAAGTGTTGAACTGAGAAGAAGTATAACCCATGTAGTTTAGCGCTTCTGCCTTGATTAGCAGGTAGCCAGGGTACTTAAGTAGTTTGGAAGATGGAATAGAACCAGATTCTGATTGCTCAAAGTTACCTGTTTCGGGAATAGGACAGAGAATGTTATAGAGTATATAGATGGGAAGGACAGGGGGAGGAATAAAGGAAATATATAGTAGCCTTGTCCACTTATGCGTTCATTTTGGTGAGTTTAAAGTTGTATCTGGGTTCATTTGCTGGTTCAGCTTTTCTTGCTTGAGAAGAGAGAATTTCTCACTTCCTTTGAGACTTGATTCAAATATTACCTTCCAGATGATGCCTTTCTGAATGTTCCCAACTGTTAGTCCCATTAGTGCCATCCCCCCACCCCCAGCTACCTTGCATTTAACCACCTTTCATTTATTTTGCATATTCTTCTGTGTATAGGTGGTCAACCCTCCCCCCCAATAGAAGACTCATTATAAACTCTTGAGATTACAGGATGTTTCAATTTTGTCTTTGCATTTCCTAGTTCCTGGCAGGGTACTTAGTTCATAGTAAGCATTTAATAAATGCTTGTTGATTGATCCATTCAGAGCATATTCACAACATGGTTCTGTTCTGAATTTAGTCTATACATGTTTAATTGATTGCATAAGCAATCTCTAAAGGTTAAATGAGGTTGGGAGATGATGGACCACTTGAATGTTTGTTTAATTAAGGCACACATACTTGCCTAGTTCATTGGCAAAATTAATGGCAAAAAAGAGGAGGAAAAGGGATAAGTATTTATATAGCATCTACTACATGACAGGTACTATGCTGAGCTCTTTATAAATACTATCTTATTTGATTTTAATAACAACCTGCAAGGTAGGTGCTGTTATGATTCTTATTTTACAGTTGAGGAAACTGAATCTGATAAGTTAAGTGACTTACTCAGAGTCTAATAGTATTGGGGGCTGAATTTGAAAGGAGGCCTTCTTCACTAGCTGCTGCTAGATGGCAAAGTGTATAGAGCTCCAGGCTTATAGTCTGGAAGTCTCATCTTCCTGAGTTCAAATCTGACCTCAGACATTTATTAGCTGTGTGAAACTGAGCAAGTCACTTAACCCTGTTTGCCTCAGTTTCCTTGGCTGGAAAATGAGCTAGAAAAAGAAAAGGAAAACCATTCCAATATGTTTGCTAAGAAAACCCCAAATGGGTTCACTCAGAGTCAGAGGTGACTGAAACAATAGAACAACTTTCTCACATCAGGCCCAGCACACTATCTCCTACACCAGTCTAAACTCCTTGTGAATTTGGAGGAGACATTTATAGTGTTGCTTTTTATGAGAAATGGTAAAAGGTAAAAATCATATAATATATATATATATGTTTTGGTACATACATGCATGTGTGTGCCTGTATATATGTTATTTATACATTATGTATGTATGTGTATATATTTACAAACAATACATGCGTATTCTATACAAGCTTAGGAACTTAATATAGTCCTGGTTCTCAGTGGGTTTATTATCTAATTGGAATGAGGGAGACATAAAACCATTATGCAAATTACTGTGACAAAGCAGAATGTGACATATATACATATATAGATTTATGCCAATATGTATATATCTATATATGTAATATTTTGATTTGTACCATAGTGATTTACAAACTCATTATATTTGCATACATGCACACATATTCTCATGCACACACACACACACACACACACACACACGGAAGGTTGCACGATAATAGTAGACAAAACATAGATTCTGATATTAAAAGGTCTGTCCTATGACATTAATTAGCTATATGGCTTTTGACCATTCATTTAGCCTCCTGGAGATTCAATTTCTGAATTTGTCAAGTGGGGAAAAATGATATCTATACTACCCAACTCAAAGGATTATTGAGAAAAAAATACTTTGCAAAACTTGAAGTTCTCTATATAATATCATTATTATTACTTGCACAATTTTTCATGTTTTGTCAGGTAGGAATATGAGACTCTTCTACTAGGATGGTTAATGAGACTGTTTCCTAAATGTTTTTTCCAGAATGAGTCTTGTAAACCCTGGGGGTATCTTATAATATTGGCTATGGTTAAGTCTTGGAAGATTACACCCAATTACTCATTCTCCCCTCATCCTCCCCCTCCTAACTCCAATATGTCTCTCTGTTTGTCTTTATGTTTGTCTCTCTGTATTCCTCTTTATACACACACACACACACACACACACACACACACACATTTGAAAACAGTGATGCAAGCCTAAACACATGAGACTAAAAAGCATACCTACTACTTTTAGATATTTTTAGCTCAAGCCAAATATGTCTATCTTGCTTGGGGAGTTTCGCTATGATACAAAATCCATTCATATAAAAAATCAAAGAAAAATAAGAAGGAAGAGGCTTATATTTTTCCAGGAGATCTGATAGTGATTTTGTGTACTTGGCTCCAGGACCAAGAAATCCCAAGGCAATCCCAACAGTCAGGAGGCCAGAGTTGCCCGGAAAAAAACAAAACCAAAACCAAAACAATAGTTTTTGGCTTTTAGGGACACCAGAAACCTAATAGTTTCCCTTTAGAATCATATTAGAATAAAAACTGCTCTTATTCTCCAACTTAATAGCCATTTTATTTCCCCCACTAACTTCCAGCCTAGCAAACATTGAACTCCCTTGGCATATCAATAGCTTCCACAACTAAACACAAAAACCAATTATTAAGTGCTTGCTATGTGCCAGACATTGGTCTAGACATTAGAGAGGAAAAAAAAAAAGAAACAAAACAAAATAATCCCTGACCTCAGAGAGCTTGCATACTGTTAAAGGAAAACAACATGTACATGAGATTTAACACAAAATATATACAACATAATTTCTGAGATAAGGACGTAGGTCTAATATGAAAGGCAGTTTTAAAATAATAGGAAAGGGGTTCCCGATATTAGAAGACCCAGGCTCTTGTCCTGAATATGACAATTAGCTGTGTGGCCTTTGGCCATTCACTGAGCCTCCTGAAGATTGTTTCTGAATTTTTAAAGTGGGGGAAATGTCTACACTTCTTAACTCAAAAGATTTTTGAGAAGAAAATACTTTGCAAAACTTGAAGGTCTATGCATAATATGATTATTATTACTTCTAACATTTTTCATGTTTTGTCAAGTATGAATATGAGACTCTACTATTAGGATGGTAAATGACACTGCTTCCTAAATGTTCTACCAGAATAAGTCTTGTGAATCCTGGAAATTATCTAACCAGGAACTAATTGAGAAGATAGATTTGTTTTTGTTTTTTAAAGATACTCAAAAGGTGATAGGATTAGCAGTTCACTTAGAATGGTTAGTTATGAAAACAGAGCACAGTCAAATAAGAATAGTTAAAATAGCCCTAAAGCTCAAAATGATCTGTGGCTGATGGGGAATATTTCAGATTGTTATAGTTTTTATTTGTTTGCTTGTTTTTAGGTGAACAGCAAAAAAGAGACAAATCAAGGAGGGGCTAAGGATGTGCTTAGAGCGGGTGGAATGATAGTAAACAACACAGAGAAGGCAAAACTACCCAATCTTATTTTTGTTTCTGCTTTCTCTGCTAAGTACAGTAATCTTTGATCTAGAAAGTATAGCAGAAAAAATGGCTAATAGGGAACTGAAACGCAGTCTAAGGTAGAAACATGTGAACAAGTATGTACAAACAAGATATGTATATATAGGATATATGGGGGTTGGTCTTAAATTAGTGGTCAGTCTAACTCGGATTAGTTGGTCTTAGTGAGCACTAAAATTAAGGAAGATTGGGAAAGACTTCTTCCAGAAAATGGGAATTTAGCTGATACTCAAAGGAAGCCTGGGAAACTAGGAGGCAGTGTTCCAGGCATGGAGTACAATCAGTGAGAACCCTCAGGATCAGCAAATTGAGTACCATGTTCAGGGAACATCAAAGAGGCAAATGACATTGGATGTCAGAGTATATAGAGAGGGGTAAGGTGTAAGAGATTTAAGAAGATCAATTTGATAGTTGAGTGGAGAATACCGGACAATGGGGGAGATACTTGAGGCAGGGAGACCAAAGAGAAGGCTATTTCAAGAGTCCAAATAAGGATCTGCACCAGGGTGGTAGCAGTATGAGAAAGATGTATGGAGTGTAGAGTTCACAGAAGTTCACAACAGATTTGGTAGGGTGAGAAAGTGAAGAGTCAAAAATTATGCTTGGCTTGTGATACTGGGGGACTAGGAAGATTCAGGGTCCTTAGTTGTAATAGGGACATTGGATGACAAGAATATTTTATGGAAAGATAATGAGGTCATTTTGGAACATGTTCCATGGAACATCTATAGTCTATCCAGTAAAGATGTCTAAAAGGTATGGAGATAGGGGACTGGAAGTTGAGAGTGAGAGAGTGAGAGTGAGAGCGAGCAAGCGAGCAAAGGAGAGAGAGAGAGAGAGAGAGAGAGAGAGAGAGAGAGAGAGAGAGAGAGAGGGAGAACAAGGGAGGGGGGTTTAGAGCTGGAAAAGTAGACGATATGGGGATCATCTGCATAGAGATAATAATTGAACTCTTTAGAGGTGTTGAGATTACCAAGTGAAATACTGTGGAAGGAGAAGTGAAGAGGGTGCAAGACAGAGATATGAGTAAGAACCCATTGTTAGCAGGCTTTACCTGGATAAATATCTGGCAAAGGAGACACAGAAAGAGGACAAGGAGATATTGGTTAGAGTACATGAAGACAGAGGAGTGTTAAATAAAGCCAGAAAGGCAGGGTGGGACCAGATTATGAAGGCCTTGATTGCCAAAATTAAAAAAAAAATTAGTTTATTCTGTAAGCATCAGGGAACCATTTTGAATTGATTAAATTGATGTCTTAATAAAGAGAATAAACACAGCATGTACCTTTCCCAGCAGATTTTGGGATGTGTTATCCCAAAGCTGATTGCAAACATGTAAAGATATTTTCAGTGCATTACCATTATTCATTATTATTCTTTTCATTCTTCTCATCTTAATGCAATATAGTTTGTCTTACTATTATTATTTTATATTTAGTGTTCTTTGGACTATTGAATGAATGAATAAAATAGTGTGTTACTTTTTCTAATGGAAGAAAAGCATTGGGACATAACTCATCTTCTGTAATTTGCTATCCATTTTCAGGCCACCTTTAGTAGCAAATAGGATGAAGGGTATGGTATATACCTTATCCTATTCCCAAATGATTGTGATATCACTTATTAGGTCTATAGATTTTGAAATCTTTTGTTTCATGTAGCCTGGAGATATAAGTCCTGTCTCTGACACAAGATTTCCTGACTTCAAGGCTCATCTTTTATCCACTATATCATATTGCCCTTTAACTCAAATATTATCCCCATTTTACAGTTCAGAGAGCTGAAACTCATACAATAAGTATCCAATAGTCACAAAGATAGTATAAGAATTAGAATTTGAATTCTCGGATATTGATTCCCAGTTTGACTTGTTGTTTTGTTTTGTTATTTTAATAGCACCATAACTAAGCAAAAGGAAGAATGAAATTCCAAATTTCATTAAGCATTATTAAAACCCATCAATCTGGGGGGCACAAAGGCCTTTGAAATTTAGTTGATGAAAACTTTGAAGCATTCGTTGTGTGCCATCTAAATAGTGATCACTCATTACAAATGTGTTGTTTTTGAATCCCCTAAAGTCTCTTGGGGATAGTGTTTGGTATACAATATGATTTGGGGGAAAAAGGGAAAATCGGTTGATTATAAACATGCTTCCAAACAGTTGACAGCAGTATATCCCATCATGAGCAATGTTTTGTCCCTGTTACCATATTTAGAGATTAACTAGAAGGTCGGAGGAAATGAAGAGTACCACATTAAGAGAATGTAAGATTACTTGGTTTCCAGTTCCAACCTACTACCACCTAGCTATGCTCATTTTACAGCACAGTAAAATGAAAGAACTAGCATCTAAGGGTCCCTCAAATTCTGTAATTTGGGCTATATGGTCTTGAGAAAAGAGTACTGAACAAGAAGTCAAGCCCTGGGTGCTAATAAAGGCTCTCTTACTCATAGCCTGTTTTGACTTTGGGCTGGTCACTTCCTCTCTCTGGTCCTCAGTTTCTTCTTCAATAAAATGAAAGGATTGGACTATTGTCTCATGTATAAAATATCTTATACTTCTTGATTTGGACTGTATTGTGCAGAGGAAAGAGGGCTAGCTCAGTGACTTCACCTTCCTACGTCTTAGTTTCCTTACCTGTAGAATGAAGGGCTTGTGCTACATGTTCAGATATCAAAAAGCCATTCCATTCTTATATTGTGCTATTCTGTTGTTTCTATGTGAGAATAATTAAAGGTTTTTCATATTTGTTATGTTTTTTTTTACATCTCTCCCCTTCCTCACAAGTCAAAACACAAACTAGTCTCTGAAAGATTTTGTGATAGGAAAATGGGACTACAAATTAGGCAGACTTTTTAGTCTCAAACTAGAGGTGGTCAGGTTTCCATTAGGGAAAATGAAAACCAGGGCACCTAAATGAATATGAAGCCTACTCCAAAGAACATTCAGCTCTGAGAGATTTACAAGGTGCACTATAGGTAAGAATACTGGCTCTCAAGATTGTAACACAATCTCTCTTTGAGGTTAAGTGGTTGGATAGACATGACTGGATTGTGCCTGCTGGCACACACAGAGAGAAGGAATAAAGTGAATCCACTAAGAATACCAAACCTGGTTTGGGTCAATACTTTCTGCCTCTTCCTGCAGTCAGGCCTTTCTCTTCTAGAGCTGTTAATGAGGAGGAAACTCACTAATTTGAGATTCATTTTCTTTCCTTTCCCCTTCCTTCCCCAGGGTGGAGGTGGTAGTGAGTAATGAGATGCCTTAAAGTTGAAAATGGAAGAGAGACCAGAAGCAGGGCACCCAGATAGTTCACTAAGTGGCTAATCAACCCTCAAATAATCAAGGTACCTGTCAGAAGTTAAAGAAATGAATCTTTGTGAGAAGCTTTAAAGCGTGGAACTTTGGAATGCTAACCTACAAAATGGAGCCATGGACTTTCTTTGTTGGAAAGGACCAGAGAGATAATCAAATTCCAGTTATTGGACAGAGAAGTAAACTGTGGTTCTGAGAGGGAAATGGACTTACCCAGGATTACAACGTTAATTAGTGACAGGATCAAGATTAGAACTGAGATTTCCTGACTCCAAATGCAGTAGTGTTTTCAGTATACTACACTCCAGCTATATAAAGCAAACAGAGTTTGGTTTTTGTTCTCTCTGTCAGAGAATAGTATCAGGCCTGGAAGGGGCAGAATAAATATGGCAAATGGAGAATTGATGCCTAAGATAAAAGGAAAGATAATAAGGAAGTAGTTTGCTGCCTTTATTGAGTTCAAATTACCTGGAACAGGTGAACTATATCCTTGGGTACTAAAAGAATTGGAAAAAGTAGTTGTTATGCTACTATTAGTGGTCCTTGAAAGAATTTGAAGAATAAGAAAAACATGCAGGACTGATGAAGGGCATGCTATCCAGGTTTTCAGAAGGGAATGAAATGGCTCCTGTTTATTATAAGTCCAATGAGCTTAACTTCAATTCCTTGAAAACTTTTTGGAGTTTTAAAAGCATGGTTAAAGAATATCTAGAGAGGCAATGGTGATCATAAAGAGCTAGCATGACTTCAACAGAAATCTATAACTAGAAAGGATCTCAGGGGCAATGGAAGCCAAATCCCTCATTTTACAGATAAAGAACTTGAAACCCAGCAATGTTAATGGAGAGAGATAATGGTCTAGACAAGTACAGTAAGGAAAATCCACATTCAGGACTGGTTGAGTGGATAGGCAAATAGTAGTCATTGATTATTCCACGTTAGCTTGTCAGGAGGTCCTTAGCACAGTGCCCTTGACATCTGTCCTTGACTCTGTCTTATTATGAGTTTTTTAATCAATAAACTGGATAAAGGCCTAAATAGACTCCTACTTTTCAAATTCTAAGATGACCAAGAACTTAAAGGGATAGCTAACTGAAAGAATCAGAATTCCAAAAGACCTTGACTGAACAATGGGTGAAATCTAATAAAATGTAATAGTAATGTCTTAAGAAAAGTAAAGCCTTAAGATTGTGTTCCACAAAAATAAAAAAATCAGAGATAGCAGATTGGGATAGTGTAGATAGATTACAATTCATCTTAAAACTCTCTGTGGCATTTGGTAGACTTCAAAGTTGGTATCAATCAACAGTATGACATGGTACTTAAGAAAGGCTGCCTTAAGACGAGCATAGAATTTAGGATTTAGGAAATTTGTCCTTGATCAGGTAACAAATGAAGTTTGAGATTTATTTTTAAGTGCCACATGTTAGTAAAGACTTAAAGCTAGAGAGCTCTCAGAGGAGGGTGACCAGCATCAAGATGGGCCATGCAGGGGCAGCTAGGTAGCACAGTCCCTGGATTCAGAAGGACCTGAGTTCAAATCCGGCCCCAGACACTTGATTCTTATGAGCTGTGTGACCCTGGGCAAGTCACTTAACCCTCATTGCCCTGCAAAAAAAACCAAACAAAACAAAACAGAACAAAAAAAGAAGGGCCATTAGTTCAAGATACCTGAGGATCAATTAATGGACCTGAGAACATTTAGCATGAAGTCAAGATATGCACGAGGTATGAGAGCTGCCTTTGAAGGCCTGTTACCTTGACCAGAGATTAGACTTGTTTTGTTTGGCCCCAGAGGGCAGAACTAGCAATAATGGGTAGAAGTTACAAAGAGGAAAATTAAATCTTGTCCTAAGGGAAAAATAATCCTAACAATTAATACTGTTCAAAAGTGGAATGAGTTGACCCAATAAATAGTGAATTTTTCCTTCTTGGAGATCTTTAAGGAAAGGTCAGTTGTAGATCTGTGTTGTGGGTTGGCAAAGGCTTTTTATGGTTTCCAGTTGTCCTGGCCAGCCACTTGTATTTATGCAACTATTTTTTTTCAGCCTCCATGAGAGATCTATCCAAGGTAGATCCTGTTCTAGTTAATACAATTCAACAAACATTTATTAAACACTATCTGTGTTCAAAGACCTGTGCTAACTCCTGGGGATTTATATTTATATTAATCACATTAAAGTCAGCAAAGTACTTTCAAGAATTGTGACTTTTGAACTTTACAAAAGTCCTGTGGGATGTATAGGACAGGTTTGTTAAAGAAACCTGTTTATAGTTAAAGCAATTGGCTTAGAGTTAAATGACTTTCCATTTGTCACACATTGGAGGTGGGATTCCAACAGAAATCTTCCTGATTCCAAATCTAGCACTTTTTGTAATGCACTCAATTCCTTGCCCTCACATAATTTGTACTCTATTTGAGCTGGAGATGGGGAGAAATATATGAAGGGGAAGATTTTACATCTGTTTTATGGTAAAAATTGCTTATTCATAGATTTTTCAAGAGCTAGAAGTGATGCTAGAGTATTCCTAGAATATGAGATGTAGATAAAATGCTCTAGGGTGATTATCAGAGGCAGAGGTCACTTGCAGCCTAAGACATGAGGAAAGATTTCATGGAAGAATTAACACTTGAATTGAGCCTTGATAAAAGAGAAGGGTTTCTAAAGGTGTCATTTATTCCTTTCTTCACGTCCGGCTTCTGCTGGATAGCCTCTCTCCTATCAAGCCCTGAAGATTAGATTGCATTTTCTTTAGGTACCTGGACACCCTTTAGACTCGAAATTATGTTGGCTTTATTTTGTCTGGAGAAGAGCATGACATATTTATGTGAGAGATTGAAGTTAAGTACCAAAATGTGTGTAAACTGGTAGCAGTCACATAGTTTTTTTGTAACAGAATTTCTGTTTTCTGCTTTCTGTAGCTCCAACTATTGCCTTTTTTTATTCAGTGTTCAGTACATTCAACAAACATTTCTTAATTACCTACCATATGCAGAGTACTGTGCTAGATGCTGGGAAAATTCCAAAACCAAATAAGAAAGAGCGTTTGCCTTCATGAAGCTTTTAATACAATATGATAAATTAGACTTACTCAGATAAATAAATAAAATATATTAATAAAATGCAAATGTGTTCTTTCAGTAACCAAGAGGCTTTGTCTCTATCAACCCTCACCATCAACAAAGACAGGTCGCAGAGTCCCTAACTGGTAATCAATGAAATGTTTAAATTAGATGACAGGAAACCTTGAAACCAGGCCCAAGTAAAGAGAGATCAAAGACACAGAGACACTCTGACCTGGGAAAGTTGAGGTATGTCTTTGGGAACATGCACAGAAAGGACCAAATGCATTCTTGGGTTCACCTTATGACATGTAAACCCCAAAAACACACCTCCAGGGAAAAAGGTGCCTGCCTCAGGGGTTGACTTAATCCCCCAGGAACTCCAAATTAGGATAAACCTTCCCCTGTACCTCCCTAAGGAGGAGATTAGGATAGTAAGATTATTTTCTGATTATAAATACAACCATTTTCATCCCCCTATTTGAGAGATACCTTTCCATTTTTCTGGTACTCTCCCTGTGGTCCATAGTCTTCCAATAAAACTTGGAAAACTGAGTCACTGAGTCTTGTAATTCCTTTGGTATGCCTCACAATCAATTTGATCACCTTAATTTCATGCCACATCATGATTTCAGATAAAGGAGCTGAGGGTATAAGGGAAAATGTCAGAAAGGAGATATTTCAATTAGGCTTTGAAGAATGCAGTGTTTCTAGGTATCAATGGGTAGCAGAAAAAAAATCTCAGAATGAGAAGATTGGGTTCAAGTACTGGCTCTGATATTTATTATTTGTATACCTTTGGAAAAGCCACTTAAATTTTCAGAGCTGCAGTTTCCTCCTTTGTCAAATGGAGAGGATAAGACTCACACTATCTACCTCACAGAGTTATTGTAAGGAGAAGACTTTGTAGGGACCATATAAAGGCGAAGAAATTGTTTGCTCTTAGAGTAGACACTTGATTCCCAGAAGTTCTTCAGTCCCTAGTACTTGATTCTAACCTGGCTCCTCCTAGCTTGACTGCATCCAGGAAGGATCTGAATATATTGGAACACTGAGCATAGTGCCTTGTATGTAGTAGGCTTCTCAAGAGACAGTGAGTGGGAGGGAGGTAGTGAATAGAACTCTAGAATTGAAGCTATGAAATACTGGGTTTGAATTATGTCTCAGACATGACTTTCTTGATGGATAAGAAGTACAAGTTACAACCTCAAGGAGCCTCAGTTTCCTCATCTGTGAAAAGGCAACAATAATGCTTACAGTAATGCTTCACAGAATTGTTGGTTTTTAAAAGTCTGTTTTCATTCTGAATTTGATAGACACCAAGTAAAATGGGCATTTTCACAACATAGTAGAACAGAAAATAAAGATTGTCCCTGAAACTACAAACATCTACTCTGTACAGCTTGATTTTCTTTAAAATATATAATATATTCAACTTGTAACTTTCAAAGCTGTCCTGCTTGTCCAGCCTTCCTTCTTTTCTCTTCATTGTATATTTTTAAAAAATATTTCTTTCTGTACTTTCTCCCTTCCTTACTTCCTTTTTATTCCTTTCCTTTTTTCTTTCTTTCTTTTTCCTTCTTTTCCTTCCATGGCTCCTTCTTTCCCTCCCTCCCTTACTTCCCTCTTTCCTTCCTTCTTTCCCTCTTCTTTCAATCCTTGCCCTCCCACATTCTCCCATGTAGGAAAGAAGAAAGAAAAATTAAGTGCTTGTAACAAATATGCAGAGTTAAGCAAAATAAATCCTTACTCTAGTTGCCTCATAGGGTTGTTGGTATGTGTGTGTATGTATATATGTATGTATGTATATGTACATATACAGATATATCTCACTATGCAAACATTGAAGTGCTATTCATATTGTACTATTCATATTATCACAAATTTGAATGAATGAGTGAAAGCATTAAACTAGGAGGCAAAAGACTTGGTTTCTGATTCATCTTGTATTATACACAGCTGTTTAATCTTGGAGAATTTGGTTAAACATTTTTTTTTACAACTCAGTTATCTCCTTTATAAAATGGTAGTAACAAGGCCTTCCTGCCTAGAAGCCAGAGCCAAGTAAGAAGAGCTCTTGAGGTCCATTCCAGTTTGTGATTCTTTGATTTATGAACTAGGAAGGGATTAGGCAGAAATATAAAAGATCTCAAGATAATAGGTCTAGAAGAAGAACTGGGAGGTGCCCTTTAGGTAAGTCAGTCAAAAATCTTCATTTTCTAAATATGAAAACTGAGGCCCAGGGAGGTTGTGACTTATCCAAAGAAGTAGAGAATTACTATTATGTACTCATTAGAGGGGTGGAGCTAGTATTCAAAGACAGGTCCTGTAAGTCTTCATTTATTACTTTGTCATAATACAGATCATTCCTTTGCTTGGTCTTATCTCTTTATTGTCCTGGGCCAAGATCTTTATTACTATACTAGCTTTGACAAAATATTGTGGAATTGAAAGATATACCACTATACAATAAACATTTATGAAATATATAATATCTGACAAGCAGTATGCTAAACACTTAAGATACAAATAAGAGAAAGTCTGTTCTCAAGAAGCTTGCAATCTAATAGGAGGAAGATGAAATGTAGGGGTGGATGCCCCAGTGTGGGGACGTGACAATGGTAGTTGAATCCAAGAGTTGAAGCCAAGGAGTACAGCTGGAAGAAAGTGAAGAGGTGGACTTCTGAGCCCTCTTTATATGGAAGCTCCTGGAAGAGATTTTTGCTCCTTCTCCCAGTCCTCCATGAGGCAGCAAGGTGGCACAGTGGATACACTCAAGTCAGAAAGACTCATGTTTCCAAGTTCAAATCGTTCTTTTTCTTTTTCTTTCCTCCACAGAATGATGAAAATAATCTCACTCAAGGACAGGTCTTATTGAATATGTAATTTACCTGCTCAAGAATCTTTGGTGGTCCCTATTACCCTAATCACACGATTAATGAGTATTAGACCTGAGACCTTAACTGAGGTCTTCTGATTCCCAAATTCAATGTTCTTCCCATCATATAAGAAAGTTCTGACCCTCAAGTCAGAAAGACTCATGTTTCCGAGTTCAAATCTGGCCTCAGACCCTTACTTTCTGTATGACCCTGGACAAGTCATTTAAACCTGCCTCACTTTCCCCATCTGTCAAATCAGCTGGGGAAAGAAACTGTAAAGCACTCCAATATCTTTGCCACAAAAACTCCATGAAGTCAGACAACAGAAAAGCCACTGAACAACAACTGAAATAAAAGATTAAAATGGTCCAGGCCTTGTATGGAATTTACTTTCTACCAAAGGCTCCATTTAAATTGATTAATAAATACAATATAATTAGAGGAGGGTGATGAGATTAATAACTAGGGGGATCATGAACAGCTTCCAATAGGAAGCTTGAGTCTTGAAGGCTATGTATTCTAAGAAGCATGAGTAAGGATAGAGTGCACTGAGGACATGGAAAATATCATGCAAAAGCTTGGACGCAAAAATGAAGTCATGAGTTAGGGGGATAGACCAATCTGGATGGAATGGAGAGTAAATGAAAAGGAGTAAAATGAAATAAATTTATAAAGGCAAGCTGCAGTCATATTAAGATAGGTTTTACATGTCAAACTAAGGAGTTTATATTTTGTCCTAAGGGTAATAGGGACCACCAAAGATTCTTGAGCAGGTAAATTACATATTCAATAAGACCTATCCTTGAGTGAGATTATTTTCATCATTCTGTGGAGGAAAGATTAGAGATAAGAAGATGCTCAGTGGAGGGATTTCAACTAGAATACTAATGTAACAGACTAAGAAGGAGGTGTTGGGAGGCTGAATTAAGATAAATGGTCATGTAAATAGAAAGAAAGGCAAACAGGGTTAAGTGATTTACCTAGGGTCACACAGCTAACAAGTCTCTGAGACTAGATTTGAACTCAAGAAGAGTTCCGGACACTAGACCCAGCACTTTATCCACTGAGTGATCTAGCTGTCCCTCCTTTATTTTAAACTCCTAACTCCTAATAAATAAAATGCCTTGCACGCAACAGGAACTTAATAAATGATTATTGAGACAAAATTTGCAAATATTATCTCACTGATCCTTTCAACCCCATGAAATACATAAGGTCTCATCCCACTCTCCTTGTAGCTCACATTTAATAAATATTTTCTTAAATGAATAGTATTTATCAAATAAGGAAACTGAGGCTCATGGAGGTTAAGTGAATTACCTAAGGTCACACAGTAAGTAATAGAACCAGGACTCAAATTTATGATTTCTGCTTCTGATTTTAGCATTCCTTCTATTATAATAATAGCCTGAAAATCGAGTCACATTGACATTTGCAAAGCATTTTTTAGATATTATTATCTTTTATTCTCATAACAAAACTTTGCGGTAACCAATAAAGGGATTATCATCTTTATCTTAATAATCAAGGAAAGTGAGGGTCAGAGATGAAAGCTGACTTGCCCGATGTCACACGATTAATGAGTATTAGACCTGAGACCTTAACTGAGGTCTTCTGATTCCCAAATTCAATGTTCTTCCCATCATATAACAACAGCAATGCATTTGTATAGCTTTTAACTCTTATCTTCCTACTTTGTCTACAGAAATCTCCAGGGAAGATGATATTGTCACATCTGTTCAGAAACCCTACCAGTAACAAACAAACCCTCTTCCGTGTGTTAAACACATTTGCCTCCATTTTGTTCTCCTTGATGATGCTATTGATCAAAAGCAAGGTTTGAAGAACACATGCTCTAAATGCTTTTGATGAATGAAGCCTATTAGTTGTTTTATGGATTTGGCTTCTTTAATCCCTTTCTCTTTATTTTTTTATAATTTTATTTCTTAAATTCAGTATAAGCTATATCCTTTCCGTAATATAAAGTTGCAGCTGCTCTGCTCCTGAGAATTGAGCTTACATGATACCTCATGAGCATATTAGATTCATCTACAAAGAATACTAAAAATAATTCCCAGTTTGAGAGCTATCACTAGAATTCATTACAAGTAGGAAAAATATGTGAAAGGTGGAATGAGAGGATAGCACAGAGAAGTATGGTTGGTCAGCCTGAGAGAGGTGATAGACCTGGCAGGAGTTCAGGACACAACCCAAGACTGAGAAACAGTTGGTAGAATGAGTTGAGTATAGCCAGAAAGATCAACGTTTGAATCCATCCTCAGCCCTTTGGATAAGTCCTTTTACTTTGATGCATCTTTTTCCTCATATGTAAAATGAGAGACTGGACTAATGTTAGTTGACGTCCCTTGCAGTTCTAAAACAATACTCCTATGATCCAGTGACCAAGGGAAGAGGTGTTGGAATATTAATGTCTCAGGAGAGTTACTATGTCACTCTCTAATGTCATCAGCAAAATAGTGACCTGGGAGGAAATTATATTATTTCCTATGCTTGGCATCCCTCTGTCTCTTTTTATGGTGTCTTAAGGCTTCTAAAAATCTTTCTTGAGACCACTTTTCCCTTTTGTGACTCCAAGCTTTCTCAGATTAGTAAATCAACTACCATCACTACAAAAAATTAAAAAGATAAGTTTCTCATTAAAGAAAATAATAATAGCTGATGTAATATGCCCATTTTTTTCAGGCAGGTTAAGAAGCAAAGGAGATAATGTCCCAGGCTAAGTCCAGAAAGACCTGAGTCCAAATCTAGCCTCAGATATTTACTAGCTGTGTGACCTTGGGCAAGTCACTTAATGTGTGCTTGCTTCAGTTTCCTCAACTGTAAATAGGGATAGCACCTACTTCACAGAGCTGTTGTGAGGATTAATCTGAGTAACTTTTTTATTGTGCTAGTACAGGACATAATAGGTACCTAATAAAAGCTTGTTACTTTCTCCCCTCATATAATTTAACATTATTATTAAAACATATCTATAGTTAATTTACAAATCAGTTAATATATATATTTATTAAGTGTCTACTATGTGTCAGAAAAGATGCTAGTAGCATCTAGGTAGTGCAATATAATTTTCATTTTACAAAAGGGAGATGGATTGGCCTGATTATAAAATTACTATGTATTGCATTTAGGAATAGAATCCAGTTTCCTCCCCACCCCAAGGGCATTGAAGCTTAAGTGACTTGGCCAAGGTCATACAGCTAGTAAATGTCACGTGTCTAAGCCCAAATTTGAACTCAGGTCCTTCCGAATCCAAGGCTGATGCTTTATCCACTACGCCATCTAGCTGCCCCTAGAATCCAGTTTTTAAATGACAATTCCATCCAATGCCATACTGACTCTCAAAAAAAGTTACAGAAGCATTTCTCACCATAGTATTTTCTTTGCAGGGCAATGAAGGTTAAGTTACTTGCCCAGGGTCACACAGCTAGTACATGTCAAGTGTCTGAAGCTGGATTTGAACTCAGGTACTCCTGAATCCAGGGCTGGTGCTTTATCCACTGAACCACCTAGCCGCCCTCTTTCACCATAATTTTTAATCATAGCAATCAGTCAATGCTTCTATAAACAGTGCCAGAATAGTTGGATGGCTATGTATAGATAGGACCCATATTTCCCCATAATGCCTATTCCTTTGAAAACCAAAGAGAAGGGATGTATAAAATGATGTAGTAGATAAGTTATTTATTTTATTGTTTTAGACCCATGTCCCGATTGAAATGAAAGTTGTCTAAAAGAATGAATTGAAAACAACACTTTAGACAACCTCTGGGGAATTACATTTAATTCTGGGTGTCACATTTTAGTAAAGGTGTTGAAAAGTTGGACAGAATGTAGAGAACAAGAAATGTGGAGATCCTCAAAATGAACGAATATAAGGTCTTGTTGAAAGATGTAAATATTTCCCCTGGAGAAGATTGAGAAAGAACCTACTAGTTCACTTCATGGATTTGAAGGGATGTCATTTAGAGGGGTATCAAACTCGTTTTGTTTGATCCCAAAGAGAAGAATGGGGAGCAATGGGGAGAGTTGTAAAGAAGCAATTTATTCTTGTTGTGAAGAAAATCTTTCCAGAAATGGTTAAGATAGAATGAAAAGGGTTACCCTTTCTTAGAGGTCATCATGCAAAAGCCAGGTCATCCCTTTTGGGGGACCCTGTGAAAAGAATTCTTTTTTTCCAGTAAATGTTCAGAGAAATAATTTCTATTATTCTATGAATTTAATCCAGTTTGACTTATTTTAGACCTTAATGGCTAAATATTTCTATGCAAGTTCATATGAAAACATAGACTCAAAGCTATTCAAATGTTCCCACACATTATCACATAAAACTAATTTTGACACCTTTTCTATTTAGTCCAATAACTATTTCCAAAAAAAGAATATACAACTTATTTTATAGCTGTTAAGGGTTTTTTTGAACACTTAAAAAGTATCCCATTTTCTGTCCAACCAAGTGTTTAATCCCTTGTGCTGTGACATCTTAGTCAATTATCTTTTTTTGACACAGAACTTTATCAAATGGATTTTCAAAAATGTAACCAGGAATATATATTTCATTTCTTTTACCTATTATGGATGCAAAAAACTTCAAGGTCCTTTTGGGTGAATGGTGTGAGGTATTATCATATATTCCTATTGCCTTCCTGATGAAATTAAATGACACTAGCACACTAGCACTAGCAAACTGAAAGGATATATATCCTTTCAGTTATTTTTATATACGTATATAGCATACATATGTATAATATATATAATACACATATATAATATGTGAGTATTGTAGATATTCATATGTATGTGTATTCACACACACACACACACACACACACACACACACACACTTTTTCCCAAAGGGAAATAAAGCACCACAATATAAAAGTAGTATCTAACAGTTTGTGTATATGTGTGTGTGTGTGTGTGTATATACACACCGACATGTATACATATAGATGTATATATATCCTCTAATTTTAAACTGCTAACAACAAATGTAACAAACATGTTTTTTTTAATTTTTTCTCACAAACAGAAGATAAATAGAAATAGAATTGACAAAATACTCATAGATAATAAAAATCAGTAGGGAAGACCAAACTCACATATGACTCAGGTAGATACATACTGAATTGTCTTAGGACCAAAGAGGTCTCAAATAAAAATGTCATTACTAAAGTATAATATGTGGAATTTCGATCTTAAAAATAACTAATAAGTTTGGAAATGTTACAATTTTGAGCTTGATTACTTGATGTTAAGGAATTTTCTGACTTTGGTCCTAGTCTGTTCCTATTTTATCAATTTTATTAATCTGAAGATATCATTCGGGGCAGCTAGGTGGCGCAGTGGATAGAGCACCGGCCCTGGAGTCAGGAGTACCTGAGTTCAAATCCGGCCTCAGACACTTAACACTTACTAGCTGTGTGACCCTGGGCAAGTCACTTAACCCCAATTGCCTCACTAAAAAAAAACACAAACAAACAAACAAACAAAAAGATATCATTCATCAAGGACATAGAATTACTGATATAAAGCTAGAGGGACCTTAGAGATCATCCACAATAACCTCTTCATTTTTGTAGATAGGAATACTGAGGATGAGTGACTAAATAATTTGTCCAAGGTAACATAGGTAGAAAGCACGAAAGGAAGGATTTGAGCACAAGTCTTCTGATTCCAAAGTCATTGTTCTTTCCATTGTTTTCAAGTAACATGAAACTATGATGGATAATTAACCTATTGGATGGTAGAATGTGTATTGAATAATGAAAGATTCAGTCAATAAGCAATTATTAAATGCCTACCATATGTCAGCTACTCTGCTAAGCAATGGGGATATAAAGAAAGGCAAAAGACAGTCCCTGCTCTTGAAGTATAATATAATATAATGAGGGCAACTACATGAAAATAGATATGCACAAACAAGCCATAATGCAAGATAAATTGTAATTAATCAATAGAGGGAAAGGACTAACATTAAAGGAGATCAGAAAAGGCTTCTCACAGACCTCCTTTTGATGGCAATTAAAGGAAGCCTGGGAAGTCAAGAGGCAGCAGTGGGGTAGGAGAGAATTCCCTGCATTGGGGATAGCCAGGGAAAATGCCCATAATTGGGAGATGGACTATCTTATAGTGAGACAGACAGTATCACTGGATTGCATAGTATGAGAAGAGTTATAAGGTATGAGAAGACCAGAAGGATAGGAGTCATATGGATTGTGAAAGTGCCAAACAGAAGGTTTTATACTTAATCCTGGAGGTGATGGTTATCCAGTGGAGTCTATTGAATGGGCAAAGGAGGATGGCATCATTAGTTCTCTGCTTTAGGAGGATTAATTTAAAAGCTGAGAATATACTAAAGTGAGGCATGGAGACCAATCTATAAGACTTACAATAGACCAGACACAAGGAGATAAGAACCTGAATCAGGATGGTGATGGCAGTGTCAGATGAGAGAAGGGTGCATATAGGGAGATGCTACAAAGTTAAAATAACAGGGCTTGGCAATAGATTGAGTATTGTGGGAGGGGAGTGAAAGAGTCAAGAGTCAAGGATGACACCTAGGTTTCAAGCCTGAGTGCTTGGGAGGACAGTGTTACTCTTGACAATAATGGAGAAGTTTGGAGGAGGAGAGTTTAGGGGGAAAGATAATTCAGTTTTGGACATGTTGAGTTTCAGATGCCTATGGGATTTCCAGTCTGAGATGGCTGTCTCAATCAAATAACTGATACCCCAATATACTAAGGTGTTATTATTTTTTATAAATTTTGATAAATGTATGTTCCTATACTTTATTTTAAAAAGAGCAATTGTGTAAGTACAGGATGGGGAAGGCATAGTTAGGCAACAGTTCATGCTTTAAAGAAAAGATTAAGGGACAGCTATATGGTACAGTGGATAAAGCACCAGCCCTGGATTCAGGAGGACCTAAGTTCAAATCTGGTTTCAGAAACTTGACACGTACTAGCTGTGTGACTTTGGGCAAGTCACTTAACTCTCACTGCCCCACAAAAAAGGCTGATATTTTAAATAATTGCAACCTCCATGTAAGCCAATGGTGTGCCATGGCAGTTGAAAACAGCTAACTGGATCTTGGCTTCATCAATTGGAATTTACTTTCTAGAATACCAAAAATAGCTATAATTTGTTTAGTGATTTAAGGTTTGCAAACAACCTTATAAATATCTTATTTAGTCCTGGGATTTAGGTCTTATTTTTACCTTTATTTTAAAGATGAGGAAACTGAGAAAGTCAGAGGTTAAAGAAATTGCCTATAGCTAGTCATCCCACAACTAGTGAGTATCTGAAGCTATACTTGAACTCAGGTCTTCCCATCTTCAGGTCTGGTGCTCTGTCCATTATCTCAACTAATTGTGCCAACAAAGGGAATGATAGTTGGTAGTATGTTCCAATCAGACCCAATCTGGGATATTGATTTTACTTCCACATGCCACATGTTGGGAAGAAAATTGACCTCCAAAAAAGTGTAGTAAGAAAACAGGAGAGACTTGAAATCATTCCATACAAAGATTAGATCAAGCCATGAGTGATGTTTGGCTTGAAGAAGACTTTTTTTTGTGGGGAGTATAAATATTAGGTATCTCAAAATATTTGGAAAGCCATTATGTAGAGAAGAGACTGGACTTTTGGTGGCAGCTCTCCTTATTAGGATAGTGGTGAAAATACAAGAAAAGGAAATATCAGCTTTTAAGTTACCATTATATTCATTATGTCCCTAATATATTTGATTTTTTGGTCACAACTTTTCAACTTGTTCATTTGGAAAATATTCTCTCTTATTGGAAATATGCTTTTAAATTTGTGATGAAAGAAGAATTTACCTTCTAGAAATTTGCCTTATAGAACTTTTTTTTCCCCTGGACCACAGGCTTTATGTTTTCTTTATACTCTCTGTGATCTAATGACAATTTCATGGGAATCTTAGAATCAGGAGAATACTGAGGTCTAGCTCTAGTTGTACATTCATGAGTTCAGTAACTTTAGGTAAGTCATTCAAAGTACCTGGCCTTTACCTTCATTTTCTTATATTTATTGTGGGTATAATAAAATCTTGAAGCCCTATTTCCACTGCTCCTTGCACATGGAAATATTAATATGAAACTTGTTGAGAAGCCAAAAAAGTGTTATAGAGAAATGAAATGTTTGTAAAGGATATTATTTAGAATGCTTTGCAAGTTTTAAAGTGCTATATATATTCTAGATATTATTGCTCTTGCCATTCTAAACAATAAGTTTTTATTAATTCAGGGCAAGATCACATTATCTCTTTTCAGTTGTCATGGTACACCATTGGCATTTGACCTTGCAATTCTCAAAAATCCCCACATCTTTTTAAAAAAACATATATTTTAATTTATTTCATCAAATATTTCCCAATTACATGTACAATTCTTTAACATTCTTTTTAAAATTTTGAGTTCCAAATTTTTCTCCCTCCTGTCTCTCCCTAATCCCCTTGAGAAGTCAAGGAATATTATATAAATTACACATGTGAAGTCATACAAAACATATCCATATTTGCCATGTTGTAAAGGAAGATACACAAATACACCAATGAGAAAAACAAAGAAATAAAAAATGTAAACTTCAGTCTGTATTCAGAGCTCATCAGTTCTTTCTTTGGAGGTGGATAGCATTTTCCATTATGGGTCCTTTGTATTTGTCTTGGATCACTGTCTTGATCAGAGTAGCTAAGTCTTTCACAGATGATCATCCTTACGATATTGTTGCTGCTGTTTACAATGGTCTGGTTCTGTTCAATTTACTTGGCATCAGTTCAATAAGTCTTTCCAGGTTTTTCTGAAATCATTCTGCCTGTCATTTCTTATAGCACAATAATATTTCATCATAATCATGTACTATAACTTTTGTTCAGCCATTACCCAATTGATGGCCATCCCCTCAGTTTCCAGTTCTTTGCTACCACAAAAAGAGCTGTTATAAATATTTTTGTACAAAGGATCCTTTCCTTTGTTCTTTGATCTCTTTGGGATATAGACTTAGCAATGGTATTTCTCTGTCAAAAGGTATGAAACAATTTTATCACCCTTTGGAATAGTTCCAAATTGTTCTCCAAAATGGTTGAAGCAGTTTACAACTACACCAATAGGACATTAGTGCCATTTAGAAAAAAATTTAGTGCCATTTTTTAAAAACATGAATTTCTGCCAGCTGTCTTCCCCATTTCCATCTCTTCTCATCTTTTCCTTACCCCCTTCTTCATTCTATTCCTTGTGCTTCTCATTATCATCAACATCCCCAAATGTTTTAAAAACATTAATGACAATTCAGAGAGGGATATACTTTATTTTTCTGGAATATTCCATACAATCAATTAATCAGTCACATGATACAGATATATTAGAGTGCCTGCTGTGTGTCAGGCACTGCGCTAGGCATTAGGAATACTTTCCTTTGTCCAAGGCATTTCCAATGATTTCAAATAATGACTTTTTTTTTTTTTGGTGAGGCAATTGGGGTTAAGTGACTTGCCCAGGGTCACACAGCTAGTGTTAAGTGTCTGAAGCCAGATTTGAACTCAGGTCCTCCTGACTCCAGGGCTGGTGCTCTATCCACTACACCACCTAGCTGCCCCCTGACAAATTTTTTTTAAAAATAAAAAAAAAACTTTTGGGGACAGCTAGGTGGTGCAGTGAATAGAGCACCAGTCTTGGAGTCAGGAGTACCTTGTGTGACCTTGGACAAGTCACAAATCCAATTGATTTAAACATCAGGGGCTATCTCCAGTCATCCTAATGTATATCTTGCCACTGGACCCAGATGGCTCTGGAGGAGAGAGTGAGGTTGGTGACCTTGCACAACCCTTCTTCCCTTAAATCCAATTCATTGTGAGTCATGACATCACCTCTTTGAGAATGAAGGACAAACAACAACAACAACAATATTACAATTCAGTTCTTCCCTACACCAGTACTGCCTTGCTCCTTCCATCCATCACCTCCTCCCCCATGACATTGATATCCCTAATATTGTCCTTTGGTATCCTTTAAGCGTTTATCCTGGTAGAGTCTTGTAGACTCTTTCCCTGTCCTAATAAATATCTTCTAAAAAGTATTGATAGGATGATGCATTTAGTACTTCCCTGTGAGTCAGAATATAACCCATCACCAGGCATTTATGAATTGCCTGCTATGTGCTAGGCTGTGCATTAGACAGTGGGGATACAAAAAAAGAATGAAATAGTCCCTTCAGTTAAAGGGCTTATATTCCCTAGGGAGAGATGATATGTGCACTTATAAGTTTATACAGAGTATATGAAAATAAATTTCAAGTCACTTTGCTGAGAAAGTAGTAAGAGTTGAGGGGATCAGGGAAGACTTCATGTAGGAGGTGATATGTGAGCTGATCTTTGAAGGAAACTTCATGCTTCTAGGAACCAAAGGTGAGGAGAAAGTGTGTCCCAGCATGGACAACAAGAAGGTTGGTTTGGCCTTCTTGCTAGTTAAAGATCTGCTTTGAACACAAAGATAATTAAGGCTATCCCTACCTTCAAGGAAAATATTAGATATTTCTCGAGAATAAAACTATTAAACTAAATTTTAATTATAATTAATGAACTATAATACACATTAAAATGCAATGAGTTCATAGGAGAGATATGAAGTAGTAAGTGAAATCTGAGACTAGAGATGTATGGAGGGATCAGGGGATGGTATCAGCTAAAATTGCCCTCAAAGGATGGGATGATTTCAACAGTACAGATGAAGGGTGGGGGAGAAGGGTAGAGTATATTGGGGAATAAGAGATGGTAGAAGAAAAAGAAAGGACCTAAGAATGAAAGGATGAAATTTCTTTGGAACAAAAGATGAATAGGGGAACAGTGTGATAAAGCAGGAATAGCACGTTGATCTTAGTGGAATTTATGGTGTTTTTAGACAAAAGAGATATGGTTTTTCATCTCATTTCTTAGACAAATTAGTTTGTGAATTTGTACAATTCACTTGTGCTTAGTGGTTGCCAGTATGCCCATCATTATTGTGAGAGGGTGGCTTAGCTATTTCTAAAGGTGCAACCAGCTCTGGACTCTTTGGTTGCTTATATGAAAATTCCACGCTAAGGAGTTTAGACTTTATTCAGTAATCAATGGGCTATGTCTCAAGAAGATTAACCTAGCAGTAACATGTAGAGTGGATTAAAGGAGAAGGAGATTGGCAGTAGTGAGACTAGGGAGTATCTTACCAAAGTTTGGTTCAGATGAGAAACAAATAATGAGTCCCTATACTTATTTGTGTGGTATGAGTGGGAGTAGAAAGGAAGAGGAAAAATGTGAGAGGTTTGAGAGAGAAAGAATGGACAGGACTTCTTAGCTGTCTAGATATGACAGAAAACTGCGAATAGGTAGAGATTATTTCCAAGGATTTTAGGCTAGACAAACTAGATGGTGGTGCCATTAATGAGTAAGAGAAAAAGAAGAAAAAAATAACTTTCTTTTTTTTGGAAAAAATAATAAACTTTGCAAAATTAAGTTTTAGTGGCACGGTGGAAAGAGCATTGAATTTGGATTCATTGGACAAAGATATTATTTGGTGTGAATAGCTAGGTGGTAGACAGAGTAGTGGCCCTTGAGTCAGAAAGACCTGAGTTCAAATCCAGTCTCAGATACTTAGTAGCTATGTTGACCATGGGCCAGTCACATAACCCTGTTTGCCTCATTTTCCCCATCTGTAAAATGAGTTGGAGAAGAAAATGGCAAACTACTCCAGTATCTCTGACAAGAAAACCCCAAAAGGTCACAAAGAATCAGAGAGGACTGAAAATGACTAAACAATAAAAAAGTGACTTAGTCTCCCTTTTTGAATTTCAGTATCTTCATTGGTAAAATAAGAGGACTAAACCTGATAATCGCTAAGGTTTTATTTAGTTCTAATTCCCATGACTCTATAAAGTTTTTCTTGGGAATATCTAAGAGGAAATATCCAGCAGAAAGTTGGAAATGTGAAAAGAGCTTGGGGAGAGTTCAGGACTGAAGATGGAGATTTTAGATTCAGCCACATAGATGCTTTTGTAGAAGAATAAAAAGCCTTATTGGGTTAGCATAGTAAATGTGACTCACAATGGATTTTGTTTCTTTATCAGGTAAGTAGAAATAGCCTTGATAAAAGGCAGGTTTTAAGGAAAAATGCCTGCAGGGTAAATCCCTCTATACCCCAAGAGAAAAGGAAAAATGTGAGTATAGCAAATAAAGTTTGGGTTATCATGAAATTAAAGAGCCTGAAAAACTCTGAACCAAAATTTTTATCCTTATACTTTTTCTACACATTCATTAAGTAGACAACTATATCAAGTGAGTTGACAAGGGGAGAGTAAGGGGGCAGTGAATAGAGTGCCAATGGCATAAAAGGACACAATTCCCACTGGGCCACATTTTCTAAGTCCCTGACGGGGGAAAGACCTTTGAAGTAGTAGTAAGGATAATCTTTCTGAAACCAGATATGAAATGAAATGGAGCAGTATAGTGTATGTTTGATCAAAGAGGGTAAACACAAGAGAAGGTAAAGTGACTATTAGCAAAGACTGTGAGGATTTCAGTTAGCAGAGCCATGGTATAGGAAGACTATATCCAAAAATCAAGAAAGAATTAAGTGAAGCTTCAGAGATCAGTAAAGATTGGAAATATTGATCTAGAATATCATTCTATTTTTAGGTGCCAGGTAACTGATTTCCCCACCCACTTCACCCCCACTATACTCATAAACAAGCCAGTATTGTTTTAAGTAGGTAATGTGATTTGATTTTACCATTAAGAAAGAGCAAACATACCATGTTTGTTTTTATTCTTTTTGCCAATTCATAACAATATAGAAAATAGGTACCCTTGTTCTGCCTTTTTAATCATCTTCTACAAATATTTGACTGGATGACAACTTTTATTTCCCTCCCCCTGCCCCTTTTTTTCTTTTTTATTCTAATGCTGAAAAAAAAAATGAGGACACATTATCTTCTGTTGAAATCTCAGTATTTCAGTATTGTCTTGTGGTTCATACATGAATTGAGTCAGTTACCCTGAATGTCTGTGGAAATATGAAATTCTAGTTTAGGAATCTAACGTCTTACAATTTAGTTTACAATTTTTAATTTTACAATTAAATTTAAGTTGTCTCAACAAACATGGATTAAGTGCTTACTATGTGCACTTAGTATTAAAATACTATAGACAGTCACACTTTGATAGAATATAAATTCTACTGGGGTGGGATGGAGATAGGTTTTATCTTATATACATATACATACATATATTATACATAAAAACTATGTGTATGTATGTATATAACTATGTGTATGTATACATATAACTATATGTATGTGTGTATGTATATATATACATACACACACTTGCATGCACACACATATGTGTGTGTATTCCTTCTTCCATATAACTACCCTTTGAATACTTGAACACAGCTTTTATACCTTTCTTTAATATTCTCTTCTTCAAATGTAAGCATTTCTAGTCTCTTCAATGGATCCTCAAATGCAATGTTCTCAAGGAACTTCACTACCCTGGTCACCTTTCCGTGAACACTCTTCAGCTTATCAAATGAGGTAATACTTGTAAATGGCCTTACCTAGCACAATGCCTATAACATAACACATGGTATATAAGTGTTTATTTCTCACCCCTCCTTTCAATATTCTTCCTAAAATTCCATGGCTGGAATTATATACAATACTCTGGATACAGTGTGGTCAGACAGGTTCCAGAAGGATATTATTACTCTCTTAATCAGCCTAAATTCACATTAACTTCTTTCACTGCCATATCACACTGTTCATTCATATTTAACTTGAAGTCCTCTGAAACCCCCACCATAATCCTCTTGCGATTGTGAAGCTGACTTTAGAACATAACTGTAAGACCTTATATGTATCCTTGTCACATTTCATCTTATTAGATTTTTAGCTCAACACTTTAGCCTGCCAAGGTCCTTGGATACTGATTCTGTAATCCAACATGTTAATTATCGCTCCCTGCTTTGTGCCATATGCAGATTTGATAATCATGCTTGGAAGTTAAGATTATTTCATTTTTTATATTTGTATTTCCGGAACCTAATATATAACGGGTGCTCGTTAAATACTTGTTGATTAATTGATTGCTATCTATGCCTTTATTTAAGTCATTGAGAAAAATGTTTAATTACACAGGTCAAACACGCCCCCCTCCCCCACTGCACATGCATATATTTTGCTTGATCCTTAGAGGAATCTAGCAGTAATGGGTGGAAGATGCAACAACGACAACAACAACAACAACAACAGATTTAGGCCTAATATAAGGGAAAAGTTCCTAATAATTAGTGGAATGGGCTTTCTTGGCAAGTAGATTATGACTTCCTCCAGAGGGCAGGGCCTGTTTCATTTTTGTGGGTTGCTCTTGCTGGAAAGTCTTCAAGTGGCAATAAGTTGATCACTTGTCATGGATACTGTAGAAAGGATCCTTGCTCAGAAATATATTAGACTAAATGATATTTTCTCAAGTCCTTTTAAATTCTGAGATGCTGTTGTTCTAGTTCATGATAGAACTTACGTCTGTCCTGAATAAATGAATGAAAGTTATACAGTACAATATTGTAGGGGGGAAAGATCACTGAATTTGGAGTCAGAAGACATGAGTTCTAAACCCAACCGAGATACTAATTGGTGTTTTTGTTTATAGCTTCTCTGGGCCTCAGTTTTCTCACATGAAAAATTAGGAGATTGGAATAGATCTTGTGTAACATTCTGTGATTCTGTTAAGTTATATAGGGATACATTTCATCTCAGCGTAAGAGCAATCTTCGTGACAACTTAGGTTGTCTAAAATCAGAATGGTCTAAAATAGGTAGCAAATTCCCTGTCCCTGGAAGTGTTCAGACCCAGGCTGGCAAACTGCCAAACTGCAATACTATAGAAGGGATTACTTTATAAATGAGGTAGTGGGTTACTTACTCTCCAGGGTCCCTTCCAACTCTAAAATTCTATGATTCTCTGAAAATGGCTTGATCTCAGAAGAAAAGCTGCGAAAGAGATCCATTGGTCATGTTTAATTGCTGCTCTGAGTCTTTTCTTAATCAGAAGGAAGGAGATATTTTTTTCTATCCATTAGCTTTCTAGGAGAGGCAACTTCATTCTAACTTTTGAATAATTCGAATAAAGGTGTCAGGTAGATTAGTGCGTTCTTCTTCTCTGAAGTAGTTGGAACAGACAGTAATCAGTCTTAATTTACCAGCTGTGTCTTAGAGCCACTGATAATAGTAGTCTCATCTTTCAGTAGAGAAAATGAAGTTACTGCCACCGATGATGTATGAAGAAAAGCCTGTCTACCAAAAGAATTGTGAAAACAATTTAATCAGGCTTCTAAAACACGTCGTAAGCATATTTATGTGTGTTGATTTAATTAGTAGGACACAGTTTGCAATTTCAAGTTTATCAGTAGAGTAGAAAGTGGAATAGTCAGCTATCATATATGTGGATTATTATTCAAATCCTCCATCCTTGCTAATGCGTTCCATAAAGACCTCCTATAACATTTGTGGAAATGATTTCTGTGTAAGTCCATTATCATGGCTTTTTAAAATTTCAAATGGCTGAGGTTAGGAAGTAAGATTAAGAGAAAGTTATAGGACTATATCTTTTATTTAAACCCTCCAAAAAGATGTCAGAATGTGACAATAATGAAACTGTATCTATAAAAATTGGCCTTTACTCATTTTATCAGGGAATTGGCAACATTTTAATGCCATTATTTATGTTCAGCAGCTTATGTTTGCCTTTGTATTAAGGAGAGATAGATTGTAATGTGTCTACTGGGTTCAAGTCCATGGCGGGGCAAGCTTGGAGGCAGAGGTGGGAGAATCAACCCCATGTTAATTTGGAGAAGTTATAATTGAGGCTTTTAATAACAAAAATATTAATGGCTATATTAAAGAAAAATAATGTTTATGGCTCTAAGTTACAGAAGTCCAGAAGATGTAATGTCGCTTGGTGATGGGGAGAGGAATGGTGGAAAAATTACAGGATTTTGGTTAGGTTCAGATTCCAGCTTTTTGTGTATCCATGGTCAAATTTCATAAACTCTTTTCTGTTATTGATGTTTCCTCATCAATAAAATGATGGGGTTGGACAACAAACATAGTTCTGGTCTAATAAATTAGGAATCTAGATTTTTGAAGAGGACATGCTGTTTGACTTTGAAACTAAGCTGGTTTTGCTCAGAGAGCCTCATTTTAATTTTTTTATGCAATAGTATAATACTGACCTTGTACAGATACACAGGAAAATAATTTGGGGTGATGAATTTAGCTTTTAAAAAATGAATTCTGAGGGAATCCTCATCACTTGTGAATGTGAGTAAAGAAGCCGGGATTGATAAGGAAACAAAAATTTAAAGAAAAGTTTTAAAAAGAGATTGTAACAACTAACATTTAATGATTTAGAATGAAGGACCAAATTGGATTGCTTAGCAGGAGTTCTGAACCTCAGCCAACACCCTGGCCTTAGTTCCATTTCTTCACAACAAATATTAGCATTTCTGTTTTGCTTGAAGGCATACACTGTTTTTTTCTTCATAATAAACCTGTAAAGCTAAGTGTACAAATATTAGTCTTGGAATGTAAATTTTTTAAGGGCAGGGGCTATTTCATTTTTTTCTTGATATCCTCATTTCCCAGCACATTAGTACACAGTAGTCACTTAATAAATGATTCTTAAGTGATCATCTTTATAGATGGGGGCACCAAGGCTTAGAGAATAACATTTGGCTGCCCATGGTAAAATCAGCTAGTAAAATCTATAATTTCATTGTTGTAAATACTACACTCCCTCTCTCAATGCAGACCATAACCCCTTCATTTCTTATTAGCATGTGATCTTCATATTTCTTGTGGAAAGAAAATTTATATGATGGCCTATCATATGGTGACAACTTATTTGTACATAGCTCCAGTAGTCCCTGGACAATATGTATTTTATCACTAGCCTATACTAGACTCTAGTCTATCCACCTTATCTGGAACAGTGGGAACCTCTGATCTACTAGTATAGTACTTCTGAATTCATAGTAATCTCCACACCATACATGATAAAAATAGTTCTACCTTAAATTTAAGGGGGAACATTTCTTAGGGAATGATAAAATTTAAATGATAGAATTTAACCTCATTAAAGCCTTAGAACTAAAATAATTGTGGATATTGACACAACTACCTAAAATGATGATAATGACATGGCACATCAAAACTTATGCAACACAATGAAAGCAAGGAAAAGAGAAAAATGGAATGAGTATATAATTGTAAAGATCAGAAAAATGAAAAAATTAATATCTTCAGAACAAATACAAAGGGAGAACTATTTAATATTAAAAGAGACATAGATAAAATAGAAAATTACCCTAGAAATGATAACCAAAACTAAGAGCTGCTTCTTTATTTTTGTTTTTTGCAAAGGCTAATAATAAATCCTTGATTAAACTAAGAAAAAGAGAAAAGAAAATAGAATAACCAATTTTTTAAAAAATTAACAGGGTGAATTCATAGCAAACAGATGAAATAAAAGATAAATATCAGAAATGACTAGAAATAGTTATATGGCAGAAAAACTGATAAATCACAGGAAATGGATATATATGTGCATATGAAAGTATTTTTTTTAGCGACAAACATTTATTTTATTTTTTCCAGTTACATGTAAGGGTAGTTTTCAACATTCATTTTCATAAGATTTAGAGTTCCAAATTTTTCTCCCTCCCTCCCTTTCCTCCCCTCTCCAAAAGACCACAACCTGGTTATATATGTACAATTCACAAGTTCTCTTTTTATCAGTTCTTTCTATGGGGGTGGATAGTAAGCTTCGTCATTAGTCCATTAGGATTGTCTTGGATCATTGCATTGCTGAGAGTAGTTAAGTCCTTTACAATTGCTCATTGAACAATACTTCTGTCGCTATGCAGAATGTCCTCCCAGCTCTGCTCACTTCACTATACATCAGTTCCTGAGTCTTTCCAAGTTTTTCTGGGATCATCCTATTTCTCATTTCCTATAGCACAAGACCATTCCACCACAATCATATACCACAGCTTCTTCTGTCATTCCTCAATCGATGGACATTCCCTTGATTCTCAATTCTAAGCCACCACAAAGAGTTGCTATAAATATTTTTTGTACAATTTTTCCCCCTTTTCTCTTTTTCATGATTACTATTGTTAACTGTTAACCTTCCATCCTATTCCCTTCCCCATGATATTTATTCTATTATCCATCTTCTTTCATCATATCACTCTTCAAAAAATATTTGCTTCTGTCTGTCCCCTCCCCCAGTCTGCCCTTCCTTCTTTTTCTACATATGAAAGAAGTATATAAGCTAACAAAATTGTATAGCTGTTACATACCCTGTCATGGAATTGTTATTACTTAGATTTCCTTGGAATTAAATCAACTCTTACTCAGGTTTTTATTTTTTCTGAGGTCTCTTAAGATATAGTAAAACTTGATTAAGCACATCCTATGGGAATGAGTTGAATTGATTGGGTTTTTTTTGTTTGTTTGTTTTTGTTTTTTCTTTTTTGGTTAAATAGGGTTTAAGAAAAAAAAAGCTAACCCTTATTGTTAAAATTCTTTCTAGAATGATAGAATTTTAGAGCTAAAAAGGACCTTAGGAATCACCACATCCAATTCCTTCATTTTACATATGAATTGTCAGAAAAAAATAATCAATTGCATGTTGCCATGCAACTAATTAATGGTAACCTCAGACTAGAACTCAGGTCTATCTACTAGTATATTTGTAAGTTACTTGTCCTGCCTTGGAAAGAATATCGTAGTGAATACAACATTAATTTTCTTTAATTTTTAAGAAAGAAACTTTTATCATAACTTTGAGTGCTGATGGTCATTTGTTATTCTTATCAATTACGAAAAATTAAGTAAAAAGCATTCTAAGTCCAAAAGATAGAGTGAAGGGTTTTTTTTGTTGTTGTTGTTATTGTTGTTTTATTGTTGTGTTTTTTCTAAATCTCTGTTAATTATTTTCTTGTTTTAATTTTCTTTAGTCATAAAAGTAGAACATATAAAATATTATAAGGAAAAAAATACTAGTTAATTGAGGAGTTGAGTTAGTAGGAAGTGTGTGGGTGTAGCTAGATGGTGCAGTGGATAGAGCATGGGCCCTCTCAGGAGGACCTGAGTTCAAATTCCATCTCAGACACTTGACATTTACTAGCTGTGTCACCCTGGGTAAGTCACTTAATCCCAATTGCCTTGCAAAAAGTGAAAACAAAAAGGAGTTAAATATATGGTAAATTGATGTTTCACTAAATGCATTATACTTGATTGTCTTATGTGGATTATGTCATATTATAATCACTTCAGAAAAAGTTCTCTTACTGTTATTTTTGGCTTTAAGTACAAAGAGGTAAGTAAATAAGGGTGGTGTATATAGTGATTAGTGTGCTTGACTAGGAAGACCTGGGTTTAAATCTTGCCCCACATACTTAGCAACCATGTGACTCTGGCCAAGTTGCTTAACCTCCCTTAGGTTCAGTTTCTTCATATGCAAAATGAGGATTATACATACATATACAATACATATGCATATACATATATGCATATATATACATATGTATGTGTATGTCTGTATATTATTTAACTGTTTTTAGGATTAAATTAAAAAATTATAGGATGATAGATTTAGAGTTGGAAGGGACCATAGGGGTCATTGATTCCACATCCCTTTCATTTTAAAGATGAAGAAAATGAGTTCTATAGAGGCCAAATGATTTGCCCAGTCCTAGTCACACAGGTAGTAAATGTCTAAGTTAGGATTCTTACCAAGATCTTGATTTCAATAAGGCAGCTGGTGGGAGAGTGAATAGAGCACTGGGTCTGGTGTCAGGAAGACACAAGTTCAAATTCAGCCTCATATCCTTACTAGCTATGTGACCTTGGGCAAGTCACTTAACTTGTATCTGCCTTAGTTTTCTAGCTATAAAATGGAGATAATATCACCTCCCTCACAGTATTAGTATGAAGAACAAATAAGATAGTATTTATATTTTAAAAATGCTTACATTGGTGTCCAGCACTTAGTAGGGCTATATAAATGATTATTTTCTTTCTTCCTCATCCAATATTCTTACCATTACTTTATACTGCTTCTTTCAGAAGTGTGGCAAATGTTATAGTTCTGTATAAAAGCCAGACAAATTATTATTAAATAAATCAATGGATTTTAAACCATCTTCTCAAAAGCACATTTTGTTGCAGAGTAAAGAATATTTTTGTGGTTGCACCTGGATGCTTTGTCATCTGTTTCCCCAGTAGACTTGAGAAATAGAAGCCCCAGAACCTAAAATGGGGATCTTTAAGCTGACTGTGACTACTGTTTGCTTTGCTTTATGCATCTATCCTCTTTCACTTGAATGAGTCCGTAATTGTTCTAAATTGCTTTGTACATTGCTGTGATATATCCTACTCTTAAAACAGCTTAATAAAACCAACTGGCATTACAATATAGATCGACTTTAAGTAGTAGTGCACTTCATCCTCTCTGTCCCATCTTATAGTGAAATGGACTCTCCTTTCAGATCTTTCAAGGGCAACAGGGAAAAGATCCATTTTTATGGGAAATTAATTACTTAGAGGTGATTTTAGATAGGATAAGAACCACACCTGTGATTTCATTGTGGTAGGGAATTCTTGGATGAAGTAACTCCTTCTACCATTGCATTTTATGGCCAGAGAGAGTTGGCAATGGTCATATAGCCCTTTTGTTAGATGTAATAATTAAATGTAGACCTTTTGACTCTGAGTCTGGCTCCTCCATACTTCTTCTAGAGATAATTCTATATCTTGTTAAAAGGGTTAAATGATGGCCATTTTCTTTTTAATCTTATGTCAGTATTCAAGTGTCTTGGGAATGATAAATAAAAGCACCATCCCTTCACTGAATATCTGACTGTAGTGACATAATCTTGTTTTTAAAACGGAAGTACATTCCAACTAAGTTTATTTTCTATTTGGGGAGTATCTCCTCTCACCAGGATTTCTCAGTGAATTTTTATGGTGATTTCAATTGTTCCTTGAGTAATTCTTGCATCAGCCCTAGCTTCTTCAGCCCACTGACACAGCTCCAGATTAATCCCAGAGTGTGTCATGAATCAGTGGGATGAGAGTTAATAGGAGGCAGAAAAAAAAGTAATAATGCACCAATCCAATGCAGAATCTTTCCTGCCAATGGAAATGTGACTGTTTGGAGCTAGTTGTGTGTAGGTGATTATACTGGCATAGGGAGCAAGCTATAGCTTAAAACTGGACACATTCAAATTTCTATCCTCTGTAGTTTGCATTTATGTCACTTTATAATGCAATGAGCACCCTTATTTTGCCAGAAATCTTTGCAATATCAAGTAGACCAGACACTTGAGTGACTATCACAACCTGTACATCCTGTTTCTCCCCAGCAAAGAGGGTGTCATTAAAGTCTAACCCTACTGAAGATTTCATTTGCACTGGATATAAAGTTGCTGGGAGATTCTGCAGAGCCCTCAAATGCAATGCTGCTCTGTTTCACATGTGGCCAATCATAATGTCCCCATGTGGCCCATAACAAATACATATCTACATATATATGTATGTGTGTACATAGGCACAGATGTGATGGGAAGCAGAATGTTGTAGCAGAATGAGAACTGGATTCGAAGCCAGAGGAACTGGATTCAAATCCCAGCTCTGACAACCATTATGTCCCTAGGCAAGTCATTTTACTTATGCAGGCCTAAATATTTTTCATCTTTAAAATGAGGATTTTGGACTAGATGATCTCTAAAACCCCTTCTTACTCCAAAATCCCATGCTAAGATGATACAAATTTAGAGAGATATTCTTATATATTCACACTTTCATTCTTTACACTCCTACTCTCTTCTGGTATCTTCTCCCATTCTACGCCTCATCCCAAAACAAATACTTCCTTTATCTTGTTCGGGTCCCATGTGTGTTCACTTATTTCCCTCCTAGCTCATATGTCCTTGCCAAATTCTTTACTTCTAAGGGGTCATCCCAAAGAATATTTCTTGGAGTGCCCTCGTCACTAAGGTATCTAACAACCCTGAAGCCAAGGTGCCAGTCAGTGATGGCATGGAGCGCCCACCAGCAGCTGTGTTGTCATTTAGCAACCTTAGGAAATACATTCTGAAAATCCATAATAAAACTTTTGAAAAATCTCCTGCTGCAGAGGGATATTTAAGGTAGCAAGTCTGAAACACAGTGTGGGCAGGTTGCTAAGCAACAACCAGTTTCTACAAAATCTGGCACTTCAGTTGTTAAAATAAATGGCAAGGCACATATCATCTAACTATAGGACTCCTTGGCAGAACAAGCGGGTTCCCTTGTTGGCCGACCTAGAACCCAGTGGGGCTTGAGCTTAATACTAGCTAACAATGGACAATAAATGCAAAACTCTGAATTTTACAAGGTTGTACAGATTATGTGTTATGAGCCATATGGCCTAATAAAGAGTCTTGCTGAGAACTTTCAATGAATGAATGAATATAAATCATTGTTAAGCATTTTCTATGTGATATTCACTATCCTAAGTGCAGGGGATACAGATATAAAATTAAGACAGACCCTGCCCTTCAAGCAGTCTATATTCTAATGGAAGAGAAAACACATATGGGAGAATCAAGGATGCATGATATCTAGTGATTTTCTTCTAAGTTTTGAGCCAACATGAAGCCTTAGATATTCAAAAACTTTCATCTGATATTACTATCAGACTTTCAAAGGTCAGCCAATAGAGTGGCAGCCAAGGTCAAGAAATTGGCTGATTTTCACTTGTGGGTTGCAAAATTTATCATAGTATAGTACATTGAAGTGGAAAGAACATTGGATTTGGAGTCAGAAGGTCTTCAGTGCAGTTTTAGGTTTTTCAAGCTGTGGGAATTTAGACAAGTTGTTTGACTTTCCTGAGTTTAGGGTTCCTCATTTGTGAAATGATAACAATTGAATCACAGTATTTGAATTTGGAATGGACTACAGTAGACTTCTAATCCAATTCATCTAAGAAAGGAATCCTCAGTAAAACACACCCAACAACTGGTTACTGAACATCTGCTTGAAGGCCTCCCAAGAAGGCCTACCCCCTCTTGAGGTGGACCGTTTTATTCTAGTATGATGACACTAGTCTTTCCCATCTCAGAGGGTTTCTTTGAAGATTATATGAGATACTTTATGAAAAAACTCAAAAATGTTTAAGTCAACTAATGGTCAACTACTCTTCAAAATCTCCTGGCTTTCCTAGAAATCTCCTGACAAAGTCCTTGATTTATTGCTGGTGAAAAAAGAGTAGAAGTTTCACAAAAGTAGATTTAAGGCTAAATGTGAAGGTTTGTGTAGGGAAAGGAGAAAATACAAGGAGAGGCTCAGTCTAAGGAAAAAGCACCCAACAATGAGTACTGTCTAAAAGTGGAATGGGCCACCAGAGTAGGTTGGGAGTTATCTACCACCGAAGGATAGATGCCTACTTGTCGGATTGTGGTAGAGGATATTTCTTTTTAGATATGTGTTAGACTCTCTACTCCTTATACTCCTTTCTAAACTATGATTACTGTCCCTCCAGTATAGGATATGTGACTCAAACAGGAACAAGGAAACTGGGAAGAAGATAGGGAGATAGGAGGAGGAATGAGGGAGTGACAGAGGAAGGGAGAAGGTGTTGGATATAACTCAAAGGGAAACTCACAATGGCATAAGGGATTAGGAAAAACTGGCAAAGGCCATAGTATTTATGAAATGAGGCTTCTAATTCCTTAAAAAATAATAGTAATAAAGAGTAGAAATATAGCACTTTAAAGCTTTCAAGTTGCTTCACATACACTATCACATTCGTTCACTGTAACTACTCTGTGAGGTAGGTACTAGTATTCCTGTTTTTCAAATGAGGAAACTATGCCCATAACCCAATACCCTCCTATATTTCTAGTCTTCTGCCAGCCAAGAAATGTTGACTCTGGGCATTTTCTCTGACTGTCCCACATCCCTGGATTACTCTTCTTTCTCATCTCTGCCTACTTACTTCTCTGGTTCCCTTTAAGTCCCACTTAAAATCCCACCTTCCATAGGAAACCTTTCCCCATTCTAGTGCCCTCCCTCTCTTAATTACTTCCTATTTATTCTAAAAATAATTTGTTTGTACATATTTTTTACTTGCTTTCTCCTCCATTAGATTGTGATCTCCTTGAGGGCAGTGACAGTCTTTTGCCTCTTTTTGTGTCCCTAGCACTTAGCATAGTACTTGACACATGAAAAGTAGGTCTAGGGGCAGCTAGGTGGCACAGTGGATAGAGCACCGGCCTTGGAAGCAGGAGTACCTGAGTTCAAATCCGGCCTCAGACACTTAACACTTACTAGCTGTGTGACCCTGGGCAAGTCACCTAACCCCAATTGCCTCACTAAAAAAAAAAAAAATTAAAAAAAAAAAGAAAAAGAAAAGTAGGTCTAGATCTCTCTCTCTCTCTCTCTCTCTCTCTCTCTCTCTCTCTCTCTCTCTCTCTCTCTCTCCCCCCCCCTTCTCTCTCTCTCCCTGTCTATTGAATAACTGACTGAATAAGGATCAGATATCTGCCTAGAGTTACACAATTTGGTAAATCTTAGGTGAAATTAAAACACAGCTCTTCCTGACTTTTAGCTCAGTACCCCAACTTTTACTCAGAACTCATGTACATTCATCTAGGGTATCCTTGTTCACATGATGGTAGCAGACACATTTGAGAACTCCCTGGAGAGCTGCTCATCTAAATAGACAATCTAGTGCTTCACCCAGTACTCCACAGTCAGCAGGAATGATAATGGAATTCATGGATTAATGAATAGTTTAAAAAGCAAACCCAGGTCTGTGGTCTTACAGAGCTACTATTTATTTCCTTTGTAACCCTAACTATCACATCCCTATTCCATTCCATGATTACTAAACTTAAAATAGTTTAAGGCTATTTTTAAAGTGGAAGGAAGTTCCGTTTATGTGAATGTGAAGGATTGGACCTTTGAGACCTGAATTGGCAGAATAGCATGTAGAGGAAAAACTGTTGGTAAATAACTTCATTCTGTGTTATAGTCAAATAGGCTTTCCCTTTATCAGGGGAACAAGCAAGTTCTCTGGGGAGGGAAGGTATATTCATAATCACCTTGAGCCAGGCTTGCTATATTAATCCTTGCCACTGTGTCTTTTGATTAGGCTTAAGTTGGGTGACTTGGTACATTCCTTCCCAGTATATATATATGTGTGTGTGTGTGTGTGTGTGTGTGTGTGTGTGTGTGTGTGTGTGTGTGTATTTGCTGGTATTTAGCCCAAAAGAGAGAAAAAACAGATCTTTGGGGGATTATTATGGACTTTTTTTTAGATCTGGAAGGAAATGTGATGATCATTTTAGAAATCCCTCTTACATTAAAAAAAAAACAAACACAACAACAAACCAAACCTTTTTCTCCCAAGTAGGGGAAATGATTTATCTAAGGTCATACAGATAATTAGACTGCCTAGAACACAAGACTAAGTCCAGATGTTATTTCCATAGTGTTTAAGGAGATCACAACATTATAAAGGTTTCATAAAGGAACACAGGGTGTTGAATATGGTCTGGATTTCTCACATTTTACTTCCTTCTGTAAACCCAATAATACTGACTTGCAGGCTATTTCTCACATACAAAACACTCCATCTTCTATATCTTTGCTTTTTCATTGACTGCCTTCCATGCCAGTAATGCTCTCCCTTCTTACCTCTTGAAATTCCTTGCTTCTTTTAAGACTAAGTTCAGATTTCAACTTCTATAGGAAGCAACCCTACTCCCACTATCTATGGGTTTCTTCCCTTCTTTGTGGAGTTGTTCCGACACTTCTGTATTATTGGTGGGATCAGAACCCAGATCTTTCTGTCACCAAGTCAAGCACTTTATCCTCTTCTGAGATGACAGTTTATTTAAAATGTATTTGAATAATGGAAGTTTTAAAGCTGTGTTTAATCCCAATGTTTTGTTTCTTTTTTACTTTATTACTTTGACTTGAATATATGCTCATTTAATCATTCAATAAACATTTATTAGGTGGTTCCTATATGAAGAACACAATGTTAGGTATATGGTATACAATATTACATTATCAATGTATAATCAAGGGGTAAAATAATGTGCTATATAAGATCTATTAGGGGAGGAAAGACTGTCAAAGACCCATAGTCTGATAGATATGGAAAAATGCCCCAGGTGATTTTTCCTCAATTCCATGTCTCAGTAGAGTGGCTCAATTCTTATATCAGGCAATAGATAAACATTGAGGTCAGATGCTAGGTTTTTTAAAGTTATGTGGTGTGATCAAGTGGTTTAGGTCTGTAGCATAGGATAGAAATGATCTTCTTAACTCATACTGACCCTAGATTTTCACCTGAAAGACTCCAAAGATAAAGGATACATGCAGTAACCAAAATTAACTTTCAAGGATTCTCGTAATGCCTAGAGAAATGTGGGAATGATGTAGTTTTATAAAGTACCTTAGTCTTTGCTTGGGCCCCATCACCAATTTGCATGCATACTGAAAATTTTGAGAAAAGTTACATATTTCTTGTCCTGATGCATGGTATTCTTTGACCTTGAGGCTAAAAGAGTGCACAAAAAAAGGAGAAATTAATATCTCAACAAGGTCAAGCACTTTCCCTGGATCTTGGTTATATTTTTCTTGATCATGTTACAAAATATTTTTTCACACTCACCCAACTCTTGCCAGCAACAAGACCAAAATCAATGGTTCCAAGTTTAATGATGTGACAGTGTGTTTTATGTTGTAAGTTTGAAGTTTAATTTAGTTTATGTTTTATACAATACTGTATAGTTAATCATTATGAACTGTAAAATTACATTTTCTTATCTTTAGTACATCATGAGGTATGTCAGAATAAATTCTTTTTTTTGTTTTGGTGAGGCAATTGGGGTTAAGTGACTTGCCCAGGGTCACACAGCTAGTAAGTGTCAAGTGTCTGAGCCCAGATTTGAACTCAGGTCCTCCTGAATCCAGGGCCAGTGCTTTATCCACTATGCCACCTAGCTGCCCCAGAATAAATTCTTAAATGTCTTTGCCTTTCTCTGTATTCATTACATCTCTCTCTCTGTGTAAAGATCTGTTTTTAAATTGTCCTCATTTGGGCAATTGAAGTGTTTTCATCAGAAACTGTTATATTTTTTCTACTTTTGGGGACACCTGTAAAATTTTAAAATGACATATATTTAATTGATACAAACATACCTTATCCTTACAGATAAGGCTGGAGACCCTGAAAACTCATAAATAAATTGACCTAACAAAAATTTGTTGTGGTGGAAAGAGCATGGGATTAGGAGTCAGAGAATTTGGATTTGGATCTGAGACATACCTATGTGACCTTGAGCAAGTCACTTTACTTTCTCTGGATCTAAGTTTCTTTATCTACAAAATGAGAGAGTTGGACTATATGACCTTTCAGGATTTTCCACTTCTAAATCTGTACTCCTAACATGTCTATGCCATTTCTTCAAAACATCATTTCCACCATTTATATCCAGTTCATTTATGATCGCTAGTGACTTGTACTTGTTTCACTGGCAAGATACTATAAATGTTCTTATTAAGTAAATTTGATACCATTTTATAAATCATGTAACAGTAATCAATGTTTTTTGTGTTATGCTTATGAATTTTTATACCAAGTGGCTTTTGTAGATGTAAAATCACGTGTAGACACCATTTCCTTGAACCAGTCTTTGCCTAAAAGTGATACAATTTGATCTGATATAGAGGTTGTTCCAAGTTTGCTGATAAATACAAAGTATTGTTTGTATGCAGTCACCTCCAGTAAGGAAATGCTGCCCTTCATAAACTGCAGAGTATAGAAATACCATCAAGTTAGAGGTTAGAAAGCCATTCAAATCCCTTAAAGTATCTGTTCAAAATTTTATTCACGTGGACAACTGTAAAGTGTATTTTCTTGTGTATTAATCACTTTAGGGATCACTTTAGTGGCAGCCTGTGAGCTCTGTAAAGTGGAATCCTTACTTTCACTTTTCAAAACGGCATGTGTAGAAGGTTGGGCCTGACAGATGGAACTGAAACTGACTAAAATCAAAGGAAACTTACAGGGACTGACCCTGTTTAAAGGTACAGTACTATGTGGAAAGTTTTTTCTTTTGTTCTAATAAGATGAGAATACCTCTCTTATTAAAATGAACACAGTCCAAAGAATCAATTTTTTTTTAAGAGCTTCGATCACTCACTAAACATATATTAAATACCATCTATATGTGACAGAGTCTTAAATAGGCAGTGTTCTTCCAAATATGGTTATAAAGTAAACTAATCAACCTCATAATAACAATAATAATTCCATGTTTCTCAATACCTTTAAAACTAACAGTGCTGTGACATAAGTAGTACATATATTCTTATCACTATTTTATAGATGAGAAAAAACAACAACATGAAATATTCAAAAGAATGTTGGGCTTCGAGCAAATGCAACTTGTGCTTAAGTCCCACCTCTTATACTTAATTAGATTTGTTATTCTAGGCAAGAAGTTTAATTTTTATACACCTCAGAGAACCTTGTAGAGTTAACTGTTAATGAGTTATCACCGTTATTGTCTAGGCAAGACCCATCACCTCCTAGTGCCCAGGGCAACTCTTTAAGAATATAATTTGCAGAGAAGGTGCCAACTTTTATGAGTAGAGGGGATTCCTTATACCCATTAAATCACAGGTCCAACCTCTGTTCCTCTACCTTCCCCCATCTCCATCCCCATTCCCATCACATCCCATTTCTATCTTTACCCCTATTCTGTCCCTATCTACTTCTCCATCCCTATCCATATCCTTGCTCCAATCTGTTGAATTATAGATTGGTTATGACCTGCATTGGGTGGAGCCAGTTACCAAACCTATGCTGATGAAATTATAAAATTCCTTCATAAAAATGTGTATAGATGAGGAAAATGAGGCTTAGTGAGGTTAAATAATGGTTTAAAAACTCTTAAATCCTGACTCTCATCTCATCGATATTTCTAATATACCATGTTATTTCCAGTATGTAATTATATTATAGTTAGTCTTTTTGTAAGATGCCTTTAGTATTCTGTTGATATATATATACATATGTACACATATGTATATATGTTTATATGTATATTTATGTATAAGTAAATGACTATTCCAAATTTCTAATGACTGAAGTTATTAATTTAAAATTTTATATTGTCAGATTTTTATTTCTATAATTAATTTGACTTTAATAATTTTTATTATTCTAGTGTCTTATGTTAAAGAAGTATAATAGTACGTTATAAATAAAAAGTTTCTGATATGTTACATCAGATTACAAATGTTTTCGATATATGTGTTTGTGTGTACATGTGTATGTAGTTCATAATGTCATAATTTCAAGCTAATATCATTTGTACAGGCCATTATTCCCATGTGTCTTACCCTTGTCACCAAGCAATAAATCAATTAATCTTTGAGTGCCTATGTGCAAGGCACATACTAGGTGTTACAAGAGTTACTGAGAGTTACTTAGGAAGAAATGTAGATAATTTATGAGAAAGACTTGCAGTATTTTTTTTATCCACACTCTATTTTCTTTTATTCATTTTGGTTCTTCAAAAGTTTCTCTCAAGAATGAGAAAAACATCTGCATCAAACAAACAAAAAACAAACAAAAAACTTTTATCCAAACTACATCTAAGCAAGCAAAGGGGGGAAAATGTAGGTGGGAACTGAAATATATTCTTATTCTTCAATTGTGTTATGCATATTTAAACTGAGCTGTTTCTTGATATATATCAGAAATTTTTAAAGTGCTACTGAATATTCCGAAGGAAAAGTGGCAACTTGTTATGCATTTATTAGTCCTTGGACTCAATCACTGTTGGAAAAGCTGGGCTTATTGTTTAAGTGGTCATAGTTTTAGAGAAGGAAGAAATAGCAGAGGTCATCAAGTGTAACCTTTTTTACTTTATGGAGGAGGAAACTCAAGCCCACAGAGAAGAAATGATTTGCTTAGGATCTCAGAGGCAGGAAGTGATAGAACTAGAATTAAACTGACTCTGAATCCAGTAATCTTCTCTCTTTGGATAATCATCCAAAAGCTTGCTTCCTCTTTGGTGGGGGTGGGCAGTAAGTAGGTAGAGGATGAGGAGGTGAGAATTATGGGGTGCCTTTGGCATGTGATTGCTTCCCTAATACTTCACAGGAACATTTCACTATATGCTTTTATAGATTTATGTAGCTTGCTGGGGGTGGGGGTGATGGGTGGGAAACTTTCTCTGAATTTGTGTAGTGATTTTTAAGCTTTTAAAAACATTTCTGAGTTTACTCATAAATCCAGGCTGACACCAGATGGTAACTCTTCATGCTTCTGACAAAGTTTACTGCCTTACAGATCCCTTGTCATGTAATTTCCCTCGGTTTTTATTGTTAGTAAAAGCCTGAGCACAAAAATGAAGTACATTATGGATCCAGTGCTTTTCCCTACAATCTTCTGATGTTGTGCTCCTTGGTGATTTCTCTATCTTTGGAGAATGATTTTCATTCCATCAGGGAAACCGTTCGTGATCATGATTCTTTGAAACTGTAGCACAGAGTAAAGAGACACTGCCTTCCTTACCTTTAAGTCCTTATTTCTGTTTTTTCAGGACTGTGGCTGAAATTCTTAGATAGTCTCCAATAGCAGTGGTTACACACAATCTGGCACTAGTAGTTTTTACTTAAATTTGTGTACTTTAATAAGGCTCACCTCTAGCCCAGCAAGGATTATTAAGTCAGCATGATACAAATTAAAAATACCCAAGCAGCGTTTCCTTCAGTGTCTTAGTCACAGAGCCTGTGGAGTCAGTGGTACAGGTCTAATTTCTTTATATCTAAAAGATAAGCATGGAAAAAACAAAATTAGCAATTGCATAAACAAGGAAAGCCTATGACAATGATCTAAGGATTGCACTGGTCATTAATTGCCATCTGGATTCTTTTATTTTACTTCTCCCTACCTCAAATGAACTGGCTTATAGATCCAAAGAGGGAAAAGGGCTGAAGCTTTCACAAGATCCACCAAACATTGATTAAGCATCTACTAAAGTACAAGGCACTGTCCTATATTCTGGATAAGCTCCCAAACAAGGAGCTTACCTTCTGGCAGGGAAATACAACATTTACACAGGTAAGAAATAAAAGCTAATCTAAGGAATGAAAGAAAACTAACAACTGAGGAGGATATGAAAGGCTACCCTTGGGAAGGAGGATCTGAGATGAAACTTGAAGGAAGCTAAGAATTAATTTGTCCATTTCCTTAGAAAAAGCAAGAAAATCAGAGGGTCATGGAAATAATGCTGGGAAGGAATTCAGAGGCCTTTGAGTCCAACTACCTCCTTTTAAAAATGAGGAAAATAAGGCCCTGGGATACTGACTCATCCATATTTACATAGGTAGTAGGTATATCAGAGATGGTGTTTGAACTCAAGTCTTCTCATTATGGACAGCTAGGTGAGACTGTGGATAGAAAGCAAGGCCTGGGGGGGGGGGGGCGCAGCTAGGTGGTGCAGTGGATAAAGCACTGGCTCTGGATTCAGGAGGACCTGAGTTCAAATCCAGCCTCAGACACTTGACACTTACTAGCTGTGTGACCGTGGGCAAGTCACCTAACCCTCATTGCCCTGTAAAAAAAAAAAAAGATAAAGAAAGATAAAGAAAAAGAAAAGAAAAGAAAAGAAAAAGAAAGAAAGAAAAAAAGAAAGCAAGGCCTGGAGTCAGGAAGACCTGGGTTCAAATCCAGTCTCAGATATTTACTAGACATGTGACCCTGGGCAAATCACTTAATCCTCTTTGCCTTAGTTTCCTCATCTGTAAAATGAGCTGAAGAAGGAAATGGGAGACAACTCCAGTACCTTTGCCAAGAAAACCCCAAACAGGGTCAGGAAGAGTCAGACACGACTGAAACAAATAAAAACCAACAACTTCTCACTATGGTGCCATTGCTTTTCTATGGTGGGAAGATGCTAAAAGGAAAGAAATCAATTATAACTTTAAAGATGGAAGAGACCTTAGAAGTTAGTTCAGTCCTCCCATATTTTATACATTTTATAAGCAGATTAAGTCTTATTGCTCTCCTCTGTCTCATATAACCTTAATGATCAGAGATTTATATATACTTAGTGAATACTTAATTTTGAACTATTAGCACAGAGTGCTTTATTTTGAACCAGAGGGCCTAGGGTCAAATCCTTACTCTTTCATCCACTAGATGTGTGACCTGTATCAGGTTGTTTAAAGTCTCTGATTGGGGTAGCTAGGTGGTGCAGTGGATAGAGCACTGGCCCTGGAGTCAAGAAGACCTGAGTTCAAATCCAACCTCAGACACTTATTATCTGAGTGACCCTGGGTGAGTCACTTAACCCTGATTGTCTCCTCCTCTCTGCCCTGCCCCAAAACAGTAAATAACGTCTCTGACCATCATCAAATCCCTATCAACTCCAAGTCTGATTGTGTTCATTTGGAACCAAAGAATCTTAGCTTTAAAAACTTGGCTTAAAAGTCTCAGAATCACAGGATTTGAGCTGAAAGGAATCCCAGCAGCCTTCTATTCCATAGAGCCACACAGCAAAGGAATCACCACCATCACACTCTCCTGCTATGTGATTGTCTAGCCTCTGCTTGAAGCCCTCCGAGGGAGGCCAACCCATCACCTTTTGAAGCAGCTCATTGCCCTTTGTACCAATGGAATTTTTAGGGCCTTTTTCCTCACATCAAGAATAAATTGATGTCTTTATAACTCTCACCCATTGCTTGTGGTTCTGGTCCCTAGGTCCAAACAATATATATCTAATCCTTCTTACATATGACAAATACTCAAAAGCATTTATTGCTTCCCCTTTCTCCCTCCCTCCACCCCCATAAACATGCCAGTTCCTTCAAATGATCCTCATATGACATGACCTTAAGACTCTTTACCATCCTAGTTCCCTTTCTCTGGACACTCTTCAGTTTATCAGTGTCCTTTTAAACTGTGGTTTCTAGAACAGAACACAATATTTCAGACAATGGCTGACAAGGACAGAGTACCAGGGGACTTTCACGTCCTCATGCCTCTCTACTTTCATCTAAAACATCCTGGACAAGTAGGCCAGTCAAATCAAGAGGCACACAATCTTTCTTAAATACTTCCAGTAATGGCAATATCATTTTCCAAGGCAACACATTCCACTACTGGATGCCTCCAATTTCTATTGAGGTCTTCTCTACATTGAATTAGAATCTACTCTCCTTTACTTTTGATCCATTGACCTTCATTTTGCCCCACTAGATGGCATTAAAAGTTGTCTCCTTACTCTTCTGCATCATCAGTCTTCATATATTTAAAGACTGATCATTTGAGAGCACTAGGGTAGTACAATGGATAGAGTACTAGACTAGGAGTCAAGAAGTCCTTAGTTCAAATCCCATTTCAAATAGTAACCATGTGACCTTGGGGAAGTAACTTTAACCATTCTTAAGCTATTTTTTTTATTTGTAAAATGGGAGAATAATAGTATCTACTTCACAGAGTTGTGAGGATTAAAATCAGATATATAGAATTCATTTTGCAAATCTTAGAGTGCTGTATTAGCTATTACTGTTGTTATCATGATTTCCTTTAAGGACCTCTTTTTTCAAGGCTAATACTCATGGTTTCTTTCAACATTTATTGTATGAAATTGTTTCTCATTCCCTTGCCCTATTACCCTTCCTTGCATATGCTTCTTTTGGTCAAAGTCCTATTTAAATCCCTAAGCCAAAGTTGAACATAGTCCTCTTGATGTGCTGAAGAAAACAAGAGAAATATTCGTCCCCCTCCCCACATACCTTGTTTGGGGCCCTGCAATCCTATTCAAACCCCTTGATATTGCATTAGGTATTGTAGCAGTCACATGGTATACAAGGGCCTAATATAAGGTAGGACACAAGGTAAAAATGACAGATAACTTGTGGAATATGATGCATTTTATATAGTCAAATATATTTATTTAGGTAAAAATGTCTTTGGAGAAGTAAAAGACCTAACAATATTGGCTTCTGTTTATAAAACTAAAATATTTTGACCAAATTGGTATTAAGTTTTCAATTGTGTTGTCAGCTCCTGAGAGTTTACTCTAATGGCCAAAATTGTATTGCTACAGATGACCTGGGAAAGTAAATAAAATCAACTTTATTATAGGCCAACTTTGAACATCAATTCCAAATAGTAAAGTAAAAAAGTGAAAGACAACCTGGGGAGGAATTGGACAACTGCCCAACCATTAATTCTTGTTAACTCTTCTCTGAATACAATTCATGCAGGACATAGTTGATAATTCCTCTCAGATTATTGTATAGCGTCCCCCCCCCATATGTATATTTTACATTAATGCATGTAAATACATATGGGTGCCCTTTCCTAATGTCTTTCATCTTTCCTCATCCTTTGCTCTAGGGGAGAAAGGTAACATATCATTAAATGGTTTTCCTTTAGTTTAATTTAAAATGAGTTCCCAGATATTTCAGCCAGACATGAGGGGAGATTTTGGCTTTGGAACAATTAAGAAATTACAAGGCAAGTAAGGTAGTGGAAAGACCCCTGGGTTTAGTTCAAGTCTCAGCTTTGCAACTTATTATAGTGTGACCTTCCATTAAGTTACTTTTGCTCTCTGTTTCACCTTCCTCCCCTACAAAATTTGGCATTTGGAAGAGATGATTCCTCAGGTCCCTGGCAGCTCTGGCATTCTCCAGCTCTGTTTTATAGGCAGCTATTATGTGTATATTGAGGAAATTAATAGGAGACAAGGAATTTCATCAGGGATGACAGCTTGAAGCTTAGAATGAAGAGTACAGTCAGGGAGGAGCTTACATTGACTCCATAAGCATTCACACTCCTGCTATGAGAAAGGCATTTCAGACTCATCAGGCATTGATTTTCAGCAGTTATATAGCAAGTGATGGCTGACATTTATATAACACTCTATGGTTGACAAAACACTTTGTATCCATTATATTTCACTTGAACTTCACAACAGTCTTGTGAGAGAGGTAGAGCATTTATCACCATGCCCATTTTAGACTGGGGGAAACTGAGCTACAAGGAAGTGAAGTGATTTTTATAAGGTTACATATTTAGAAAGTGGCAACCTTGGGATTCAAACCCAAATTGTCTCACAATGATAAATGCACTCTCAAATACACCCAATCTGACTTTGTAAATCACACTGCTGGTTAAGAATGAGGTTTTCCTTTCAGGGGGCAAAACAGATTTGAATGATACCTAATCTATTTCTGGGCCTTTTAACCCATGGTCCAGGGGGTAGTGGGGAGGAAAGAGTACTTGGCATAGGGTGAGAGTGAGGGCAAGATGAAGTCCATGGGGGTACAAACAAGTGAGAAGTAATGAGATGGCTATCTTGGGTACCCTCTCCTAATGAA